>NW_027361968.1:1047500-1405000 GCF_039654945.1 Dendrobates tinctorius
CGGTTCACAACAGGCAGCCCGTCCGGCGACTAATTATCCTAGGTGCAGTTCCCTGACTGACCTGAGGGTAAGGGGGGCGCCGGAGAGCTGCGAGTTCCAAAGTGGAACTGAGAAAGTGGGATATACATAAATCCCCGCAGTACTTGGAAGATTGATAGCAGTGGTGGGGCATCCAAATTAAACTCCCCCTGCGGCAAATTGTAGAGCGAGATTAGCTTGCTGGATATTTTTGGTCACATGGTGCCAGTGTTGGGATAACTAAGATAAGCCCCACTGCGCCTGTGATAGCCGTGTGCCGGCATTGTGTCACGCCCCTCCGTCCACTGATACACCCGTGTCAGTGGTGGGACTGTGACATAGTGGTGACACAGGGTCCGCTGTCCGTCGCGTTTTGGTGGCAGCGGGACTCCCGTTAGTGTCGCCCGTAAGTGGACGAACGGCGGTGGGCTGTTCGTCACATATTGGTGGCAGAGCGGTGGGATAATCCTAGAGCATTAGTGATTTGGTTTGAGCAATCATTCCTCTCACTAAAAACCTGCACGGTTCCTGCGGGAATCCTGCATCATAGGTTTTGGAGAACAGACTCAGTGGTTACTAGTCCTGAGACATTAGTGTGTACTTGCAAGTATCCCCCTCCCGTTTCTTCGTTTTTCTTTTTCTATCTTTTATTTGGCAACCATGGCGGCAAAAGGAGAACCTTGGTACACCCGGCAGACAAAGGAAGTTCTTGCTGCGTTATGCACGTACCAAGGCCTTGACGCCACGAACAAAAACAGAGCTCAAATGATCGCGGCTCTAGTGCAGCTGGACAACGACCAGAATCCAGCGAGCGCAGAAGTTGGCCCAAGTTGCAATGGGGCTGCAGCAGAGGCTCCACTCCTGAGCGCTGGCCCCACATTCAACCAGAACGGGGTGGACCCCTATCTGCAAATGGCCTTGGACGAACTCCCCGCCGAAGACAGTGATGGGCGGGTGAGGCTGATCCAGCAAGCTCGAGAGAGAGCAGAGCAGCGAGCCGAGCGCCAGGCGGAGAGAGCTGAGCGCCAAGCTGAGGCTGAGAGAGCCGAGCGCCAGGCGCAGAGGGCCCATGAACTGGAGGTACTCCAGCGGGGTGGGAATGCCCTCACAGCCCGAAGCCGTGAGCCCAGCAGCGTCCAGACTCCTAAACCCCGGCCAGAGCATTTTCCCGTGATGGAAAAGGACGGGGACTTGGACACATTTCTGCGAGCCTTTGAGAAAGCCTGCAGACAGTACCAGCTGCCTAGAGACCAATGGGCAAGGTACTTGACCCCAGGGCTAAAAGGCAAAGCCCTGGAGGCATTTGCTTCTCTTCCGCCAGAAGCCGATGATGACTATGACGCCATAAAGCAGGCGCTGATCGCCAAATACCGGCTGACACCTGAGGTATACCGAAAGAAGTTCCGACACCTCCAACGTGGCCCACACGATAGCTACAGTGATGTGGTGCAAGGACTCAGGACCCACTTTGACCAGTGGATCCATGGACTGTCCGTTGAAACCTTTGAGCAGCTACGGGACCTGATGATCAAAGACCAGTTCCTGCATCTCTGCCCAGCTGAGGTCCGACAGTTCATCCTGGACCGCGAACCAACAAACGCGGACAAAGCGGCGCAGATCGCCGACAACCACGAGGCCAACCGGAAGCCCGAGACGCGGAGGCCAGTCGCCACCAGCTGGAAAGGGGGTAAGCCAGCAACCAACCCCAGTGCCCCAGCTAGCCGTCCCTTCGAAGGCCCTGTCCCTGTTGCCAACAACAGGCCGGCTACTGACAATCGCCTGTGTCACCACTGCCAGCGGCCTGGTCACTTCTTTTACGCCTGTCCGAATAGGCCGAAGAACCCCCCAGCCAAGGCCCCCGGGCTCAACGCCTCTGTTCTTTTGGTGGGAGGTGTGGTTGGGAGGGCTGACGACAACGTTCAACCTGTTCAGGTGGGGGCCCGTCTTGCTACAGGCCTCAAGGACACCGGGGCTGAACGAACCCTCATCCGTCCTGGACTGGCGGCCCCTGAAGAGTTTGTTGAGGGGAAAACCCTGACTGTCACCGGGATTGGAGGCACCCGTTGTCCCTTGCCAGTGGCACGAGTTTTTCTTGACTGGGGTGCCGGGAGCGGGTTGAGGGAGGTGGGAGTGTCTGAAAATTTGCCCACTGATGTTTTATTGGGGACGGACTTGGGGAGGATGGTTGCATACTATGTCCCTGACACCCTTCCCCAAACTGATAATAAGGGTAACGTTAACCCTGATGATGTTGATGATGGGAAACTGAATGTGTTACCTGCTAATGCCTTGATGAGTAATGATGCAACTAACAACCATTCTTTCCCCAGGTACGATGCTGATGCTGATGTGAATGTACCAAAGCAAACTGATAACCATTCTTCTCCTAGGAAGGATGATGATGATGTTGATGTATCTGTGCCGACTGAACCCGTTAACCCTTTCTTTGAAACGGTAGATGTGTCCACAGGTACCGAGGTGCTCAGCCCCGTCACTCTGCGGAGTGAGACGGCTGAGGAACCCCTGGCAGGAGCAAGCAACGGTGCTCAAGAGAATGGGGAGGTGCATGGGGACCATGAGGAAGGTAATGCCATGCAGCTGACCAGTGCCACCGAGGAAGGTAACTGGCCCATAAGTAGCACTGCTCCTGAAGTGTTGGGGGTGGATGGGGAGGTAGAGCCCAGGGCAGCACCAGCTGGTGGGTCTGAAGAAATCCCCAGGGAGACAGCATACATAGCAGCTGTCACACGCAGTCAGAGTGCCCAGATCGCAGGTAACGCACTGTCTTCTGGACCCTCTGCTGCTACAGGAGAGACTGAACCAGAGGTGAACCCAGAGCCGGTTCCAGAGGGTCCCAGTAAAGAGGGGACCCTGACGTCACTTCTGGCAGCCTCCAGCATGGAGTTCCAGGCTGCTCTGCACTCAGATGCCAGCCTGGAGAAATTGAGAGGTCTCGCCGAGACGCCCACCTCCAAGTCTGATAAGGAGAGGGTGTTCTGGGAACGAGGAAGGTTGTACCGGGAGACAGTACCCGGAGATCCTAAAAAGGAGTGGTTGAGGGAAAGACAGCTGGTCGTCCCCTATCAGTTCAGAACTGAGTTGTTGCGGATTGCCCATGAGATTCCACTCGCTGGACACTTGGGGATCAGCAAAACAAAGGCACGGCTGTCTCAACACTTCTATTGGCCCAAGATGGGGACAGATGTAACACACTACTGCCGCTCCTGTGCCACCTGTCAAAAAGTGGGTAAGGCGGGGCCTGCTCTTAAGGCTCCCCTTATTCCTTTGCCGGTGATAGAGGAGCCTTTCCAGAGAATCGCGGTGGACATTGTAGGACCGCTGTCCGTCCCCAGCAGCTCCGGAAAGCGATACATTCTCACCGTGGTAGACTACGCTACCCGGTACCCAGAGGCAGTAGCTCTGTCTTCAACCAGGGCAGATAAGGTGGCTGACGCACTGGTGACCATCTTTTCGAGAGTAGGATTTCCCAGGGAGATGCTTACCGATCAAGGGCCCCAATTCATGTCTCGCCTAATGGAGGCTCTCTGTGAGAAAATGCAGGTGACGCAGCTGGTATCGAGTCCGTATCACCCACAGACTAACGGTTTGTGTGAACGTTTCAACGGTACCCTCAAACAGATGCTCCGCATACTGGTTGAGACCCAAGGGCGCGACTGGGAGCGGTACCTCCCACACCTGCTGTTCGCTTACAGAGAAGTTCCGCAGGCTTCGACCGGGTTCTCCCCCTTCGAGCTCCTGTATGGCAGGCGAGTCCGGGGACCCCTTGGGTTGATAAGAGAATCCTGGGAAGATGAGCCAAACCCCACAGAAGTGTCCATCGTGGATTATGTCATGCGCTTCCGTGACAAGATGCAGACCTTGACGCAGTTGGTGCATGACAACATGACGCAGGCTCAGGCTGACCAGAAGCGCTGGTACGACCAGAACGCCCGGGAGCGGACCTACCAGGTGGGTCAAAAGGTGTGGGTGTTGGTCCCGGTACCAACGGATAAGCTTCAGGCAGCCTGGGAAGGCCCGTACGTCGTCCACCAACAGCTCAACCCGGTCACCTACGTGGTCACGCTTGACCATGCTCGGGGTAGGCGCAAGGCCTTTCACGTCAACATGCTGAAGGCGCACTACGAACGTGAAGCTTGCATCCTACCGGTCTGCAATCTGCCAGAGGATGGGGAGGAAGATTCCCTCCTGGACATGCTGGCCCAGGCCAAGGCCAATGGGTCCATTGAGGACATGGAGATAAGTGGTTCGCTCACCGTGTCCCAGCGGTTGCAGTTGATGGCCACCCTGGAACTCTTCCGGCCCGTGTTCACCAACCGTCCTGGGAGGACGGAGTTAGCGGTTCATGAGGTGGACACCGGGAATCATGCCCCATTACGGCGAACACCTTATCGGATCTCTGAAACGGTGCAACAAGTCATGCGCCAAGAGGTCAATGAGATGTTAAGGCTGGGAGTGATTCGACGGTCAAAAGGTGCGTGGGCTTCACCTGTAGTCCTCGTTCCTAAAAAGGATCGAACCACCCGGTTCTGCGTGGACTACAGGGGGCTCAACGCCATCACAACCTCTGATGCCCACCCAATGCCGCGCATCGAGGATCTGCTCGAGCGGTTGACAAACGCCAACTACATATCCATCATGGATTTGAGTCGGGGATACTGGCAGATTCCCCTGAGCCCTGAGGCGCAGGAGAAATCCGCCTTTATCACCCCCTTTGGACTGTACGAGTCCACGGTCATGCCCTTCGGCATGAAGAATGCCCCTGCCACTTTCCAGCGGATGGTCAACCACCTGCTTCGGGGACTGGAGGAGTACGCAGTGGCGTACTTAGACGATATTGCCGTCTTCAGTTCCACCTGGGAGGAACACCTTCAGCACCTCCAGGAGGTGCTCAAGCGTCTTCACCAGGCAGGCCTGACCATCAAGCCGGGGAAGTGCCAGATAGGCATGCGCGAGGTCCACTACCTGGGGCACCGGGTAGGCGGGGGTTCCATGAGTCCGGAGCCAGAAAAAGTGGACGCAATCGTGTCCTGGCCCACCCCCAGGACCAAGAAACAGGTGAAGTCCTTCTTGGGCACTGCAGGGTACTATAGGCGGTTCGTACAGGACTATAGCGCCCTTGCCAAACCCTTGACTGACCTCACCAACCAGAGGCTACCCCAAACAGTCAACTGGACAGATGACTGTGAGGCGGCTTTCCAAGCTTTGAAAGCAGCCCTGTGCAACTCTCCAGTGTTGAGAGCAGTCGACAGCAGTCGCCCGTTTCTGGTACAGACCGACGCCAGCGAGTTTGGCCTCGGTGCTGTGCTTAGCCAGGTCGACTCGGGGGACCAAGAGCACCCCGTGTTGTACCTGAGCCGGAAACTTTTGCCGAGGGAAGTGGCATACTCGACCATCGAGAAGGAGTGTCTGGCCATGGTGTGGGCACTGCAGCGTTTGCAGCCCTACCTGTATGGGCGCGCCTTCACGGTGGTAACCGACCACAACCCACTGAGCTGGTTGCACACCGTGTCGGGAACCAATGGAAGATTGCTCCGCTGGAGCCTTGCCCTTCAACAGTACGATTTTACTGTAAAACACAGGAAGGGCAGTGAAAACGGCAATGCCGATGGGTTGTCCCGCCGGGGCGAACCCGCTGAGGTGCGCATGGCAGATTACCGAGAGGTAATGCCTCCTTAGCGCCCTCTTAAGGGGGGAGGTGTGATGTACAATGTCGGCAAGATATGTTTTCTGTTGCAATGTGCTAACAAATCCTCCATCCTAGGACATTGTAAACTGTCAGTAATAGGAATTCCTTCCCCCCAGGTTTTATCAACCCTGCCACTTCCTCTGGAAGAGCAGGAATGTTAATTAGCTAGACCATCTTCCTCACACCATTTGCCTTCTCTCCTCTTCAGAGCGGGAAAAACTTCTTTGTTTGAAACGAATAAAACTATGAGAGACTATACCATAAGAACCAAATACCCTAGAGATATGAAAATCATATTTTTGTAACCTGAGCGGTCCCAGCTTCGAGACCGCGTATGTTTCGAAGTTCTACCCTGTCCAGAACATGAGATAGGATTTGCGCCCAAATGGACGGTCATATCGCATAGATGTTTGATGTTTTCTTGATGGGCTCATTACGCTGGGAAACATGATACCACTGATGAGTCCATACCAGCTTCTCCCATAAAGTTATAGCTAATCTAAGTTTTGTAGCCAAAACATAACTTGGATAAGAGAGGTGGGATCAACCCAGAATGCACCTCTCTGTGATGTCACATAGGAAAGTCTATAAGGCATTTCCTGGGCAAACCAGCTCAGAACAGCTCAAGTCGTCGTGCTAGAAGGACCCCAATGAGCGGAGAAGTGCAGCTCCGCCTCCACCCACCTTAGCCGCATGGTCTGCCTAAGGAACAATATGGAACTGTGAGTGTAATCTCTTTGTTTTCTCCACTTTTATTTTATACCTGTACTGTACATATTTTATGTCTCAATTTTATAGCAACTTTTATCTGTAATCACTGTCCTCTTTCGGAAAATAAATGAAATTATTTAGATCTGTCTCCATGCTCTAAGAATCGAACTATACGCCTTTGATAGATAATCGCTACTAATTCAAGGGGTTTGCCACGGACCCTCTTAATTTAACACTGTGAATTAAGTAACCGTGACTGGTGGCAGCGCGTTGTGTACGGCTATTACGGCTTGCTGGCAGTCTAGAAGGGTCTTATATTGCTGAGTAAGGGGCTTCAGCCACAGCATTGATAATTCCCTTACTGCAGAAGCCTAATTGCCGGTTCACAACAGGCAGCCCGTCCGGCGACTAATTATCCTAGGTGCAGTTCCCTGACTGACCTGAGGGTAAGGGGGGCGCCGGAGAGCTGCGAGTTCCAAAGTGGAACTGAGAAAGTGGGATATACATAAATCCCCGCAGTACTTGGAAGATTGATAGCAGTGGTGGGGCATCCAAATTAAACTCCCCCTGCGGCAAATTGTAGAGCGAGATTAGCTTGCTGGATATTTTTGGTCACATGGTGCCAGTGTTGGGATAACTAAGATAAGCCCCACTGCGCCTGTGATAGCCGTGTGCCGGCATTGTGTCACGCCCCTCCGTCCGCTGATACACCCGTGTCAGTGGTGGGACTGTGACATAGTGGTGACACAGGGTCCGCTGTCCGTCGCGTTTTGGTGGCAGCGGGACTCCCGTTAGTGTCGCCCGTAAGTGGACGAACGGCGGTGGGCTGTTCGTCACAGTCAATGATCAGGAGCGCACACTCCTCCAAGCTTGATGAAAGCTGGGAGTACTTTAAACCTGAAGAAACATGTGAACAACTACAAGCTGCAGTATACACTCAAAACATAAGATGGAAAGTGTCTATAAAATGTTCTACAAAACATCTAAGCATACATTCTACCAAGGCATTATACAACTAGGATGCAATCCATTACAAATAATGAAAAATTACCTACTCTTGCCTTTCAACATCCATACCTGGGAGCAACTCAGCACAAGCTGTGTGGCTTCTCCATCAGTAGCATGCAATATTGTCAAGAGGATGACCTAGCGTTACACTTTGTCGCACTTGCAAAATATTCCTGCTTTGCAAAACTGAGCAAAAACAAACTGAGGCTACACATTTTGCATAGATCAAACATGAAAAGTAGAGCCTTCTTTTTTAGCTTCATCAGCACGTTACAGGAGGTTCAGGATGCCGTCCACAGAATGGATCCTTCTCATAATCTTTGCCGTCTTGGACAGTGGGATGGCGCTTATTCTGAATGTATGCATCTTGGTGTTTGGTGCGCAAAGCTTGAAGACCGGACAGAAGTTGAATCCCCCAGATCTAATCTACTTTGTCATAGGAGTGGTGAACACTTCTCTCCAATGTTTAATGGCCTCTATGGGTCTATTATCGGTTGACTTCATTTCTCTGATGTTTACCAGGGAGGTCTATGTCCCAACCATTGTGGGCACACTGACTGTTTTGTATCTAACCTACTGGCTCACTGCCTGGCTCTGTATCTATTACTGTGTCATCATCTCTAACCTCAGTCATCCATTTTTTGTCTGGTCCAAGAGGAACATCTCAATGTATCTACCACGACTTCTTCTTCTGTCAGCAGCCGGCTGTTTCTTCATTAGTCTTCCCAGCATCTGGACGGCAACTGTGGAGGTCACTCTACAATCTCCTGCGAATAGCAGCCATGGCCCGATATTTATCAGTGGGTCTTTCCATTTTCAGTCGTTTCACATTCAATGGTCATCTTTTATAGGATGCTGCGTGCCATTTCTACTTATCCTGGTCTCTGTGATGGTGACCAACTCTTCACTGATAAGACATCTATGGAGGATAAAGCAGAAGGAATCCGGATTATCCCAAACCAAAAACCAGGCTCATGTTAATGCTATAAAAACCATGTGGCGGTTCCTTACAATTTCCATCATATTCTACATAAATAATATTTTGTTTTTTTCAATAAACCCCAACCCTGCGGACCCGCGTACATTTGTCAGCTGGTTGATATTTATGACTTTTCCAACAGCAGAGTCTCTCGTCATTATGATTTCCAATCCCGGGCTGAGAAGGCAAGTCATGGCAAAGATCCTGTGGTTTTTACAGAAAGATATAGATGAAGGAAATTAAATTTTAAGTAGAGCCTACAACTGTTGGTGCTATGGCATCTGCAGAAATGGTTGGACTCATAATTGCTTTATTGATTGAATTTGTCATGGGAACAACCTGAAACGTGCACACCTTGTTACTGGCGGTCTTCAGTACAGAACTGTTTATGGAACTGGGACCCTAACTATCCCTGTCCCGGGAGTACTCTTAAAGGTGGAGATGACCCAGTCTCCGACCTTATTATGCTCCTGTTAATGTCCTAAGCTAATGTTTTTTCCCATGTAAGAATTATTTTTATTTATTACTAGCTGAAGAGCCCGGCGCTGCCCGGGCATAGTAACTAACTGTGGTTAGTTATAGCAAATTATAATTATCCTCCATCCCATAGTCCCGTGCCCATATACCCATCATACATATCCTCCATCCCATAGTCCCGTGCCCATATACCCATCATACATATCCTCCATCCCATAGTCCAGTGCCCATATACCCATTATACATATCCTCCATCCCATAGTTCCGTGCCCATGTACCCATCATACATATCCGCCATCCCATAGTTCCGTGCCCATATACCCATCACACATCCTCCATCCCATAGTCCCGTGCCCATATACCCATCATACATATCCTCCATCCCATAGTTCCGTGCCCATATACCCATCACACATCCTCCATCCCATAGTCCCGTGCCCATATACCCATCATACATATCCGCCATCCCGTAGTCCCGTGCCCATATACCCATCACACATCCTCCATCCCATAGTCCCGTGCCCATATACCCGTCATACATATCCTCCATCCCATAGTCCAGTGCCCATATACCCATCATACATATCCGCTATCCCATAGTCCCATGCCCATATACCCATCATACATATCCTCCATCCCATAGTCCCGTGCCCATATACCCGTCATACATATCCGCCATCCCATAGTCCCGTGCCCATATACCCATCATACATATCCTCCATCCCATAGTCCCGTGCCCATATACCCGTCATACATATCCTCCATCCCATAGTCCCGTGCCCATATACCCATCATACATATCCTCCATCCCATAGTCCCGTGCCCATATACCCGTCATACATATCCGCCATCCCATAGTCCAGTGCCCATATACCCATCACACATCCTCCATCCCATAGTCCAGTGCCCATATACCCATCATACACATCCTCCATCCCATAGTCAACCATTATGACATCATAATGAGCGGCGGGGTTTGCAACCTATGATGACATCAGCGTCGCCATGGCAACCATTATGACATCATAATGAGGGGCGGGGCTTGATACACACACTTTTTCCCCATTATGTAGATAGGGGCAAAATTGTTTGGTGAATTGGAATGCGCGGGGTTAAAATTTCACCTCACAACATAGCCTAGGACACTCTCGGGGTCCAGACGTGTGACTGTGCCAAATTTTATAGTAGTAGCTGCGACGATGCGGATGCCAATCCCGGACATACACACATACATACATACATACACACACTTGAGCTTTATATATTAGATTATAGCGCGATTTATTCCATGGCGCTTTACATGTGAGGGGGGGTGTACATAATACATACAAGTACAGTAATCTTACACAATACAAGTCACGACTGGTCCAGGAGGAGAGAGGACCCTGCCCGCGAGGGCTCACAATCTACAAGGGATGGGTGAGGATACAGTAGGCGAGGGTAGAGCTGGTCGTGCAGCGGTTTGGTCGATCGGTGGTTACTGCAGGTTGTAGGCTTGTCGGAAGAGGTCGATCTTCAGGTTCTTTTTGAAGGTTTCCATGGTAGGCGAGAGTCTGATATGTTGTGGTAGAGAGTTCCAGAGTAGGGGGGATGCTCGGGAGAAATCTTGTATGCGATTGTGGGAAGAGGAGATTAGACGGGAGTAGAGAAGGAGATCTTGTGAGGATCGGAGGCTTCGAACAGGTAAGTACCGGGAGACAAGGTCACAGATGTATGGAGGAGACAGGTTGTGGATGGCTTTGTATGTCATGGTTAGGGTTTTGAACTGGAGTCTCTGGGCAATGGGGAGCCAGTGCAGGGATTGACAGAAGGGAGAGGCCGGAGAATAGCGGGGGGACAGGTGGATTGGTCGGGCAGCAGAGTTTAGAATAGATTGGAGGGGTGCGAGAGCGTTAGAGGGGAGGCCACAGAGCAGGAGGTTGCAGTCAAGTGGGGAGATGATGAGAGCATGGACTAGGGTTTTTGCAGATTCTTGGTGGAGGAGTGTACGGATCAGTGAAATATTTTTGAGTTGAAGTCGGCAGGAAGCGGAAAGGGCTTGGATATGTGGTGTGGTAAGAATAAGCCAGGATACATTGTTCTTGTCTGGTGGTTTCAGTCTTTCTAATGTAAGAAAAGAGAAAGCTCCAGAAGAATGCTGACTTGGTAATCAATATGAGATCTCTCCAGAATAAAATCTTCCCGCCATATAGGCTTATGTTGATGAATTCCTTTATTGATGCTATGGTACAATTTTTTTTTTTTTACATATAAGAAGTGATACGACTGTGTACCAGAATTTTGGATTAAAAGATGCGAAGTAAAGTCTCCAAATATGGGGTCTCCACAGGCGATTATTTATTTTTATCTCCTTTCCTTATATTTTTTAATTGTAACTCTTACTCAAAATATTCTGAATACTTTTATGTTTATTCAAGCTTCCTGTGAAGAGACCTGGTCAGGAGAGCAAATTTCCATATAAGAACTAATCAAGCAAACACCAGTGCCGTTGTGACATGGTTGACCAGCTTTTATTCTGCGGGCTAAGAGGCGCTCGAATTAATGAGGGTTACGACAGACTACCGTCCACCTACTCTTCGCGTAGTTCTAGATGAGGTCTCTAGCATCACTAGCATCTCATTAACCTCTGTGACATTGGGAGTAATAGTACGCCGATGTCAGTATCCTTCCCTTTGATGTGGGCTCCGGTGGTGAGCCCGCATCTTTTCTGGTACATGTCAGCTGTTTTCCACCCAATAGATGTCAAACGACAGCATTTAAATGGCGCTTCTGGCCTTTGGACCGAAAATGCGCACACCGGTGACCCGCGTCACATGTTCACGGGTCACCGGTGTGTTGGCATGACAACTGGAGGTCTTCTTGAGTCCTCTATGGTAGTCAGCGCCAGATTGCTGTGAGCGCCACCCAGTGGTTGGCGCACATAGCAAGTCAGTAATTCAGCTACACACAGTCGATCTGATCATCGTCGCTCTGTAGTTGAGCCAATCGAGTTATGGCCGCTTGTAGTCTCCCATGGAGGCTATTGAATCATGCCAAAAGTAAATATGAAAAAAATAAAAAAAAAATATAAAAAGTTCAAATCACCCCCCTTTTGCCCCATTCAAAATAAAACAATAAAAATAAAATCACATGTACACATATTTGGTATCGTCGCGTTCAGAATCGCCCGATCTATCAATCAAATTAAAGGATTAACGTGATCGGTAAATGGCATAGCGAGAAAAAAATCAAAGTGCCTGAATTGCATTTTTTTTAGTTGCCATAACATTGCATTAAAATGCAATAAAAGGCGATAAAAAAAAATGTATCTGCACCAAAATGGTATCAATAAGAATATCTGCTCGGCGCGCAAAAAATTACAAATTTTGGAATTTTTATTCACCACTTAGATAAAAGAGAACCTAGCCATGTTCGGTGTCTGTGAACTCGTAATGACCTGGAGAATCATAATGGCAGGGCAGTTTTAGCATTTAGTGACCATAGTAAAAAAGTAAAACAAAAAACAAGTGTAGGATTGCATTTTTTTTTGCAGTTTCACCGCACTTGGAATTTTTTTCCTATTTTCTAGCACAGGACATGTTAAAACCAATGGTGCTGTTCAAAAATACAGCTGGTCTCACAAAAAACAAGCCCTCACATGGCCGTATTGACGGAAAAATAAAAAAGCTATGGCTCTGGGATGAAGGGGAGCTTGCAGCAGCTCCACATCAGATTGCGTTAGCATCTCCTTTATATAGCGCCCTCTTCAGGTCACCTACATATTTTTTTGGGGAACTTGGTCTGTCCTCTGGTTGGGCTGTTCCAAAGCTTTGATCTTCCTCTGCTGAAACTATTTGGTTTATTGGGAGGTTGCTTAGGGTTATTGTTGAAAGGTGTAATTCTTCATCTGAAGATTTTTAGCAGTAGCTTGAAGGCTTTAATGCAAAATTGACTGATATTTGGAACTAATTCCCTCCACCTTGACAATTTATAATTTTCACCACTTTGATCTAAGCCTCAGTTCCAACTGATGAAAAAGAGCCCAAAGCATGATGCTGCCTCCACCATGCTTTACTGTGTGTATCATCTTTTTTTGGTGATGCGCAGTGTCGGGTTTCCACAAAATTTACTTGAAATATTGTCAAACAGTTTCACCTTGTTCTCGTCAAACATAGCGCATTTTTCACATGCTTTTGGCAGACTTGGTGTAGGTCTTGGCAAAAGATAGCAAGGATTTGATGTTTTAGTTTTAAGAAAAGGCTTCTATCTTGTCCATCTACCACATAGGCCAGATATTTAAAGAACATGGGAGATTGTTGTCACATGCAGGACACAACTAGGTTTGGACAGAAATTCCTCCAGCTCCCTTAATGTTACTGTAGTCCTCTTGGCAGCCTTTGGGGCCATTTTTACTGCCTGTCTTTTCAACAATTTTTGAGGATCATCTAGTTGAAGGTAATGTCCCTGTTGTGCCAAATTTAAGCCACATATTGATCACCATCTTTACAATCTCCATGGTAGGTCTATTCCCATAGAATCTTTTATACCCTTCTCCTCATTGATAGCTTTAAATAATGAGATCCCTTTGCTGTGTTGTCAGCTGTTTATGGACCAAAGAGCTCTCAGATAAGCAGGAGGAGATGGTCCTGGGCAGGGAATACAGCTGGAGTGATAGAGGTTTCAGGTCTACCATAGCCCTTCAAGCTCATTTGCATATTAATTCAAACAGAACAGTGATTTCTCTGTAATGGAGGAACAGACTGCCCATGTAAATGTATTGCTGGACTTGTCTTTGAAAGAGCTTACATGCACATATAAATAGTTTGGGGGGGTAAAGTCCTGCTGAAACATTCCCTCTAAGGCTAGTTTCACACTAGGGTTTTTTAGCGCTGCGCTTCGTGCGCAATAGAATCGCATGCAAAAAATGCATCCTGCGTTTTGCATGCTTTTGCTTTTTTTAGGTTCATGCGTTTTAACCAGTTTGTAGCCATGTTAACTCTTAAAACGTATGCGATTTTAAACGCAGGCGTGCGCATATCCATGCGCACGTCTGCGCTCCCATAGACTGTAATGTGATTTTTTTGTGCAAACGTGCGCATGCGTATTTTTGAGGCAGGTCGGACGGAGTAAAAATGCAACAGGTTGCGTCCGGCGCGCCTAGGCGCACACTACAAAAAACACATGCGTACGAACGTGTACAAACGCTAGACCATGCACCCGCCATGTTAAAGATAGGGGCGCAGGACGCATGCGCATGTGCGCTAAAAAACGCTAGTGTGAAACCAGCCTAAGTGATGGCAGTTGTGCAGTGAATACTCTCTAACATGAGTCTACATCCAATTGTCTAATTATGACCCCATCCCCAGCTATAAGAAGGGTTTCACGCTTCTACAACCACATTATATTAGTTTTCTAATTTTCCCTCTCAAAATTATTTCCGTTTGCACCACAATGATTTGCACATATTATAGGTTACATGAAAGTTAGAAAAAGTTCTGACATGACTCTTCTTAGTTTATTTGCCATTACACCAGGGATCTGTAGACTTGTATGTCTATTTTTCTGCAGCTGCAGCTCTCACATCAGGGGGTTTCTGAGTTCTTAGATCTCCTCCGGAATAGGGAGCAGTGATTTCAGCCTTCCATGTGCTTCAGCCACAGACTCGCTCACTTCCTTCCCAGCAGCATTTACTGATTGTTTCTAGTGCAGCACACTGCTGAATAAGTGACTGTACATCCGACGATCGTACAACACACAGGAATACAAAAAGAATCAATTCAGAAGAATCAATGAACAACATCCTGCAGGATACTCTCATCCTATTGGATGATTAGGGGTTTATAGAGGGATCTCGCCATTAACGAGAATTCCGTGGGGCCCAATCTTCAGTTATATGTAAATATTATTGGACAATGATGGAAAATACTTTGTGGATTGCTGATTCTCATGTATATCATTTTAGCCTATGCTTCTAAAAAACGAAAAAAAAAAGTGTAGCAGTTTGTTAAATAAATGAGATTCTGACGACTTTTCCTGCTTATAGTCATGACTAATAGTAATGACATGTCAATTGTTTTCTGCGGATTCTGCTGCGGTTTACCATCTCCTCCATTGTAGAGGTGATAAACCGCAGGCCAATCCGCAGCGTGTGCACATAGCCTTAAACAGTTTTTCCATGACTCATACGTCAAACATGGAATTTTCCACCATCACCAGACCGAAGTTACTGATTCAATCAGACACATCCACAGGAGGCTCAAGATGCCGTTTACAGGATGGGTTCGTCTTATAATTTCCACCATCTTTGGCAGCGGGACGACATTTATTTTGAACATTTGCATCTTGGTTGGTAGTGCGAAAAGTCTGAGGACCGGACAAAAACCAAATCCTACTGATATAATCCACCTTGTCATAGCAGCGGTGAACATCGCTCTCCAGTGTTTGCTC
This sequence comes from Dendrobates tinctorius, assembly GCF_039654945.1. Classification (NCBI taxonomy): domain Eukaryota; kingdom Metazoa; phylum Chordata; class Amphibia; order Anura; family Dendrobatidae; genus Dendrobates; species Dendrobates tinctorius. The sequence goes on from NW_027361968.1 coordinate 1,062,827, forward strand.
AGCTTCCAGGGTCCATCATCTATTTTCTTCATTCCTTTACTGTTTATTAGGGAGGTCTATGTCCCAACCATCGTGGGAACGATGACTCTCTTGTATCTAACCTACCGGCTCACTGCCTGGCTCGGTATCTATTACTGTGTCACCATCTCTACCTTCAGCCATCCATTCTTTGTCTGGTCCAAGAGGAACATCTCAATGTATCTACAACTTCTTCTTCTGTCAACGGTGGGATGTTTCTTGATTACTTTTCCCTCCAGCTGGACCACAACTGTGGAAGTCACTCTACAACAGGGGTCCCCCACCTGTAGCTCGGGAGCCACATGTGGCTCGCGATCCCATGAATTGTGGGTCGCGACTGTCTGCCTGCTTGATGCATTAGACCCAGGTCTAGCAAACAGGTATGAAGAGCACATCTCAAAATGGTGAATTTTGTGAGTAGCCCTGCACAGAAGTGCAGATCTAGATGCATTTTACTGGTCTTAGGGGTTTAGAGATGTTTTAGGTATGGTACACTGAAGGATGGTACTACCTGATAGAGGAGGTGCTCAAAGTTGGATGTGACAGAGTGTTGGGAGTCCTTGATGGGAGAATACTGAATGGGGGGATTGTGGGAACCCCTGGATCTCAGTGTACTGCTTTGGAGTGATTTCTGTGAAAAAACTTTGGTTATAATTATACCTGTAATGGGGGCTTTGGTTGACACTACTTTGAAGGGGGTGGGAGCTGGATGTGGCTCGCGACTATCTCTCTAAGCTGAATGTGGCTCTCAAGGTCAGAAAGGTTGGGGACCATTGCGCTACAATCTCCTGTGAACAGCAACCTTGATCCCAAAGTTTCAGTGGTACTTACCATCTTCAGCCTTTATACATACAAACTACATAATTTCTATGCGCCATTTCTACTGATCTTGGTCTCTATCATGGTGACCAACTCTTCACTCATAAAACATCTATGGAAGATGAGACGGAAGGAATCTGGATTATTCCAAACCAAATACCAGGCTCATATTAATGCCATAAGAACCATGTGGAGGTTCCTTACAATTTCCACTGTATTCTATATAGGTGAGATTTTATTTTTTCCAATAAGCCCCATCTCTAAAGACCATCGTACACTTGTCAGCTGGTTGTTATTAATGTCTTTTCCAGCAGTAGAGTCTGTCATTACTATGTTTGTATCTTTGCCAACTCTAAGCTTCGGAAGCCAATCATGAAGCTCCTGTGCTCTTACAGAAAGTAGTAGATGAAAGAAATCATGTGTGGGGAAGAGTCTTTGGGCCCCATTCATTATTTGCTTTGTTTAAGTCACTTTATTTTTTTACTTTCAATTTTTGCTGATGTTTTTTTTTTTTTTGCCAAATTCAAAACGCCGCAAACAATTCATAAATTTTGCCCCAAATTGTGTTTCTTTCAACCTCTAACGACTTGTAAACATAAAATAGTCACAGGTTTTACAAAATAAAATACAGATTCTCCAGTCAAGCATATTTGAAAATTAATTTCAAAAACAGTGCAATGCACAAATAGCATCCAATATAAAAAGTAGGACCGACTCATTTGAAAAATGAAAACAAGGAGGAAAAGGAGTCCAAAGCTACACGAAAAATTATCATTTTATTAAATACTCAAAAGCACAAGAGAACAGGATAAAGTCAAGCAAAAAAAAAAGTCAAAAGAGGATGGTAACCAATATACCCAAAACAATAGAAGCATGATTCACAACAAAAAAGGTCTCTCATATGTAACAGGTTGGGGGTTGAGCTAGCTAAGATAACAGTATATACCTAAGATATATAAGGTGTGTGATACCAAGGTCAACACACTAATAGTGCTGATTATGCTGAAGATCCCCAAAGAGGAGCTAAGTGGGAGTAATCGAAATGTGAAAAAAAATGCCCGTATAGCTCAATCATATAGCAATAATAGCCAGGGGATTGTCAGACACACTGCACAAAAGTGAGAATAAATTATTGCACGCTGACCCGATAGGTAAAAGAGGATAAGGGCTCAATGCCTCACAAACGTACTCATCATGACAGATCTCGTTTTGTGTGGATCAGGAGACCCCAACGCGCGTTTCGCGGAAAGTCCGCTTGATCGGGGGGCGTCAGGTTTTACAAAATGTCTCAGTAAATTCAACTTTTTGCGTGACGTACATAAAATTTCTCATGGGAAAGAGGTGAAGGGTTCGGGGACTGGAATAGAATTGGGCCAAGTTTTTAAACTTTTTTTAAAGTTTCATGAATCTGTCTGTTATTGGAAAATATGTGTCAACCCACCTCAAAACAATCAATTTCTTTGCCATTAATTTACAAAGTATATACAGATAGTCTCACATTCTACAACCACTTTTCTCATGGATGCTGTCCTCTTGCACTATGCTCTGCTTCTCCGCAATCACTCAAGAAATGCTGAATTTCTCTTCCGCTGCATCTTTCACAGCAGGATCTCCTGAATCTCCACCTTTCTTTGTGAAGAGCTCTAACATTGAGTTTTCAGTTCTCCAAAGTACAAGAGGTTTCACGCTTTCATACAGTCTCTGCCACAGACGGACTCACTTCCTGCCTAACAGCGATATTATAGCCTACGATGCTACAGAAACATTTACTGGCAGTGGATAACCGTGCAGACATTCATACAATACATGTGATTACAGGCAGGATCGGTAGAGAACAATTTTACTTTGGCATGCACACACATAAAGTAGCATCAAGAATACAACAGAGACATATCAAGAGACATTTAATGATTGAAATGATAGTATTGTTCTCACCAGACTGAGCCACAAAAGAGGCTTGTAGAGAAATCCGCTGCGGTAGATCCACCGGTCCGCTCGTGACCAACCGAAGATAAAAATATGGGTAGATTGTGGATTTAATCTGCGCTGCTTAATGATTCAAGGTCCAAAACATGTAGCCATTCAATTGTGGATTTATTCAACGCGTTTCAAAGTACACGACTAGGGATGAGCGAGTAGTGAAGTATTCGGACTCGCTGTACTCGTTACGAGTACCTCCTAATACTCGGGTACTCGTAACGAGTAGCGAGTCCTATGTAAGTCTATGGGAATTGCGAGTAATGGGCGGGGACTGTGCGAAGACTGTGCGGGACTGTGCAGGACTGTGCTGGCCTGTGCGGGGACTGTGCAGGTACTGTGCGGGGACTGTGCTGGGCTTTGCAGGTACTGTGCGTGGACTATGCCGGGCTGCGTGGGACTGTGCTGGCCTGTGCGGGACTGTGCTGGCCTGTGCGGGACTGTGCTGGGATTTGCAGGTACTGTGCGTGGACTATGCTGGGCTGCGTGGGATTGTGCTGGCCTGTGCGGGACTGTGCTGGACAGTGCATGTACTGTGCGGGGACTGTGCCGGGCTGTACGGGACTGTGCTGGGCTGTGCTGGGCTGTGCGGGACTGTGCTAGGCTGTGCAGGTACTGTGCGGGACTGTGCAGGGCTGTGTGGGGACTATGCCGGGCTGTGTGGGACTGTGCTGGGCTGTTCCGGTTACTGTGTTGGGCTGTGCGGGGACTGTGCTGGGCCGTGCTGGGCCGTGCTGGGCTGTGCGGGGAATGTGCCGGGCTGTGCCGAATATTGCGAGGCAAGTAGTGAAATACTCGCCAGGATTCGAGTACCGCGAGTACCGCATTACTTGCCGAGTACCGAATCCTAACGAGTATACTCGCTCATCCCTATACACGATTCTTCATCAGGAACACCACAATGTCACAGACAGGACCTTGTGGTGTTCCTGATAAAGAAGTCATGTACTTTGAAAGCAGGAGAAGAATCTTCATCACAGCCTAGAAATCTTCGTCCTGGAGAATGGAGATGTCTTTTGGGTTCCATTGACTTGGAGATAGGAGTCACAGACCATAGAGCACAACCAGATGAGAACCATGGGAACTGATTGTGGTTTGTGTCAGGTTCATTGTCTCATTGGGGTTGACCGTAGCTGAAGCATAACGATATCCAGGAATAGACATATGAACACGTCACATTGGGTGAATACTTAAGGATTTACACTTGTATAAAGTTTTAGAATTATCAGCATGTACATAATATCACTGCTATATACTAATAGGATAATGTTAATTTTCACTCTAAGTAAAATAAGTTAAATCTGTGAACTTAGCCTTCACCTGAGACCTAATATTTGGTAAGAAAGAGAATCATTGCTTAGATTCTGACCTTGAGCTGACAGGTACTCCTAAGTGCCCAGTTACGAGCTGCTCCAGCATTTGGTTGTCATTAACATAAAAAAGGAACTGATATGCAAAACTCTGAAAAAAAAACAAATTTACACTAAACTCTTATTTTGCATTTTGCATGACTCACACATTTATAGATTTTTCTACCAACACAAGTTCCTGACTCGAACATAGACACATCCACAGGAGGTTCGTGATGCCGTTTACGGGATGGATGCTACTTCTGCTCTTCGGCATGTTGAACAGTTTGACAACATGTATTCTGAACATTTGTATACTAGTGGCTAGTGCCAAAAGCCTGAGGACCGGACAGAAGCTGAATCCTCCCGACCTAATCTACCTTGTCATAGGAGTGGTGAACATCGCTCTCCAGTGTTCTCTCTGTTACCAGGGTCTATTAACTGTTTTCTCATTGTCATCCATATTCATTCAGAAGGTCTTTGTCCCAGCCATTGTGAGCACACTGACACTCTTGTACTTCACCTACTGGCTCACTGCCTGGCTCTGTATCTATTACTGTGTCACCATCTCTACCTTCAGTCATCCGGTCTTTCTCTGGTCAAAGAGGAACATCTCAATGTATCTACCGTGTCTTCTCCTTCTATCAGCAGTTGGATGTTTCTTCATTAGTCTTCCTGCCATCTGGATGACAACTGTGCAAGTCAATCTACAATACCCTGTGAATAGCAGCCTTGGCCCCATGTTTATCAGTGGGTCTTTCCATCTTCAGCTGATTTACATACAAACTGCCTCATTTCTCGGATGCTGTGCGCCATTTCTACTGATCTTGTTGTCCATCATAGTGACCAACTCTTCACTTATAAGGCATGTATGGAAGATGAGGCAGAAGGAATCTGGATTGTCCCAAACCAAAGACCAGGCTCACGTTAATGCCATAAGAACCATGTGGCGCTTCCTTACAATTTCCATCATATTCTACATAAGTGAAATTTTGTTTTTTTCAATGCCCCCCAACCCTGAAGACCCTTATACCATTCTAAGCTGGTTGATATTTATGTCTTTTCCAACAGCAGAGTCTCTTGTCATTATCTTTGCCAACACCAAGCTAAGGAGGCAACTTATGGCGAAGCTCCAGCGGTTATCTACAAAAAAATAGGTATAATAATTCAATGATTAGAAAGTCTCAGCCTTGTGTCTACAGTTTTTTTTATTGATATTAGTAGTATCATTGGATTTTTTTGACCATTTTTCTTGAGTGGTTGAATCCTAAACAGCGTTAAACTATTATCAATCACAAAAATTTCTGCTGCTATATTTGAGGCATGGGAAATTCAACATCAAGACGGAAAGCCAAAAATTCTTTACACCCTATAAATAAAGACTATAGAAGTTAATGAGACGAGCTCAAGAAGAATAATACAATTACAGGAACACCAAGTCCACTTTCATCAATGTCCATTTTGATTTCGTGTATGGAGACACAAGTGTAACTAATGAAGTTTATGTATTGGATTTTGATGTGTAGGCCATAATTATATACAGAGTCAATAATTATATATGGCGGGAAACACGTTAGACAACGCACTAAGATCTAATTAGAGGAAAAAAACATATTTGGGTGAAGTGTCACTGGATCCGCTGCTGATAATTATATCCAACAAATATTTTTCTTGAAAACTTTATTTTTTGCTGGTTTGCAAAGTCAACGCGTATCGAGATCAACGGCTTGGTCAGGTTTTGTCCTGATAAAGAGGTCCCGCGTTGACCTCGAAACGCATTGACTTTGTAAACCTGCTAAAAATAAAGTTTTCAAGAAAAATATTTGTGGCGCCCCCAGGAGTATGGTCACCACAGTGGCATTGCCTTCCTCCAGGGAGGGTGATGTCATGCTTGGAAGCAAGGATGGGTCTCTCTAGCGGTTAATCATTTACATGCAACACAGTTCCCATTCCTGGCCAGCAGAGGGAGCTCTGAACCAGGATTGGGGGAGGAGCGTGCTCTGAGGGCCAGGAGGGGAAATAGTCAGTTAGTGTGAGGATGGCCACGTGTGTAGACACGTGGAGAGAAGCTGGAGGTTGAGCTGAGGAAAGAGAGCTCCCTCCCAGTGAGAGCGCATGATCTGGAGTCTGGTCTCCACGGCTGTATGGATACTGAAGGTCCTGCAACAGAAACCAGAGGAATAGGAAGCTGTAAATGCTCTATTCCCAACTAAGACTCGGAGGCACAACAGCGACGGGTGAGGCAAGAGAGATAGAGGGCTACAGCTGTCTGCCATACGAGGGAGTTCTAAGAGACAATAAGAAGGAGGAACTTCAGTGTAACACTGTACTGGATGTGCCTCAAGCCAGCGCTAGGAAGGAGACTACACAACCCATCTGATAGAGTGATTCCTGAGTTGCTTCCAGGCTAGCCTGCTCCTGTGCCATCTGTAATCAGGACCCTGGACTGCATTTGCCAAGTAAAGGTAAAGAAACTGCACCCTGTTGTGTCCTTTCCTCCTTCCTGCAATATCCTCAGCACTACTACATCTCTGTGCCAAACACTGCACCTTCTTCCTAACCCTTTATCTACACTGCCCTGGGACAACAGCCCTACCTGTGGAGGGCTACAACATCATTGCTGCACTACACCATCTGTCCCAGAGGACCTGCTTGCAGCGTCAGCTTAACACCTCCCTTGCCGAACACCACAGGTGGCGTCACAAATCATTCATAAACTTTATTCCCATCACTCAATCCCCTTTTACATGGGCACCCAGGGCCACGGACTGGGTCACCGCTGCTGTGACATTCCCATCTGAGAGACCGGCCCGGTACCGAGTACCCCACAGCCCTGGGAGGGCGACCCAACTTGGCGTCACGAACAGGATTACGGAGCCCGGTATCCCCGGGTCCTGTGTGCCAGAGACTGTTGTGTACTATAGACTGTGTGTGAAATTGGCACAATTGCCGCCATTATCCCACTGATTGGCGCGCGCGGGAAGAAAAGGGGCAGGCCTTCATGGGCGGAGCCTACCACAGAGCGTGAAGAAGTGCCACACGGGAAGAGAGGACAGCGCGTGAGAAGGGGAGGAGCTGAGGCCTACAGCCGGTAAGCCGCTCAACCCTGGGGCCTGGTAAACGTTAATTAGAGGGGAAGGAGAATGTCTCAGGCAAGCACCGATGCAGCGGCGAACGCCCCCGCCAGCCCCTCAGCGCGCAAGATGCAGTGCCCAACGTGGCTGCAGCTCCGGTAGCACCCACCGCAGCGGTCCCCATAATACCGCTGTCTATGCCCTACATACCGGGAGCGGCCTGGCTATCGCAGTACTCGGGTGAGTCACATACCCTGAGTGAATTTAAAGAGAGACTGTGCAGCTTGTTTAAAGTTTACCCTCTGTCTGAAAGTCAGAAGGTGAACATCCTGATTGGGCAGCTAACAATTGCAGCACAGAGAGAAGTAAAAGCCTGGCAGGACACTGATAAAGAAACTGTTGAAAAGATCCTGGCTAAGCTAAGAAGCACCTTTGACACTCGCACTGCCGCTGAAATCAAGATGAGGTTCTTTGGATGTAAACAGAAAGTGCAGGACAGTATAAGGGACTATGCTCTTAACATGCAGGAGGCGCTGCGAGCCGTCAAGCAAATTGATCCTGACAGTGTGAAAGAGGAAGACAAGCTGTTAAAAGAGCAGTTCATTGAAGGACTCCTATCCAGTACCCACAGAGCGCAGCTGCGCATCATAACCCTACAAAACCCTGGTCTGGACATTGCTGATTTCAAGGACAGGGCTCTTCGGGTACTGCAGGAACCAACTGTCAGCCGTCCAGCGCCCCCTAGGCGCCCAGCGATCACCTATCACCAGGAAGCAACATCTTTCCCTTCCATCCCTGTGGAGGCTGATGCACAGACTCTGGATAAAGATCCAACAGAAGAGCTACGTCATCAAGTCCAGGAGTTGACCAAAGGGATGGCTGCACTTACTAAAACCGTGCAGTCCCTGCAGGTATCCTCCAAGGAGAAGATCCAGCTTGCTTCCAGTCCAGAGGATGTCCCGTGGCTCCGGAAGAGGAGAACCCCACCACTCCGAGGGAGGAACAACGACCGCTATGACCAGGACGGACGTCCCATCTGTCGTCGCTGCCACAAGGCAGGCCATCTAGCAAGATTCTGTCCTTTAAAAGAGTAACCCCTGGGGCAGAGGGCCAACCCCCATGAGTAGGACCACAAGGCCCAAGGAACTGGCGAGCCAAGTATGTTGGAGGGAGACCGATCCTTACAGTGGTGATTGACGGCATCCCCGTGAACGCTTTGCTGGATACTGGCTCCCAGGTGACCACTATGCCGTACATTCTTTACAAGCGGTATTGGGCTGACTCTGAACTCACCCATGGCCCAACTGATGAACTAACAGTAGTGGTCAGTCTTTACCACAAGTGGGATGTAAAGAAATTACTGTTAAAGTAGGGAGGGTGGAGTTAAAATCTCAAGGTCTGATAGTTGTGGATATTGATCGACGAGAATGTAATCCCATGATTACTCTTGGTACAAATGTAGTTGAAAATTGTCTTTCCGAGGTTATTGTCTTGTTGCAACAGGTGGCTGAGACTTATAGTTCCAGTGAACAACGAGTAATGCAGAAGGAGATCCGAGCCCTGATGCAAAGACAGCACGTAGAACTCTCTGGCGGAGAGATTGGTAGTGTCAGAGTGAGTGATGCTTTCCCATTGCAATACCTCCCAGATGTGAAATGTTGATTTGGTGTCGGGCAGCCATAGGCCTCAGAGGAAAAGATTACCAGGCATTGGTAGAGCCAATATACTCTGATAGCAGGCCCACTGTCCTGACAGCCAGAGGGGTAGTTGATGAACGAAAAGGGAGAGTACCTGTACGCCTTTTGAATTGTGTGGAGGAGGAGGCCACAATACCTCGGTACGCCACAGTTGCTAAGCTGATCACTGTCAATAATAACTCATTGCAAGCAGCAGAGCCCTTGGTCTCATCCGATCTGGTGGAGGACAATGGCTCTGTGAAGCAGATGGAGGAGTGGTGCCAGCAACTGCAGGTGGGGACTGACTCTACACCTTCATACCAGAAAAATGGGGATTACAGAGTGACACAAGAATATGAGCGGGTATTCAGTAAACACCCACTAGATTTTGGGAAGGCAAAAGGGGTTCAACACCATATCCCCACTGGAGATCATCCACCCATTAAAGAAAGGTACCGGCCTATACCCCCAGCACAATACCAATGTGCCAAAGGTATGTTGAGAGAGATGAAGGAAGCAGGGGTTATCAGAGACAGTTGTAGCCCCTGGGCAGCTCCCATAGTCTTTATGAAAAAGAGCGATGGTACCATGAGAATGTGTGTTGATTACATATTATAAACCCAACACAGTGGAGCTGGCCATGCTTTCTAGAGGACTCTCATTTTGTCCCACTAAGGCCCTAGATAAAACTGAACTCTGCAGTGATATGGAACATTATTTCAGGAGACTGCGCCTGAGGGAATATTTCAGTGATACAGAAGATTCAGAAAACACTCAGACCGAAGAAAAAGGGATCCTAACAACTAGGAAAAGGTCAGACTGGACACCCCCACCTGGACGCAACCCTCATTTGGATAAATATATAGACTCCTTCAGACATTTGATAAAATCCACAATTATAGACATTAACAGGAGACAAGCATCCAACATCAGTGCCCAGGAGAGAAAGGCCATACAGTCTTTAAAAACCAACAAATAATAATAATAATAATAATCTTTATTTATATAGCGCCAACATATTCCGCAGCGCTTTACAGTTTAACAGTTTCAAAACACAAGTCATAAGTAACAACGCTAACAATACAATAATTTAAGCAAAATAAGACGAAATAAGCCGCCCCTGCTCGTGAGAGCGTACAATCTACAATGAGGTGAGGGAGATACAGAGTACAGGTGTGTATTTACAATGGTGTATTTACAATGAAGGTCCGGCCATCTTGCAGGAGTGAAGGATGGATGGAGATAGTGAATGGGCTACACACGCACACTTACACAGAGAATGACTTTGATTAGTGAATGTGATAGGCCGCTCTGAACAGGTGTGTTTTGAGGGAGCGCCTAAAACAAAGAACAAAGAAATCATCATTAAACCTGCTGACAAGGGAGGTGCAATAGTCATGATGAATACGTCAAACTACATGAAGGAAGCAAACAGGCAACTTATGGACACATGCTACTATAGAAAATTGGAGTCGGATCCTACACAGGACTATTACAAGGAACTAAACAAGTTGGTATCTTGTCTGCCTGACCAGTCCATAAGAGCCGGTGATGACCTGATACCAGAGACTCCAAGAATAGGGACATTCTACATGCTTCCCGAAATCCACAAGTCTGGAAATCCAGGAAGACCAATTATTTCGTGTGTGGGCACCCTTACTGAGCAGGTATCTAGATGGGTAGAGGGTATTCTTAAACCACTGGTGAAGGATACAACTAGCTACATTCAGGACACAACTGACCTATTGAATAAACTAGCAGCAATAGGTCCTCTACCAGAAGGAACCATCCTGGCCACCATGGATGTGGAATCTTTGTACTCTAATATCCCCAACCAAGATGGATTCAATGCCTGCAAATTCTTCATGGAAAAAACAGGGACTGATGCTGATGCTGTGGTGAAACTTATAAAATTCATCCTCACCCACAATTACTTTGAATTTGACAACAAGATCTATCTACAAGAGACTGGCACAGCTATGGGAAGTAAAATGGCTCCACAGTATGCAAATATTTCATGGCCAAGCTTGAAAGCGACTTTTTGTCCTCATGCCCCATCAGGCCCCTGGCCTACTACTGCTTCATTGATGATATTTTAATCATCTGGACGGAGTCTGAGCAACAGCTAAAGACGTTACACGAACAGTTTAATCAATTTCATCCCACCATCAATTTAACACTCAACTACTCCAGCACTGAGATTAACTTTTTGGACACCATCATTAAGCTAAAAAACAATGAAATAGAGACATCCCTGTATCAAAAGCCAATCGACCGTCCAACATACCCTAAATGGGACAGTTTCCATCCAAAACACATAAAGAACTCTATTATCTATAGCCAAGCCATCAGATACAATCGTATACGTTCCAACCCCATGGATTGAGACAAACACCTTGGTCACCTCAAAAAGACCTTTTTGAATCAGGGCTACCATCCAAGAACAATTGAAAACCAAATTACAAGAGCCACCAGAATGTCAAGGAATCACCTACTACATTACAAAGCTAAAGAAGAAAATAACCGGGTGCCTCTATTAGTCACCTACAACCCAAATCTGGAGGTGCTAAGGGGAGCGGCACGGAAATTACAACCTTTACTACAAAAAGATGCCCGATTACAATCCATTTTTCCAGACCCCCCACTGCTGTGTTTTAGGCAGCCCCCAAATTTAAGAAGCATCATTGTCAGAAGCTCCCTGTCCTCTCCAACAGCTGCAGGAACCTTTCCTTGCAACCAGAAAAAATGTAAAACTTGCCCAATTTATAATGACCACGGACAAGATAAAGATCCCCAACTCAAATCAGGACTACAAGATCCCAGGTACTTTCAGCTGCATTACATCTAATGTGGTGTACTTAATTATTTGTACTAAATGTCCAACTGGGGGTCTGTATGTGGGGGAGACAGGACAAAAGCTTAGAACAAGGATGAATGCTCATCGTCACACAATAAGAGAAAAAAGAATGGATCTACCTGTGGAAAAATATTTTTGTATCCCTGATCACAGCAACATGGATATGAAATTACTGGTATTGAAAGGTAACTTCACATCTCAGAGAGAGAGACGTGTTTGGGAGTATAAAGTTATGACGACCTTTGACACTCTCAGTGCTGGAATGAATGTGTCGCATGGATTTATGTCTTTTTACATCAATTAAGGAATTTGCTTTCAAGACCTGGTGGGGGCATCACAACACATTAGGAGACCCCAATCAGAGGACTATAAAACGTCCGGACTCCTTATCTATGTACTGGTCCAATATTTATGTTTCTCCCTCTCCCATATTGACAGTTCTGCTTCACGTCACTTGTCTTATCCATTGCATTTTTTCTGTGTTGTATTGTGCATAAATATGTGACTCTTCAGATTTTGTATTAGTCTAGCCTGAAGAAGAGACCTGAGTAGTCTCGAAAGCTGCAATGTGTTACCATCTTTTCAGTTAGCCATTAAAAGGTATCAACCACTGAGGACTCTCAATTCTGAATATTTTTCTATCTACTGTCTAACACGGTACAAAGATATACATCTTTCCTGTTGATTACAGAAAAATTAACACATTACACATAAAGATGCCTACCCATTACCTAGAATTGAAGAGTCATTAGCTGCACTTAAAACTGCTAACTACTTTTCCACCTTAGATCTCATTAGTGGGTACTGGCAGGTTCCCGTGGCAGAGGCAGACAAGGAGAAAACAGCATTTACCACCCCAATGGGTCTCTGTCAGTTCAATTATATGCCATTTGGGCTCTGCACCGCCCCAGGAACATTTCAACGGCTGATGGAGTGCTGCCTGGGACACATGAACTTTGAGACAGTCCTGTTGTACCTTGATGATGTCATTGTTTTCTCCAAGACTTCTGAAGAACATCTGAAGCACCTGGCTGAGGTGTTTGAAGCCTTGTCCAACTTTGGCCTGAAGGTGAAGCCTTCCAAATGCCACCTCCTGAAGCCCAAGGTACAGTACCTCGGTCATGTAGTGAGTGCAGAAGTTGTGGCACCAGATCCTGACAAAGTCACAGTCATCCAGGACTGGCCGAAGCCAAGCAACCTCCATGTAGTACGCCAATTCCTCGGGTTGGTAGGCTACTACCGAAGGTTCATCAAAGGCTTCACTGAAATAGCCACTCCAATGCAAAATCTTCTGGTGGGGCAGTCCAAGAAAGCCAAACAGATGAATTCCACATTTGAATGGACTGAGGAGTTGGAGAGGTCCTTCACCCGACTGAAGATGGCTCTTACAGGAGATGAAGTTCTGGCCTACCCAGATTATGACAAACCCTTTGTGTTGTAGACTGATGCCAGCAACGTGGGACTGGGAGCAGTACTGTCACAGGTACAGAATGGCAAAGAAAGAGTGATCTCCTACGCCAGTAGGAAGCTTCGTCCCACTGAAAGGAACCCAGACAACTACAGTTCCTTCAAGCTGGAGTTCCTCGCCATAGTATGGGCTGTGACTGAAAGATTCACCCAAGTTTACCATTTTCACTGAGAACAACCGGTTGACTCACTTGGACACTGCAAAACTAGGTGCACTGGAGCAGCGATGGATGGCTCGGCTGTCTAACTATGAGTTTACCATCAAGTACTGAGCAGGGCACAAGAATGCCAATGCTGATGCGCTGTCCAGGTCCAGGATGCCTAATCTGCCAGATGCAGGAGAAGACCCTGAGGCTCTTGAAGAAATAGAGTTACCTTCCTTCCACCGGCCAATTGCAGCCCAACGTGCTCAAGGAGTGAGAAACAGATGGTCTGGCTTGAAAGAGGTCACCCTAAATCCATAGCCCCATCATGATTGGGCAGAAACACAGGATAGTGACCCCGCAGTCTGCCTGGTGAAGGAGCTACTGTCACAAGCTGACTCACGCCCAGAGTCGAATGCTCCTGAAGAAACCCAGCAGTTGTGGAAGGAGAGAGGCCGGCTGTTCATTTATGAAGGAAAGTTGTGTCGGAGGAGTATCAATACCCGCACTCATGAGCTGGTTTGGCAGGTGATAGTCCCAAAGAGAGAGGCATCAATGTTCCTGGAAGCATACCACAATGGAGCTGGCCACTTCAGATGGAAGAAGTTGGAAGCATTGCTCCGGGAGAGGTTCTACTGGGCTGGTATGAGGAAAGCCATTGAAAAGTGGTGCCTGGACTGTGGACAATGTAACCTGCGCAGAAAGGATCGAAACAGCCAGAGAGCTCCTCTGCAGCCAATAGTGACCAAGAAGCCACTTGAGTTGGTCGCCCTAGACCATGTGAAGCTGGTCCCAAGCCGTTCGGGCTACATCTATGCTCTTACCATCATGGACCACTACTCAAGATTCCTGGTAGTTGTGCCTGTCAAAGATCAGACAGCCAGGACGGCAGCCAGAGCCTTTCAACAGCACTTCTGTAGGCCACATGGATATCCTGAGCGAGTGCTTACAGATCAAGGTCCCGCTTTTGAGGCAGAAGTGTTCCAGGAATTCTGTAACTTGTACGGTTGTAAGAAGATCAGGACAACCCAGTACCAACCACAGACCAATGGCATGTGTGAGAAGATGAACCAGGTGGTGATCGACCTGCTGAAGACCTTGCCTTTGGAGGAGAGGAATCTGTGGCCAGAAAAGTGGCCAGATCTTGTAGACCTCTACAACCACATTCCTGTGAATTCCACTAACTGCACTCCAGCCTACCTAATGAGAGCGAGGCCTGGTAAACTGCCTATTGATTTGGACATGGGAGTCCTGACACCTGAAGTGACATCACCAGATGCTGACTGGGACACAGATAGGCAGCAACAGTACAGAAGAGTACAAGAGTGTGTGGAAAAGAGTCTAGCTCAGGCAAGACAAAAACAAGAGAGGAACTACAATCAGCATGCACCTGCAGTCCCCTTGTCACCAGGAGAACAAGTCCTCAAGAGGAAAAGGAGGATGCATAAATTGGATGACCAATGGGAAGCTGAACCCTACTCCATCCTACCCTCAAATTTTGACAATACCAAGGTGTGCCTTATTAGTAAAGATGGAGGAGAAACCTCAGCAGCGGTATCAAAGGATCATTTGAAATTATGCCCTGATCAGCTAAAAGAAAGGATGGAAGAACAAGATAACGTCCAACCCATAGAAGAAGAAAAGGTCAGCACCATACTTGGAGAATTCCCTGCAAATTGAACTAAAGTAAATGATGCTATAGTGGTGCCAGTGTTGACATTTCCCCAACTGGTAGTACAAGAAGAAGTGACTCATGAGAACTCTGAAAATCAGGAAGTTCAGGTAGCAGATGCCATACCAGCAGTGGAGCCAGAGAACCCTCGCCCTGTCAATGGAGAATCTGTCATACCCATGGTGAGACTAAGAGTCAGTAGGAGAATACTACCTAGTTTAACTACACCAGTAATTAGCTCTAGACCACCAGTAAGATCCCCAGTCACACCAGTGTTACACAGGTCTACCCATACTACACAAGGTATACCACCCATCAGATATCGTATATAGCTAAGTTTATGTGAATATTGAAATTGTGTATATATGTAACTGTTTTCCAGTTTGTGCCTACAGGTAATCTGTAAGAGTTTCCTTTGAATTTGCCAGTTTTGTTTTATGGACATTGTACCACAGGACTTCTGTGGTCACCAATTTGTGTATAGTTCACCATTTGCCCAGCAATGGACCATGGACATTGATGCTTGGACTTATCATCATAGGACCATTTTTGGAGCATTTGGTTTTTGTAAATTTTTCCTTTTTGAATCTTGTAACCTTCATACTGTTTACATGTTTATATGTTATTCATGTTTTCTTTTATCAGCCCAGGAGTGCTGACTTGCACTAGGGGGGAATGTGGCGCCCCCAGGAGTATGGTCGCCACAGTGGCATTGCCTTCCTCCAGGGAGGGTGATGTCATGCTTGGAAGCAAGGAAGGGTCTCTCTGACAGTTAATCATTTACATGCAACACAGTTCCCATTCCAGGCCAGCAGAGGGAGCTCTGAACCAGGATTGGGGGAGGAGCACGCTCTGAGGGTCAGGAGGGGAAATAGTCAGTTAGTGTGAGGAGGGCCACGTGTGTAAACGTGTGGAGAGAAGCTGGAGGTTGAGATGAGGAAAGAGAGCTCCCTCCCAGCGAGAGTGCATGATCTGGAGCCTGGTCTCCATGGATGTATGGATGCTGAAGGTCCTGCAACAGAAAACAGAGGAAAAGGAAGCTGTAAATGCTCTATTCCCAACTAAGACTCGGAGGCACAACAGCGACGGGTGAGCCAAGAGAGATAGACGGCTACAGCTGTCTGCCATACGAGGTAGTTCTAAGAGACAATAAGAAGAGGAACTTCAGTGTAACACTGTACTGGATGTACCTCAAGCCAGCGCTAGGAAGGAGACTACACAACCCATCTGCATAGAGAGATTCCTGAGTTGCTTCCAGGCTAGCCTGCTCCTGTGCCATCTGTAACCAGGACCCTGGACTGCGTTTGCCAAGTAAAGGTAAAGAAACTGTACCCTGTTGTGTCCTTGCCTCCTTCCTGCAACATCCTCAGCACTGCTACATCTCTGTGCCAAACACTGCACTTTCTTCCTAAACATTCCGCTACACTGCCCTGGGACCAACAGCCCTACCTGTGGGGAGCTACACCATCATTGCTGCACTGCACCATCTGTCCCAGAGGACCTGCTTGCAGCGTCGGCTTAACAACTCCCTTGCAGAACACCACAGGTGGCGTCACGAATCACTTATAAACTTTATTCCCATCACTCAATCCCCTTTTACATGGGCGCCCAGGGCCACGGATCGGGTCACCGCTGCTGTGACAATCCCCTCTGAGAGACCGGCCCGGTACCGAGTACCCCACAGCCCTGGGAGGGCGACCCATGTTCCTTGAATATAATTATCAGCAGCGCATGCAGTGGCATTTCACCTGGATATGTTTTTTCTCTAAGTCCTTAGGACTCGTGTTCTGCAGCAGCTGATATATGTGTTTTATACATGTTGCTTTGTTGCAACACCACCATGTTGGTTTCTGTATTGTTTTAACATTTAAAACCCTATTGTGTGCGCTTTCTTTTCCCAGTTTTCCTTACTACTAAGATGTAATTAGAGCAGAAAATAACAGACTCAGATGCCCGGTGCAAGTCTCAAGTGTAGATATAAAAGTAATGCATTATTAAGCATCTATGATTACACTAGCAACATAATATCTACAATAGATCACAGTACATAACAATAGCAGCACATTGGTATAAGCTGACCGCTTCACATATATAACACAGTTACATGTAGGAGTAGCTTTCAATCAGATATATTCAGATCAACATAGTTGCGTGTAAGTCTGGCTTTTGAATCAAAATACTCAGAAAAACTGAAAAGGCCAATTGTTCTGTAGAAAGATAATGTCCAAATAGTGCATTAGATAAGACAATACCTGAGGTCATGGTATAACATATATCTGTGCCTGTGATCAACACAGCAGGGGACCTGCTGCACCTCGACGCGCATTTCACTCTCTGGACTTCATCAGGAGTTTGCACTTTGCCTTTCTATACAACAATTGGCTTTTTAACTGTCGCGCTCACACCTTGGCTGAATGGCGCAAGCCGGGGGGTTGTGGCCCCACTATGCCACAAACCAGCCTACTCTGGAAGGGGCATGACTACGACAGCTACCTTGGGCTTTACTGGAGCCTCTGATGGTGAGGTCAGGCTTGTGCGGCAGATAGCTGTCGGGTGCCACTCCAGGGTGGTGTCTGGCTGTGGCTGGTGTTCCCACTCGGGGTCAAGTCACTTGGACAGGTGTGACTGACAGGCAGACTGAGACACAGGGCAAGCAGGTATGACTGAGACACAGGGCAAGCAGGCACGGTTTGGAGACACCGAGAAAGCAGGCACGGCTTAGAGACACAGGGCAGGCTGGTACAGACGAGACACAGAGCAGGCGGGCATGGCTTGAGACACAGGGCAAGCAGGAGTGGTATATGAGGGAAGAGGTTTGGACCTGTTCACACAGGAGGTGCAGGTATGGATACAGGCAGGAAGGAGAGGAATATGAAGGAACAGGTTTGGGCCTGTTCACACAGGTGGTGCAGGTATGGATACAGGCAGGAAGGAGTGGAATAGGCAGAGCCGCAGGAGTGCGGAGTAAGCTGAACCACAAGGTCTGCGGACAGAAGCTGCAGCAAGAGGTTCTGCAGCAGCATAGCAAAGCTGAACCACAAGGTCTGTGGAGAGAAGCTGCAGCAAGAGGTTCTGCAGTGGCAGCAGGAGTAGAGCAAAGTTGAACCACAAGGTCTGTGGAGAGAAGCTGCAGCAAGAGGTTCTGCAGCGGCAGCAGGAGTAGAGCAAAGCTGAACCACAAGGTCTGTGGAGAGAAGCTGCAGCAAGAGGTTCTGCAGCGGCAGCAGGAGTAGAGCAAAGTTGAACCACAAGGTCTGTGGAGAGAAGCTGCAGCAAGAGGTTCTGCAGTGGCAGCAGGAGTGGAGCAAAACTGAGCCATAAGCTCTGTGGAGAGAAGCTGCAGCAAGAGGTTCTGCAGCAGCAGCAGGAGTTGGGCAAAGCTGAACCACAAGGTCTGTGGAGAGAAGCTGCAGCAAGAGGTTCTGCAGCAGCAGAGCAAAGCTGAACCACAAGGTCTGTGGAGAGAAGCTGCAACAAGAGGTTCTGCAGCAGCAGAGCAAAGCTTAACCACAAGGTCTGTGGAGAGAAGCTGCAGCAAGAGGTTCTGCAGCAGCAGGAGAGGAGCAGGCAGAGCTGCAAAGGTGCAGAGGCTCAGACAGGGAGGACACAAGGAAAGACACAGCAGGGAAGGAAGCCAAAGCCATGGAGGCAGGGGTAGGACAGAGTTCAGACAAGGTACAGGGACAAAGACTCAAGGACCAGGATATTCTGCCTCCTGGCGGGCGGAAGGACAAGTAAACACAAAGCTAGGACCAAGACACAGAGGCCAGGATATGCAGCCTCCTGAAGGGCAGACAAAGAACACAAGCAAGGCTAGGAGTATTCCTCCAGAGAAGGAGATACACAGAACAGGGCCTGGCTTCCTCAGCAGCAAAACACTAGCTGAGTTTTAGACATTGCACAGGCCATGTTCCAGTTGATGGGGCAGGGTTAAATAGTCGAGGGCTCTAGGTAATTGGTCAGGGACCCATTAGCCAGGTGCACCCTGACTGCATAAGAACCAGAGAGTTCAGGCGTCACCCCCCTATACACACAGTCAGGAAACATGGAGAGCAAGCAGGAAAACAAGAGGCATAGCACATGGAGCTGGCAGCAGACAGAAATCACCGCATGACCTGGAGCAGTGAGTAAGTTGGTGTGCGGGGATGGGAGGCCATGCAGTGATGCCAGCCGGGTTGTTACATTAAATTTACGTTTTGATACCACAATATATCTCCCATTTCCTCTTTTTGATCTCTCTTCAGGGCTATAGTTTCTGTGGATGTTATGCCACATGATACCTTTACCGCGAGACTGATCTTTTGTTTTTGCTCTATATTATTGCACCATAGAATATAATGGGAGAAACTTTCTAATATATGAGGATTTTTAGGTTGTTTTTTTTTCCAATGTATATGTAGACTTTCGGGCTCGAAGAAGCAATCTATATTGTTATTAAAGTTTAAAAAGTTTCCTCTTAAAAATATCATCACACTGGTTATCACTCCAGAAAGGTGAAGTGATGACATCAATCATCCGAATAGTCTTCCCCCTTCCCAAATCTTCTATTGCAAAAACACAACAATTTGATGTATCGGGGACACGATTGTGGAAACATCACAATAACATGCACCTTCCAAGGTCCAGGAGACTGCTAAGGCTAGTAACAGCGTATCAGAGAGAAGAACGTCTTTATAGACGCCATATAATATATACCACGGGAAACAACAGAATGTCAGCCTAAGGACACCTCCGTCCCACCAATAATTCACACAATTTCTCAGTGATGAGTGGTCTTCTGTGATTCTCAGTGGTAGCTGGGACTTCGGCATTGGGTACACTTCTAACGACACTACATCAAGACTTGCAAAGGCGGTAACTAAGCCTCAGGCATCCCGATTGATTTCATTGATTTCATCATGACTGCCTTCCAATCCCTTAGCACGCTGATCGGCACGTGTATTATCAGTGTGAACTGCGGCGTCTATTAGCGCAGGTGTGTGGCGCCCCCAGTAGTATGGTCGCCACACTGGCTTTGCCTTCCTCCAGGGGAGGGTAATGCCAGGCTTGGAGGCAATGATGGGTCTCTCTCGCAGTCAATCCATACATGCAACACAGTTCCACTCCAGGCCAGCAGAGGGAACTCTGAACCAGGATTAAGGGGAGGAGAGCTCTCTGAGGGCCAGGAGGAAGGAAGTCAGTTAGTCTGCGGAGGGTGAAGTGTGCAGACGTGTAGAGAGAAGCTGGAAGTTGAGCTAGGAAGGAGAGCTCCCTCACAGTGAGCGCATGAACTGGAGCCTGGTCTCCACGGTTGTACGGATACTAACGGTCCTACAACAGATACCAGAGGAGTAGAAGGCTGTAAATGCCCTACTCCCATCTAAGACTTGAGGCACAACAGCAGCTAGGATAGAGAGCCAGGACTCAGAAGAGTGGAGTCCCCGAGATAGGCTACAGCTGTCTGCCGTGCAAGTACGGTTCTTGGGAACATCTGACAGGAGGAACTCCAGAGTAACTAAGTACTGGAGTGCTTCACACCACAAGGCGCTAGGAAGGAGACTGCACAGCCCATCTGTGAGAGAGAATCCCTGAGTTGCTTCCAGGCTAACCTGCTCCGTTACCATCTGTAATCAGGACCCTGGACTGCAGTTATCAAGTAAAGGTACAGAAACTGCACCCCGCTGTGTCTTGTCTGCTTCCTACCCTTCCGGCACCGCTACATCCCCATGCCAACCACATCTACACTGCCATGGGAATACAGCTTCATCTGTGGGGAGCTACACCATCTTTGCTGCAACGTACCATCAGTCCCAGTGGATCTGCATGCAGCGTTGGCTTAACAACTTACTTACCAAACACCGCAGGTGGCGTCACAAACTATTCCATTTAAACTACATTACAAACATCGCCGCCATTGACTTGGGTGCCCAGGGCCACAGACCGGGTCACCGCTGCTGTGACACATCCCCCTGACACCGGCCCGGTACTGAGTACCCCACTGCCCTGGGAGGGCGAGGCAGGTGTTCTTGAGAATATCATACAATACCAGCGAAAATGAGTGGAAAGGTGCTGACTGAGCAGTGTATGAAAGCCATCGCCGGCTCATCTCACTCGCCTTCTGACTGTGAATTTCATCTACACATTCAAATGGGATAATTGTTACCAAATATATTTAATATCTCGACCTAATCGCTCATACGCTGTTCATACGACTAAGGACATTTGCCCAACAATTGATTACCTATTTTCTATCTGTAACACCCAGAACACAAATACATTGTCTATGTAACAAGCGTGGATGCCGGAGTGCCCATGAACATCTTCTTACGGTGAATGTAGTAAACCCTATAAGATGTCACCCTCGTAAATCTCCAGATTCCCATCCGCACTGTCAGGGTCATTCATGCATTTAAAGGAACTTATTTTCTTATAAAATGCTTGGTAAATGCCATTGAATTTTTTGCAATTTGCATTTTTTTACCGTTTATTAGTAGTCAACAATTCTTCTCAATGAGTACCGTCATAATGTTTTACGTCTGAGCTGCTTATCTTAATTATCGCATTTTAGTGCTATGTTAATCGGAATATTTTTTTCCTTTTTTGTCTCCTGTGCTTATCTTACATGTTACTTCAATAAATTATTATTCTAAATAATAGAGTTTTTTCTTGAGTGTCAGTACATTACTTTTCTTATTTCCATTTCCTTTACTCCAGGTGTTTAGGGGAACACAGCAGAGCCTTGTTTCTCTGCCGGGGGGTGGAGATCATTCTTTGAGCTTCCTCCCTTTGTGGTTTACAGAATTTAAGCCCTTGCTCCGGATATAAAATTTGTTTATGGCACCTTCTGCCTCATCCACATTAATGAAAAATGAAAATCAAAAGTGATTTGTATGTTAATTTCATATAAATGTGAGAATAAACCTATGAAACCGATGATGCAATAGTCACCTCCGAGGCTGGGGACCAAAAGCCGATCATCAGATGCTAGAAATTGTAAAGAAACATTGCTGTAGAGTTCATTACTATGGATGAGCGAACCTGTGGATGTCCGTGTCCAGTTGGTTTGGGTGAACTTTTTTTCAAAATCTTGTTTGAGTCTCAGACTTGACCAGAATCTGACCTGGGATCCCGAACCCCGTAAAAGTCAATAGTGACCTGAACTTCAATGCTGTAAAATGGCTATAAAATGGTCGTAGTAAGAAAAAAGCAAAATGGGGTAAGAGCAGGACAATTGCCCTGCAAACACATGTAGATAGAAAAATGACTTTAAATGACAGAGAAAAAAATAATAATAATCTTGAACCAGAAGGCCAAGGTCGTCCATGTGGAGGTGGACATGGTAGAGTAGGTGTAAAAAGCAAATCAAGAGCTAGCGCGCACTTTTTTTATAAGTTTTATAAAATATTACCTTTAACCAGTAGGCAGAGGTCAAAGTGGAGGATAAGGTAGACGCTGTGTCGAAAGCAGAGGACAGGTCTAGAAGGAGGAGTATAGAGTATAGTCTGTTAGCTTTGACTGTAAGTAGGTGGTTAGTAATTTTGGTCAGGGCTGTCTCAGTGGAATGATGGGGACGGAAACCAGATTGTAGATTGCCAAAGAGCAAGTTAGATGAGAGTTGGGAGGAAAAGTCAGCGTGGATGTGTTGCTCCAGGAGTTTAGAAGCGAATGGGAGCAGCGATATTGGGCCATAGCTGGACATGGGAGTTGGGTCGAGAGTTGGCTTTTTAAGGATAGACATGATTGTGGCATGTTTGAAAGCAGAAGGGAAGGTACCGGAAGTAAGTGATAGGTTGAAGAGGTGGGTTAGGGATGGGATAAGAGTGGTGACGAGGTTGGGGAGGAGGTGGGATGGGATGGGGTCGAGTGCACAAGTGGTGAGGTGTGATTTGGATCAAGGGTTATGGCAGGTTGCAGGCTTGTCGGAAGAGGTAGGTCTTCAGGTTCCTTTTGAAGGTTCCCACAGAACCTTCCATAAAAATGGAAAAAGCATATATAGAATGGGAGGAATAGGGCTAAGTGACAGCACATGTGAAAAAGACTTGGGTATACTAATAGATCACAGACTGAATATGAGTCAACAGTGTGATGCAGCAGCAAAAAAGGCAAATGCAATTCTAGGATGTATTAACAGAAGCATACAGTCTAGATCACGTGAAGTCATTATTTCCCTCTACTCCTCTTTGGTCAGACCTCATCTGGAATATTGTGTCCAGTTTTGGGCACCACATTTTAAAAAAGACATCAACAAACTGGAGCAAGTTCAGAAAAGAGCGACCAGAATGGTGACCGGTCTACAAACCCTGTCTTATGAGGAAAGGTTGCAGGATTTGGGAATGTTTAGTTTGCAAAAGAGAAGACTGAGAGGAGACTTAATAGCTGTCTACAAATATCTAAAGGGCTGTCACATTGTAGAAGGATCAACTTTATTCTCATTTGCACAAGGAAAGACTAGAAGCAATGGGATGAAACTGAATGGGAGGAGACACAGATTAGATATTAGAAAAAACTTTTTGACAGTTAGAGTGATCAATGAGTGGAACAGGCTGCCACGAGAAGTGGTGAGTTCTCCTTCAATGGAAGTCTTCAAACAGAGGCTGGACAGACATCTGACTGGGATGATTTAGCGAATCCTGCTTTGAGCAGGGGGTTGGACCAGATGGCCCAGGAGGTCCCTTCCAACTCTACGATTCTATGATTCTATGATTCTATGATTCTAAGGCGAAAGTCTGATATGTTAGAGTAGAGAATTCCAAGTAGGGGGGATGTACAGGAGAAATCTTGTATGCAATTGCAGAAAGAGGAGATAAGAGGGGAGTAGAGAAGGAGATCTTGTGAGGATTGGAGGTTGTGTGCAGATAAGTACCAGGAGACGAGGTCACAGATGTATGGAAGAAACAGGCTGTGGATGGCTTTGTATGCTATGTTTAGGGTTGTGAACTGGAGTCTCTGGGTAATAGGGATCCAGTGTGCAGATTGACAAAGGGGAGAGGCCGGGGAACAGCAGGGGGACAGGTGGATTAGAGTGTTATAGGTGAAGCCACAAAGCAGGAGGTTGCAGTAGTCAAGGCAGGAGATGATGAGGGCATGCACTAGTGTTTTTGCAGATTCTTTGTTGCAGAATGTGCGGATCCAGGAAGTATTTTTAAGTTGGATTCGGCAGGAAGTGAAAAGGACTTGGATATGTGGTTTTAAGAAGAGATGAGAGTCATGAGTTACCCTGAGACAGCAAGTGTGTGGGACTGGGGAGAGTGAGCAGCCATTGACTTTGATGAATAGGTCTGTTGGAGAGTTCAAGTGAGTTGTAGGGAAAGATGATGAATTCTGTTTTATCCATGTTAAGCTTTAGAAGTCTAGCAGAGAAGAAAGATGAAGTAGTGAATAAACTTTGTGGTTAGTAAGGAGGTGATATCGGATCCAGAGAGCCCCTAATCTAACATAGATCCCCACAGTCAGCTGGGAGTTTGTAAGTTTTTGACGCCAGGGGAAACAAGGGTGATTGGGTTGTCACCTCCTAGAATTGTATTGTGTATGATGTTAAGGTGGATAAGAGGAAGAGAAACCACTTGATGAAGCACCTGCCATCTACTGGAGCACATGCTTTTTCTGACCCTCATCTACAAGGTGTATTGCTGTGCGGCTGCCATAGAAAGGGAGTGCAGTAGCCCGTCCAGTAACAGAGGTTGTGAGTGGTCTTTGAATAGGACCAGATAATGTTTGTTCAGTAGAGCTTTCATTAACACTAACACCTAACCCACGCACACGTCAAGCACCAAGCCTATTCCCCCTTCCACTACGACCTCGCTTTTTCCCACTCATGTTGTACGTACCCTTCCCCTCTTGTACCCTGCTGTTTCACAACCTTAGACCCACAGCTGTCAGTCACGTATAACTAATAATCATTATTTTTTTTTAGTGTGGCTGAACATCACTTGTTAGGCTACTTTCACACATCAGGTTTTCGGCGTCAGGCGCGATCCGGCGTCGTGCCGGAACGCCGGATCCGGCAAATGTTTAGTAAAACCTGATGTGCCGGATCCGGTTTTCTGCCGGATCCATCTTTTTCTTGACAGACAAAACCGGATCCGTCTCATCCGGTTCATCCGTTTTTCTATCCGTTTTTCGACGGATTACGCCGGATCCGGTTTTTAAAATTGACCCTTGTGGCCTTCCGAACGGGATTGGCTACTGGAAAACTAGATATAGCGTGTTCCTACAGCCCTTCTTTGACAGGTTGTAGAGAAGAAAGTGCAGGTTGGAGAGAAGAGCAAGTTACTGGCGAAGATGGATGTTGTCATTGGAAATATTACCACTAGAAGTTCTGTGACGGTTTCAGGGACAATTTTCCACTATACTTTATGTCACCTCAAGGCAGAGTACACTGGCAGGATGACAGAGTGTGAAAGATTTGTGCCCTAAACTTGTGTACCTTCTGGACCAACAGTATATACCTTTGCTAACCAAAGTTGGCTATCTTGTCATGGTCTTACTATTTTTAGCTTTAGGCCACAGGTGTGTACCTGGTTGTGTTTTATGCAAAGTATTTCACCTTTTAACAAAAGTTGTGTACATTGGTAGGAAATCACCAACAATAAACACAACTTTTTAGGTGAAATACTTTGCTTCAAACACAACCAGGAACACAACTGTGGCAAAAAGCTAAAATTTACCCACAGTTATATACCTGGTTTTGAATACCTTTTTACCTTTGAAATACCCTGTATTTAACCTTTTTTTAAAACATAGTTCGCCGCAGAAAGAAATGACAGACAACCATTGTGAAACGATAATTTAACTTTTATTTAAATTTTTTTTTTTTTTATGTTTTTAAAGTGCAAAAAACTTTTTTAATAAAGGTTTTAAACCCAATGGGCATTTTTATTACAAAAAACACACATTACAAATCTGTGTAGTGTGGGGTGGAAATACTGCTGGAGGGGCTGCGGGACACTTCGACACTGGGAGTGTGGAGAGAGGACTGGGATCGTGGTGGGGAAGGAACAGTTAGAGGTGAAGGTGTGGAAAAAGCTACAGAATGGGTGGACATGTGGGAAGCAGAAGAGGTGGTGGGCGGTGGAGTGGAGGGTTGGGCAGGGACTGTAGGAGCAGATGATGTTGATGGAAAGTTGTGTGGGGAAGGAGTTTGGTACGGGGAAGGAGTTTGGTACGGGGAAGGAGTTTGATACGGGGCAGGTTGCTGGAAGAGGGGAGATGACTGGTACTGGGGAGGTTGCTGGTACTGGTGAGGTTGCTGGTATGTAATAGGAGGGGGAGGATGGAAAGTGTCTGGAGGGGGTGCAGGTGGAGGAACTACAGTGGTGGGAGGTGGAGGTTGGGAGGTAACTTGCTGGAGAGCAGCGTGGCATGAATGCATTACATGCATCTGCTGGGTAGGAGAGAGCGTTTCCATGCGCTCCACAACAGACCTGAAAAAGGTGTGGTTTGGCGAAGATCTTGCTTCTGAATGCATGGTTTGCAGAAGTGTCTTCACCTCCAGACTGCTGGAGTTGATCTGCTGATAGCCTGCGGAGATTTGCTCTGACAAGACTTTGAGACAGTTCTGGAAAGATGCATTCAGATGCAATAACTCTTGCGCATAACTCTTTTCCTGACCCCTCTCCCGCTGCCGCCCAGTACCCGCAGGTGTACTAGAGGCGGCAGGGGCAGAAGGGTGGGGTAAAGGGAAAGCGATCTCCTCACCAGCAGCTTCATGTAATGTAGACGGCCACGATGCTCCTGTGCTGGTGGATGGGACAGATAGGTCGAATGTGTGGGAAGGCTGGGAAGGTGCAGATGTACCGGGGCGGTCGAAGTGTCCCTCGGTGCCGGTCTCCTCAGGGATTGCCTCAGAAGGGTCCAATCGTGCAGGCTCCCGAGTGCTGCTCACCGTGCTGTGTAATAAAGAGAAAAAAAAACAATTAAAATACTGACATGGTATGGCCCTGGCTGAAAAAAAAAAGTTACATCTAACATTTTTTTCACATGTGGTGTGTAATATTTACCTTCTGGTGAGCATTGTTTCCCGGAGGAACGACAGGGCTCGTGCGTACTTGTACTTGCTCCTGCGTCCTCCAGATCCACTCGGGGCCCGCATCTCTTTATTGAACTCCTTCTTGAAACGATCCCTCACAGACCGCCACCGATTCACAATTCTGTTCCCTGAAACGAGAAAGGAGTGGTTAGTATACAACATCAGTGTTTCACAAACTCCAGTCCTCATGGTCCCCAGGGGTCATGTTTTCAGGATTTCCATAGTAAATAGAAATCCTGAACACATGATCCGTGGGGACCACGAGGACTGGAGTTCGGGAAACACTGGTTACATCAAGCAACCGGTACTGTATATACTTACGCTCTTTAATCTGGGCCCGAGCTTCGAGGTCCTCCCAGCGGCCCACAAGGAGCGAACAGATTTCCTCCCAGAGTCGTCGGGTAACGATCAGGTCAGCGTGGCGGCGGTCAGCCATAT
This sequence comes from Dendrobates tinctorius, assembly GCF_039654945.1. Classification (NCBI taxonomy): domain Eukaryota; kingdom Metazoa; phylum Chordata; class Amphibia; order Anura; family Dendrobatidae; genus Dendrobates; species Dendrobates tinctorius. The sequence goes on from NW_027361968.1 coordinate 1,090,324, forward strand.
TCCAGAGCGGCTCCCTTTCTCTGATGAGATTGATGAGGTGGTCCACATCAATCCCTCCATCCTCACCGTCAGAGTCGGTTGCACGCTGTGAAGGCTGTTAAAGAAAAAGACAAAAATAACATAATTAGCCTCCACAAAAGAAATGAAATAAAAAGTGCAAAAAAACAAAGCAAAAATATTTATACTTACACGCTGGTGACCGCCGCGTTGCTGTCGCCGACGACCCTGGGAGGCACTGCGAGGACCTCTTGGCCGAGCACCAGATTGGGAAGACTAGAGAAGAAAACAAAAAATGTTATGTCTTTGGATGTAGGCATTTGTTTGCTGTGTGTGGTCTGCAGAACATTGTTTTCTATGTGTTGTGTGTAGTGTGATGTTGTGTTTCTGCGTTTGATGCAAAAAACTTACCAATTGTGAGCCCACTCCAGGCGTCTGTCCACCCCTTCCTTCTTCTTCTGGGAGCTCCTCTTCATCTTGTGATTCCTGTTTTGAAATAAAAGGCAATGAATAGACATATATTACAGAGATGATGGATTTTGGAAATAAAAACTTACCGTCAAACGCTGACGATGCGAGGGAGGGCTCCCAGAAGAAGATGTGCTGTCCTGTTGATGGCCAGACTCCATGGCTGTGGGTATTGCTGCTGCCAGTGATGCCATTTCTGCTGCTGCTGCTGCATCTGTTTGGCGGCTGTTGAATAAAGAGAAACAAAGGGCCAATGAATATCTTGATATTCCATGGCCCTAGTTTGGAGGAATGGGGGATTTGATAATTACCGTCTCTCATCTGCTTCTGGACTCCCCTCCCGTTCAGCATGCTGCTCCATTTGGGGTGGTGCTGATGGTGCTGCTGCTGCAGATGTCTGCTGCCTTCTCCTGCGCCTGGTTGCTGTCTTGGGTGGCATGTTGGGTGTGGCTGTGGGTCCCACTGTCTTGCTTTTATATATGTCTTGTGGGCAGAGCTACTGAGCATGCTCAGACCAAAAAAAACGGATCCGGCCACCGGATCCGGCTTTCGCCGGATCCGGCGCATTGCGGCGCTCATAGGCTTTCACTGTGTGGAAAAGCCGGACGCGCCGGATCCGGCGGGTACGGCTTTTTCGCCGGAGACAAAAAACGTTACAGTAGACGTTTTTTCCAGATGCCGGATCGCGACACATTGCGACACATTGCCGGATCCGGCGAAAACCGGATGAAACGCATGGCCATCCGGCGCGATCCGGCGCAAATGCAAGTCAATGGGGGGGAAACCGGATCCGGCATTGCATTTCGCCGGATCCGGTTTCTGTCAAAAGCGCCGGATCGCGCCTGAAGGCGAAAACCTGATGTGTAAAAGAGGCCTTATACCTAACAATTTTGAAATGGAAATCTGGCCTTCTGATTTGCGTCTGAAACACAGTTTTATCACAAATGATTTAGAGAGGCTATTGGGACTTCTGGACAATGCCACACAGTTTTTGCACAATCTAGTTAGCCGCTGGATGATCTGGAGCAGCTTCTCTGCATTGAGACACTGAGAAAATGGCACCAGCAAAACAAATGTCCACTTTTTATACAGTCAAGGACATGTGAATTCGGCAACCAATCACAGAAGATCTTGTGTCATGACGTTGTGCATGGTTTCTGCACAATGATTGGCTGCCGGGAATCAACCCACAAAAAATTAAGGGAAAAAAAGCGTGAGACTCTCCTGTAATCTCTTTGTTTGCTCCTCTAACCTCTTCACACCCCCTCTCCTCATGTCCCCCGTCCTCCCTGCTCATCATACAGCATCACTATCTGAGCCAAAATCATAACATAAGCATTAGTGGAAATGTGATGATTTCGCAAACTGTGACCAAATTTTGCCAACTTTGAGTGAAACTGCTCATGAAACCGAACACGAATCCGAATGTGCTACGTTAGTGCTGAATTTGAGATTGGCGAAGTTTGCTTATCTCTACATGGGAGTAATAGGAATTGCTCGGTTTAAGCATCGAGCACCCAAGCCATTTAGTGCTCAATCATCCCTATTGTCACTTGAAAAAGGGAGCTGCCAGCAGTGGATCTTGATGATTTGTATGCCAAATGTGCATTTATTTGTTATGCTTTGTTTATATGGCGCTATCTTATTCCGCATTTAGTGTTGCAGAACATTCCTCAGTCAATTATTTCTGCACATTGGTCATATTTGATGCTAAATAAATCTAGATTTTTCATTCATTTTGGTTCCATTTCTTTCATCATTGCTTATGTGATTTCCACACTAATCTGACTTTTCCATCTTGGAAACAATGAAAGCTTGCTTAAGAAAATGAACTAGACGTGAGCAATATCCATGTGGTGCCTGGTTACACTTTGCTTCATGATTTGGTTGGAATCAAGAAATAAACATCTGATTCGCAAAAATAAGTATAAAACATAACTCATACTGAACACTTTTTGCATAAGTCGTACATAAAACCGATTCTTTCTTCTTGACTTCACCCAATACAGTACTGATCTGAACACAGACGCATCCACAGAAGGTTCATGATGCGGATTACAGAATTGATCCTTATAATAATTTTGGGCATTCTGGACAGTGGGGTGGGATACATTCTGAATGTATTCATCTTGGTGGCCAGTGCCCAAAACCTGAGGACTGGACAGAGACTAAATCCTCCTGTCTTAATCCACTTTGTTATGGGACTGGTGAACATCACTCTCCAGAGTTTGTTCTGTTTCCAGGGTCTGTTATCCATTTTTTTCATTTCTTTCCTCTTCACATGGAATGTCTATGTCCCAACCATCGTGGGCACGATGACTCTCTTGTATCTAACCTACTGGCTCACCGCCTGGCTCTGTATCTATTACTGTGTCACCATCTCTACCTTCAGCCATCCATTCTTTGTCTGGTCCAAGAGGAACATCTCAATGTATCTACCACGACTTCTTCTTCTGTCAGCAACCGGCTGTTTCTTCATTAGTCTTCCCATCATCTTCACGTCAAATATTGAAGTCACTCTACAATCGGCTGCGAATAGCACCATTGACCCCACATTTATTAGTTGGACTTTCCATCTTCAGCCCTTTTACATACACGCTGCATCTTTTCTAGGATGCTACGTGCCATTTCTCTTGATATTGGTCTCTATAATGGTGACGAACGCTTCACTCATAAGACATGTACGGAACATGAGGCAGAAGGATTCTGGATTGTCCCAAACCAAAGACCAGGCTCACACTAACGCTATAAGAACCATGTGTATGTTCCTTACAATTTCCATCTTTTTCTGCATAAGTGAAATTTTGTTTTTCTCAATCCCCACCAACACTGAATGTCCTTTTACAGCTGTCAACTGGTTGATATTTATGTCTATTCCAGCAGCAGAGTCTCTCATTATTACCTTTGCCGACACCAAGCTAAGAAGACAAATCATGGGGAAGATCCTGTGGTTTTACAGAAAGATGAAGATGTAAGAAATTAGGAAGAGTCAGTCTAATGTCTACTTTAGTGATAAGTGCAAAAACTGGAATATTTCAATTTTTTCAAAAGATATTGTTCTAGTACAATAGTGCCGTACATTACACACAACACCAAACCAGATGCACTCGCAGGATGCAGCAGACCTCCATGTTAAAGGCAGGGGCCGCACAGGTGCAAAATACTGATGTAAGCAGCCACTCAAAACCTCCCAATTAGTGGATGGGTGACTGCCTAGTACAAAATGCACACAAATGAGACTTGCTTAGGATGCCAGTCACACAGGTATATGTGATTCACAGTGTCCGGCTTACTAATAGCCCCAATACAATTAATTCAGCACTATATGAGTACACCCCACAAGACAGATGCCTCAGATCACCCAACTGACACGAAAGAGCCTGGCTGCATCCTGCAAAAGTGGAAAAATGTGCAAAAACCCTGAAAAATAATGTATGCAATAAATACATTACATGAGGTATCGGTCAAAATTTTGGCCAAAATAAACAAGCTCACAACCCACGTCAAACACACACAAGCTAAACACATTTTGTATAACTCATTCATCAAATATGTTTTTCTCTACTTTTTCTTACGTTAGCCATGGATTAATTGCAAGGCTCTCCATAGGGTCGTACAGTAGGAAGTGTGAAACATTAATAGTGTACCGATCTATTCATGTTGTGTGTGTAGCACCCCAGGAGTTCGGTTGCCACAGTGGCCCTCCAGAGGGTAGTGATGTCATGCCTGGAAGCAAGGAAGGGATCCCTTTATCAGGAAACTCCAGCATACAACACAGATCCTGCTCCAGGCCAGCAGGGGGAGCTCTAAACCCGACTTCAGGGGAGCTGCTCTCTGGTCAGAAGCAGGCAGTTAATGCCTGAACAGGGTGAAGAGAGGATGTGCAGAAAGAAGCTGGGGACAGGAGCTATAGCCAATCTCATCCCCAGGCTTGAGCACCAGAGACCGGACCCCGGAGTCCAAGGCTGTGTGGGTACTAAAGTTCCCACAACAGAATCTGGAGGACAGGAGGCCGCAGATCCTCTGTCCCCAATTGAGTCTCGACAACATAGCAGCACTTGTGAGCCGGAAACGCCATATAGGAGCAATCCCTGAAGTAGGCTACCGCTGCCTGTCATGCCAGTGGAGTTCTACCTAAGTAGCAGACAGAGAGAGGGACTTGAATAGAGTCCACAGCAGCAAGTACCTCAGAGAATAGCGGTAGAGAGGAGGCCTCACAACTCACCTGCATAAGGAGATTCCCAAATTGCTTTCAGGCTGACTTACTCCAGAGCCATCTGTAACCTGGGCCCTGGACTGTACCTACACAGCTCAGAAAAAGGTAAAGGAAACTTCACTCTTTTGTGTCCTCTAGTTATTCCTGCGTCACCTATCCATCTCTGCTACATCTATCATCCTTCACCATATCATCTTCACTACCACAACTGCCCTGGGACAAAGTTCTGCCTGTGGAGAGCTATACCAACTCTGCTGCATCACCATCAGTCCCAGAGGATCTGCCCTGCAGCGCTGGCCACCTCTGATTAGACACCACAGGTGGCATCATGAACACTTTACAATCTCTTTATTTTTCCCCTGTAAATATCCCCTTTTATTGGACGCCCAGGGCCACGGACCGGGACACCACCACTGTGACACTACCCCTTTAAGGAGGAGCCCCGGTACCGAGTACCCAACGGCCCTGGCGGGAGCTCCATGTGCACTTGGCACTACACTTGTTTGGAAGAGAATACACAAATCACAAATTCTTAGTAGACAAGGTGAAAAAACACAACATAAAAAATTAAGATGTGCTGACAGTAGACGTCAGATGAAGAACATCACATCAAAGGTATATTCCATGATACTTACTGAAAATGCAATGTTGTCTTCATCTTGGATATGATTAAGAGAACATATACACACTGGGTGACATAAGTCATGAACACATCACCAATTTTCTAGGTAATTATAATTCTTAAGGCACGGTTGTCTCCTGTATATTTCCCGTATGCACCTTATGCAAATAAACCGAAATCTTGGATGAAGATTCATGTGATGCGTGACATGAAAACACTTCTCCTCATGAAGGATATTTCTAAAGGTGCTATTGTTGACATGAATTTCTCACCAGATATTAGTAGCAATACTAGCAACTAGAGTTGAGCGAAACGGGTCGAAAAATTTCAAAAGTCGCCGACTTTTGGCAAAGTCGGGTTTCATGAAACGAAACCCGACCCTAGGATGAGGTCGGCCACGAGGTCGGCGACTTACGCGCCAAAGTCGCGTTTCAAAAGTTTGTTTTGCGCTCTTTTTCAGCCAATCAGGATCCACGGACACTGTGGGCAACGTGATGACATAGGCAGGGGTCACCACCATCTTTCAGAAGGGCATGCAAGTGATTGGCTTGCTTTGGTGGGCGTCACAGGGGGTATAAAAGGGCGTGCACGCCGACCGCCATCTTACTTCTGCCGATCTCAGTATAGGGAGAGGTTGCTGCTGATTCTGTAGGGAGAGCGTTAGGCAGGGAAGAAGACAAAAAACTGCTTCTGCTGCTAGCGATTTGGCCTGTACAACACACCAGTCACTGTGCAGTGCAAGGGGAGGCTATATAGTGGTGTATCAGTGGTGTTGGTTGTTGGGCTGCCTTCTAAGGCTTCCTGACATTCCTGCATTGCTGTTTACCCACTGCTCCGCAAACTGCTTTTTTAAAAGCAATCCCAATTTTTTTTTTTTGTCCTGCTGAGAAGAAAAAAAAACTGCTTCTGCTGCTAGCAATTTGGCCTGCACAACACACCAGTCACTGTGTGTGCAGTGCAAGGGGAGGCTATATTGTGGTGTATCAGTGGTGTTGGTTGTTGGGCTGCCTTCTAAGGCTTCCTGACATTCCTGCATTGCTGTTTACCCACTGCTCCGCAAACTGCTTTTTTAAAAGCAATCCAATCTCCCTTATCCTCTAGTCACTTTTGTAACAGCTGTGCCATCGAGCCTGTGACATAGCGCTCAGATATCAGTGGGCCTCACACAATTCAAAAGTGTCCAGTGTCCAAAAGTGTGTGCAGAGATTCAAAATCTCCCTTATCCTCTAGTCACTTTGGTCACAGCTGTGCCATCGAGCCTGTGACATAGCGCTCAGATATCAGTGGGCCTCACACAATCCAAAAGTGTCCAGTGTCCAAAAGTGTGTGCAGAGATTCAAAATCTCCTTTATCCTCTAGTCACTTTGGTCACAGCAGCTGTGCCATTGAGCCTGTCACATAGCGCTCAGATATTCATTGGGCCTCACACAATCCAAAAGTGTCCAGTGTCCAAAAGTGTGTGCAGAGATTCAAAATCTCCCTTATCCTCTAGTCACTTTGGTCACAGCTGTGCCATCGAGCCTGTCACATAGCGCTCAGATATCAGTGGGCCTCACACAATCCAAAAGTGTCCAGTGTTCAAAAGTGTGTGCAGAGATTCAAAATCTCCCTTATCCTCTAGTCACTTTGGTCACAGCAGCTGTGCCATCGAGCCTGTCACATAGCGCTCAGATATTCATTGGGCCTCACACAATCCAAAAGTGTCCAGTGTCCAAAAGTGTGTGCAGAGATTCAAAATCTCCCTTATCCTCTAGTCACTTTGGTCACAGCTGTGCCATCGAGCCTGTCACATAGCGCTCAGATATTCATTGGGCCTCACACAATCCAAAAGTGTCCAGTGTCTAAAAGTGTGTGCAGAGATTCAAAATCTCCCTTATCCTCTAGTCACTTTGGTCACAGTTGTGCCATCGAGCCTGTGACATAGCGCTCAGATATCAGTGGGCCTCACACAATCCAAAAGTGTCCAGTGTCCAAAAGTGTGTGCAGAGATTCAAAATCTCCCTTATCCTCTAGTCACTTTGGTCACAGCTGTGCCATCGAGCCTGTCACATAGCGCTCAGATATTCATTGGGCCTCACACAATCCAAAAGTGTCCAGTGTCCAAAAGTGTGTGCAGAGATTCAAAATCTCCCTTATCCTCTAGTCACTTTGGTCACAGCTGTGCCATCGAGCCTGTCACATAGCGCTCAGATATCAGTGGGCCTCACACAATCCAAAAGTGTCCAGTGTCCAAAAGTGTGTGCAGAGATTCAAAATCTCCCTTATCCTCTAGTCACTTTGGTCACAGCTGTGCCATCGAGCCTGTCACATAGCGCTCAGATATCAGTGGGCCTCACACAATCCAAAAGTGTCCAGTGTCCAAAAGTGTGTGCAGAGATTCAAAATCTCCCTTATCCTCTAGTCACTTTGGTCACAGCTGTGCCATCGAGCCTGTCACATAGCGCTCAGATATTCATTGGGCCTCACACAATCCAAAAGTGTCCAGTGTCCAAAAGTGTGTGCAGAGATTCAAAATCTCCCTTATCCTCTAGTCACTTTGGTCACAGCTGTGCCATCGAGCCTGTCACATAGCGCTCAGATATCAGTGGGCCTCACACAATCCAAAAGTGTCCAGTGTCCAAAAGTGTGTGCAGAGATTCAAAATCTCCCTTATCCTCTAGTCACTTTGTTCACAGCTGTGCCATCGAGCCTGTCACATAGCGCTCAGATATTCATTGGGCCTCACACAATCCAAAAGTGTCCAGTGTCCAAAAGTGTGTGCAGAGATTCAAAATCTCCCTTATCCTCTAGTCACTTTGGTCACAGCTGTGCCATCGAGCCTGTCACATAGCGCTCAGATATTCATTGGGCCTCACACAATCCAAAAGTGTCCAGTGTCCAAAAGTGTGTGCAGAGATTCAAAATCTCCCTTATCCTCTAGTCACTTTGGTCACAGCAGCTGTGCCATCGAGCCTGTCACATAGCGCTCAGATATTCATTGGGCCTCACACAATCCAAAAGTGTCCAGTGTCTAAAAGTGTGTGCAGAGATTCAAAATCTCCCTTATCCTCTAGTCACTTTGGTCACAGCTGTGCCATCGAGCCTGTGACATAGCGCTCAGATATCAGTGGGCCTCACACAATCCAAAAGTGTCCAGTGTCCAAAAGTGTGTGCAGAGATTCAAAATCTCCTTTATCCTCTAGTCACTTTGGTCACAGCTGTGCCATCGAGCCTGTCACATAGCGCTCAGACATTCATTGGGCCTCACACAATCCAAAAGTGTCCAGTGTCTAAAAGTGTGTGCAGAGATTCAAAATCTCCCTTATCCTCTAGTCACTTTGGTCACAGCTGTGGCATCGAGCCTGTGACATAGCGCTCAGATATCAGTGGGCCTCACACAATCCAAAAGTGTCCAGTGTCCAAAAGTGTGTGCAGAGATTCAAAATCTCCCTTATCCTCTAGTCACTTTGGTCACAGCTGTGCCATCGAGCCTGTCACATAGCGCTCAGATATCAGTGGGCCTCACACAATCCAAAAGTGTCCAGTGTCCACAAGTGTCTGCAGAAATTCTAAATCTCTCCTGTCCTATAGACACCTTGTACCTTGTTTTACATTACTATATAGTTTGTTGGATTTTGTCTACATTTCTACCAAAAATGAGGAAGGCTGGTGGAAGAGGCCGTGGAATTGGGCGGGGGTTGGCAGCTGGTAATGATGGTGTTGGTGGTGGATCTGATGGTAGTGGCAAGAGCAAAATAGGACCGAATGCAGGAGGTGCTGACCCTGCGTCATCGTCTGGCTACATAAGGCCTCGAACGCTTAGTTTTCTAGGAGTTGGCAAACCGCTTTTAAAGCCAGAGCATCAGGAAAAAGTTTTGTCTTACATTGCTGACTCAGCCTCCAGCTCTATCGCCTCCTCTTCTTCAGTTGTAAAAAGTAAAAGCACTGAGTCATCATTGGAGGCTCATGTTCATGAACCACACCTTTCCTTGTGTCCTTCACCCCAACCAAGATTGAAGGATGACGCAGGCCATACTACTGATTACTCCATGGAGCTGTTTTCACATACCATGCCTGGATTATCAAGTGAAATGGTGAATTACCCAGGCCAAGATGAATCTGACATGGAGTGCACTGATGCACAGCCGCTGATGGATGATTCTGCTGGTACATTCACTCAGAGCACTACATTGTCCTCGCAGTGTACAGAGCCAGATTCTGACCCTGATGAGACTCAGGTGCCCCTTCCCGCACACTATACCACCATACACGGTGACACAGAGGAAGGTGCACATGACATAGAAGAGGAGGTGATGGATGACCCAGTTGTTGACCCAGATTGGCATCCATTGGGGGAAGAGGGTGCTGCTTCCAATAGCTCAGATGAGGAGCATCCACAGCAGACATCGACATCGCAACAGCTATTATCTGGCAGGCCCGGAGCATTCCAAAGACAGGTTCCAAACATCAAAAGAGTTGCTGGACAGCTTGTCCAGAGGGTCAAAAGATCACAGCGTGCTAGGCCTCAAAATGTCTGCCAAAGTAGGAAGAGTGCAGTGTGGCACTTTTTTGAACAAAATCCTCATGATCAGGCCAAGGTTATCTGTAAGAAGTGCGCAAAGACCTTTAGCCGAGGGAAAAATCTGAAAAATTTGAATACCAGTTGCATGCTTAGACATTTAATCAGCATGCACTTGCAAGCGTGGACACAACACCAAACCTCAAGTGCCACATGTGCAACTGATCACAAAGAAGGTAGTCAGCAACACTACATTGTTTCCCCCACTGTAAGCCCACCGGTTAGCACAGCAGCAAATGTTGAGGTGTCGTTGCAAGGCCACAGCAGTCAGGGAATCCCACTGTTATATCAACGAAAGACTGTTTCTAGGCCATCAGAAAGAACACCAACTCCATCACCATCATCAACCCTCTCTGAGTCCGCCCTGTCCACCGCTACTTCCACCATATGCAGCTCTCAAGTCCAGCACACCCTCCCAGACACTATGAGTAGGTCAAGAAAGTACTCAGTCTCTCATCCGCGTACACTGGGTTTGAACGCCCACATTGCCAAACTAATCTCGTTTGAGATGATGCCCTTTCGGTTGGTGGAAAGCACAGCTTTCCGCGAACTCATGGCCTATGCAGTACCACGCTATGACCTACCCAGTCGCCACTTCTCTCGCAAAGCCATCCCAGCCCTCCACCATCATGTGAAAGACCGCATTGTCCATGCACTCAAGCAGTCAGTGAGCGGAAAGGTGCACCTCACAACTGATGCATGGTCCAGTCGGCATGGCCAGGGCCATTACGTGTCCATCACTGCGCACTGGGTTAATGTGGTGGATGCAGGGTCCACAGGGGACAGCGGTGGTGGGACAGTGCTGCCTAGCCCACGCTATAGGAAACAGTTGGCTGTAGGCGTTCGACCCTCCTCCTCCTCCTCCAGAAGCGAAAGCTCGTCCACAGAGCGCAGTCGTACGAGCACTCCATCTGCAGCTGCCACTGTTGCACACGATGTGTCCCCCTATCGAGCAGCTAGTGGAAAGCGTCAGCAGGCTGTGTTGCAGATGATGTGTTTGGGCAGCAATCACACCGCCGAGGTGCTGGCCGAGTACTTGAAGCGACAAACTGAGTCATGGCTGGGCAGTGTACATCTTGAGGCAGGCAAGGTAGTTAGTGATAACGGCCGTAATTTTGTGGCAGCCATAGCCCTTTCAAAACTCAGCCACATACCTTGCTTGGCTCACACCTTGAACCTGGTGGTGCAGTGCTTCCTCAAAAATTATCCGGAGTTAACAGCCCTGCTCCAGAAGGTGCGAAGACTGTGCGCGCACATCCGCCGGTCGCCTGTACACTCCGTTCGTATGCAGAAGCTGCAGCGATTGCTCCACCTTCCCAACCACCGCCTCATTATCGACATTGCAACAAGGTGGAACTCCACCCTGCACATGGTGGAGCGGCTGTGCGAGCAGAGGCAGGCCATAATGCATTTGTGGGAGGATACACGGCCAGGCACTTTGAGAGCAGACATGGAGTTGACAGGTGTGCAGTGGTCGAAGCTGAAAGACCTCTGTAAAGTCCTTCAGTGTTTTGAGGAATGCACACGGCTGGTAAGCGCAGACGATGCCATCCTAAGCATGAGCATCCCACTTATGCGTCTGCTCATGCAAACTTTGACGCACCTTAAGGAGCAGTCGTCTGCAGCCAATGTTGATGAGGAGGAAGAGGAGGAGGGAATCCTTGATGACATTCAGCCATTGTCTGCTCAGGGACCTCTCCTGGACGAGGTGGAGGAAGAAGAGGAGGAGGAGGATGATGATGGGGATGATTACTTAGGGGAGGAGGATGCATCTCGTGGGGCAAGTGAAAATGTTGGCGTGGCAAGGTCTGGTACAGGGTTTGTGCGTGACTGGAGGGATGTGGATTTGCCAGAAAGTGCTCCTCCACCCAGCACTCGCAGTGCATCATTGACACCGGGAACATTGGCCCACATGTCAGATTATGCCTTGCAGATCCTTAAAAGGGACCCCCGTATTGCCAAAATGATGAACAATGACGACTACTGGTTGGCCAGCATCCTGGATCCACGCTATAAATGCAAATTACAAAACATCATGCCACAGGAGAACCTTGACCTAATATTGGCTAATAAACAAGCAACTCTGGTAAATCGGTTGCTTGAGGCATTCCCAGCACACAGCAGCGGTGATGGTTCTCACACGAGCCGTACGGGCCGGGGGCAGCTTGGCAGAGGTGTTCGTGGTGCACACAGCAGAAGTGGCGTTGGAGACAGGGGTTTCATGACAATGTTGTGGGCTGATTTTTCAAATACCGCTCACACAAATGGTAATACTGCATCGATGGAAAGTGACAGGAGACAGCAGTTGTCAACTATGGTTACAAACTACTTTTCCTCCCATATCGATGTTCTCCCACACAGGTCATTCCCCTTTGACTATTGGGCCGCTAAACTGGACACCTGGCCTGAATTGGCACAATATGCCTTACAAGAGCTCGCTTGCCCAGCTGCAAGTGTGCTATCGGAAGAGTCTTCAGTGCAGCTGGATCAATCCTGACAGAAAAAAGGACCCGTCTGTCAACCCAAAATGTGGATGATCTAACCTTCATTAAAATGAACCATGCATGGGTTTCCAAGGATTTTGTCCCACCTTCCCCTGATGACACATAGGGTGACAGAAAAATGGCTTGCTTTGGTCCACCTCTTCCTGGGACTTCACCTATTTCGCCTTTTGCATCAGCTGAATGTCCAACATCAACATATGCTACTTTCTAAAACTCCCTAACTGTGCTGCCTCACCCCCCATGGCCGGGGTCACCACCTAGCGCACGACACCATGCGAGTGCCGTTGCCCTGGACAGGTCGGTAGGCCGACTCTTGGGCGCGGGCACTGGCACAGGGTCCCTCATAGTGCAATCAAGTGTCTCTGACGGTGGTGGTGCACACCCGCCGTCAGACACAGCGCTGTACTATGAGGGGCCCAGTGCCAGTACCGACGCCCACGAGTGGGCCCCCCTTGCTTGGGCAGGGCCCCAGCATTTGCAATCTTTACCTCTCCCTGCTCCTCCGCTGTGTAATCTGGGCCGTCAAATCCATACTGTGCCTGACACCGTCTGAGCCTGCCTCCTGATGTATAGACATATATTTTGAATGTGTACACTATCCATACATGTTATCCGGGGAAACGGTACCCTTTCTAACCTTTGTGCAATCACGTGCAATCCATACTGGGCCTAACACCGTCTGAGCCTGCCTCCTGATGTATAGACATATATTTTGAATGTGTACGCTATCCATACATGTTATCCGGGGAAACGGTACCCTTTCTAACCTTTGTGCAATCACGTGCAATCCATACTGGGCCTAACACCGTCTGAGCCTGCCTCCTGATGTATAGACATATATTTTGAATGTGTACGCTATCCATACATGTTATCCGGGGAAACGGTACCCTTTCTAACCTTTGTGCAATCACGTGCAATCCATACTGGGCCTAACACCATCTGAGCCTGCCTCCTGAGACATATATTTTGAATGTGTACGCTATCCATACATGTTATCTGGGGATACGATACCCTTTCTAACCTTTGTGCAATCACGTGCAATCCATACTGGGCCTACACCATCTGAGCCTGCCTCCTGATGTATAGACATATATTTTGAATGTGTACGCTATCCATACATGTTATCCGGGGAAACGGTACCCTTTCTAACCTTTGTGCAATCACGTGCAATCTATACTGGGCCTAACACCGTCTGAGCCTGCCTCCTGAGACATATATTTTGAATGTGTACGCTATCCATACATGTTATCCGGGGAAATGGTACCCTTTCTAACCTTTGTGCAATCACGTGCAATCCATACTGGGCCTAACACCGTCTGAGCCTGCCTCCTGAGACATATATTTTGAATGTGTACGCTATCCATACATGTTATCTGGGGATACGGTACCCTTTCTCACCTTTGTGCAATCACGTGGAATCCATACTGGGCGTGAGAACGGCTGGCGAGCTGTTAAGCAAGCTACAGCACCTGTGGTTTGCACACGTAAGTTTTTCATTTTTTCAGGAATGACGGTTAGGCCTAATTCCGGAACTGCAGTTGACCTGCACTTACTGGGAAATCATTGTTCGCGGGTAATAATTGTAATCAGTGATCCCCATCACTAACGTTGTTCAGCGGGTTATCTGCACCTGTAAGAGACAAACGCTGGCCTTTTCAGTGTAGCGCACATGCAGCCACGGACATGTAAGGGCATGACACACCAGTTATTGGCCAATCTCATGTGCCAGAGCCTCACGTGTCCCTCTAGTAAGCCGGACTCGGACCGCGGGGCATGACGGAGTCTCGTTCGTTAACAGAATTAAGCTTGCAATGTGTGCATCTGTTCTGTAGCTGGCATGGTTGAGGTTTCCCAGGTGGAGTCGAATTTAACCGTAGGCTCCACTCCTGGTGGTGCCCTTCTGGACATTCCTTTAAGGTTCAGCTTTGCAACCATACTGCCCACGTAAAACAAACACTTTGCCTTCATGAACGCTGTTTGGAGGGTCATGAGTCGTGGGAATAACGCCGCCCAATCAGTTAACCTGCAAGAGAGATCCTTCGTTGCTCCCAAGCATGACATCACACTCCCTAGGAAGAAGGTAATGCCACTGTGGCGACCGTACTCCTGGGGGCGACACAAGTGCACTGATGCCCAGCCACTGCTCGATGAATCTGCTGGTACATTGACCCAGACCACTACATTCCCCTCGCATGCTACACGGCCTGAATCTGACCCTGATGAAACTCAGGTTACCCTTCCCATATACAGTTCCATCTTACACGGTGACAAAGAGGAAGCTGCAGATGAAAGTGCAGGTTCAGCCCACCCGCCATCAGACACACCACCGTACTATCAGGGGCCCTGTGCCAGTGCCGTCGCCAACGAGTGGGCCCCCCCTGCTTGCCCAGGATCACAGCACTTGCAAAGTTGAAATACTGTGCAGTGAGATGGAAGATGGGGACGACGAGGACTCCAGACAAGTACAGGGATTCCCTAGCGAGGAGACTTATTTGATTGTTTTCAATGTTGGGACAGCAATTTTTGGGGAGCACTATACTCTGGAGAATGATAGATGGGGCCCACCATACACTGGAACATTCCAAAGGTGGACATCAGACACTGGAGCAGCATTTACAGGGCCCATTATACACTAGAGCATTAGAAATGGGGCCCATTATGTTTGGAGCATTATTTGGGCCAATAAGACAGTGGAGCTTCATCCATGGGGACCAACATATACTGTAGCATTATGTGGAGCTCATCATATACTGTTTCAAACATTATATGGGACCAATGATTCTGTATGGAGAAATAGATGGGCCTCGTCATGAGATGTAAAAAGTGAGGTATTTTTCATTGTACTATACCGCTATTTCTCTGCCGTATCGGAGCATGATGAGTTGTGGTATGTGTTAAAGGGGCGCTCTTTCGCCCAGGGCACATGAAAACCTGGAGCCAGCCCTCCCCCCCCCACAACTTTAGCCAAATAACCCCCATTTTTCAGTGCCTAACTTGTATTATGAAGTTAATTAAGGTTGACAAGCTTAAGTAAGAAGAATTGATGCTTTTGGCATTCAAATGGGCACTGTAGGTGTGTTTCCTGTCCTCCTCTCACTGCCAACTTTTATTCCCCATTGACTTACATTGGGTTTCGTGTTTCGGGACGACCCCGACTTTTCCCTATAATCGGACGATCTTGCTCGACCCGACTTTTGGAAAAGTCGGGTTTCACGAAACGAAACGCGACCCTAAAAAAACAAAAGTCACTCAACTCTACTAGCAACCCATTCAATCCACGCAAGAAAAGAAATCAAACCTCAGATGTCCATAAATTAAGTTATGTGTAATATTGAGAAATGACATGAAAAAGGTTTTGAATACATGAAGATAGAGAGGAGCAAAACACCATAGAAAATCATGACACCGGCTGAACTCTATCAGTAATTAGAAAGCAATCCTGCCACTTAGTGACAAATAATATTAGCTGGTACAACTAATGGCCTATAAAAAGTCTCATTACAAAGGTGCTACACAAGGAACATCACATGATGGGTAAAACCAGTGAGCTGTCTCAAGACCGTTACATCCTTATTATTACAAAGCATACAGATAGAATTGGTTACAGAAATATTTCTAAAACTACTAAAGGTTCTAATGAGCACTGCTGAGGCCATAATCCAGAAGTGGAAAGCACATACTTATTTCACCCGCTAAGTACATTTGGAGGTAGTAACTTCCTCCACAGTTGGCTGAGCTCTTTCTATTAGTCTAAAATTGATTTTATTGCTGGATCTTACATGTCTTGTACATTTATAATTTTTTGCCCAGGATAGGTAAACCTGGTGAAAAAGGTTCGGGACTCCATCAAAGAAAGTTATGTCTTGTCATGGATGGTGGTCACGCACAAATTGGAAAATTAGTCCATCAAGTGCCTAAGACTACTTTCACATTAGCGTTTTTTAGCGCTGTGCTTCGTGCGCAATAGAAACGCAAGCAAAAAAATGCATCATGCGTTTTGCTTGCGTTTCCTTTTTTTAGGCGCATGCGTTTCTAGCCATGTTAACTCTTAAAATGCATGCGATTTTAAACACAGGCGTAGGCATGTTCATGCGCACGCCTGCATTCCCATAGACTGTAATGTGTTATATTGGCGCATTCCGTGCGCATGCGGTTTTTTGACACAGGTTGGACGGACCAAAAAAGCAACATGTTGCGTCCGGTGTGCCTAGGCGCACACTACAAAAAACCACATGCGCACGAAAAAGCATACAAGCGCGTGAAAACGCTAGACTGTGCGCCCCCATGTTAAACACAGGGGCGCATGGTGCATGCACATGGACGTGTACGATGCGCTGCGCTAAAAAACGCTAATGCGAAACCAGCCTAAGCTTTATATGTATAGTCTATGTGGCGGTAATGCTGTTTACATTTTAGAGTTTAATTGTACTGTTCTATCTGCTGGCATATATGTTGTGCTGAATCACACTTGGTATAAATAACATATAGTACCATCCTTGAAATGTGTTGTCCTAGAATAAATGTCTTTTGCATCTTCCTTGTTCGGAACATTCCTAGCTATGGTAGCTCACTCTTTTTTGTTTCATTTCATTCTTCACTCAAGTTACTCAACGTAAGAAGGAAAAAATGAAAAAAATAAAAATACTTTTTATTTTTATAATGTTCAAATTGTCTCTTCAGAGGAGTAGAGGTCTAGAACTCAAGTTCAAATAATTGGAATTAGGAATCATAAAAGTCACTATAAACCCTTTAATGAACCTTGTCAAATGACTGGATATAAGCTAAAACCAAAATCTCAATTTACAGACACATTTCGACGTGTTGCCCCCTCCAACCCTGGAGATATTTGTAGACAGCTATTAAGTCTCCTCTCAGTCTTCTCTTTCGCAAGCTAAACATTCCCAAATCCTGCAACCTTTCCTCATAAGACAGGGCAGACCCGTCACCATTCTGGTTGCTCTTTTCTGAACTTGCTCCAGTTTGTTGATGTCTTTTTTAAAATGTGGTGCCCAAAACTGTACACAGTATTCCACATGAGGTCTGACTGAAGAGGAGTAGAGGGAAATAATGACTTCACGTGATCTAGACTGTATGCTTCTCTTAATATATCTCAGAATTGTATTTGCCTTTTTTGCTGCTGCATCACACTGTTGACTCATATTCAGTCTGTGATCTATTAGTATACCCAAATCTTTTTCACATTTGCTGTTGCTTAGCCATATTCCTCCCATTCTGTATATGCTTTTTTCTTTTTTATTGCCCAGATGTAGTACTTTGCATTTTCCCTGTTAAAAACCATTCTGTTAGTTGCTGCCCACTGCTCCAGTTTATTTATATCTTTTTGAATCCTCTCTCTCTCCTCAACAGTTGCCTTGTCCATTCTATACTTAGTCATTTTTTCAATAAGGATTGTGTGAGATACTTTGTCAAATGCTTTGCTGAAATCAAGACATACTATATCTACAGCATTTCCCTGATCCACCCAGTCAGTGATTCTGTCATAGAAGGAAATTAAGTTAGTTTGACATGACTTATTAGATACCAACTCATGCTGACTCTGTTTAATCACTTCATACTTATCCAGGTACTTACATACAGTACATGTTGTTTAATAATTTGTTTAAAGATCTTTCCTGGTATGGAAGTCAGACTCACCGGCCTATAGTTTCCTGGGTCCACCTTCTTCCCCTATTTGAAGATAGGAACAACATTTGCTCTTCTCCAGTCTTCTGGGACTTCTCCTGTTCTCCAAGAATTTTCAAAGATTATGGAGAGTGGTTAAAAAATTTCTTCTGCTATCTCCTTCAGTACTCTTGGGTGTAATTCATCTGGACCTGGAGACTTAAATGAATTCAGGTTAGCTAAGTGTTTCCTCACTATCTTTCTGTTTATAGTTATCCTGGATTCTTCTATTCCGTTAATAGGACAGTGAAGATTGATTGATGTTACATTTCTATTCTGAGAGAAAACAGATGCAAAATAGGAATTTAAAAAGTTCGGCCTTCTCAAAATCATGTCTTACCATTTCATCATTTTCATCCTGTAAAAATCCTATAGCATCTATGACTTTTCTTTTACTTTTGACATATCCCCAAAATCCTTTTTTATTGCTTTTGACATCTCTTGCAATCCTTAATTTATTCTTAGCTTTAGCAATCTGATTTGTGCCCTGCAGGTTCTGCAGACAGCATTATATTCTTCTTTAGATATGCCTCCCTCTTTCCATTTAATAAACATTTCTTTCTTCCTTTTTAGCATGTGTTTAAGTTTTGTGTTCATCCATCCTGGTTTCCATTAATGCTTCCTATTGTTCTCTCTTTTCAGAATTGTTAACTATTGTGCTTTGAGAATCTCATTTTTCAAGATTTCCCATCCTTCCTGGACATTTTTCTCCTTAAGGATATCCAGCCATTGGATCCCTCCAATTCTCTTTCTGAGTCCTTTAAAATCTGCCTTTCTGAAATCTAACCTTGATGACTGAGCCTTCACAGGTCTTCCTCCTCTAGTTATCCAAAATTCTAAAATAGCATGGTCGCTACCTCCTAGGGTCCCAGCCACTTACCTCCTCAACCATTTCCTCCCTGTTTATAAGGATTAGATCCAAGATAGCAGATCCCCTTGTTTTCTCCCCTACCTTTTGGAAGATAAAGTTGTCAACAAGAGAGGATAAGAATTTCCTTGACCTGTTGGTTTTGCCTGAGAGAGATTCCCAAAAAATGTCAGGATAGTTGAAATCTCCCATGACAACTATGTTTATTTTTTGGAGAACTCGGCCATTTGATGCATAAAGAGTTCATCCATATCTTCAGCTTGCACAGGCGGCCTGTAGTAAATGCCTACAATGGTGTCCTTTCCATTGTTCTGTCCTTGTATTCTTACCCAAACAGTTTCCACAGAACTCCCAGTCTCTGAAGCTTCAATCTCTGTGCAGATATACGCGTTTCTAACATACAATGCAACACCCCCTCCTCGTTTATCAAGTCTGTTTCTTGCAAATAAGTTGTATCCTTCTAGTCTTGTATTCCAATCATGTGTATCGTCCCACCAAGTTTCAGTGATTCCAATGACATCATATTTCTTTTCCTGTGTTAGTAGTTCCAATTCTCCTTGTTTGTTGCCCATGCTTTGTGCATTAGTATAGAAACATTTTAGTTTGTGATTGGTTTCTCTTTCTCCAATATTTTTATTATTTAGATTCTTTTGTCTTTGTTCTTCCTTTCCACTTCTAATAACAGAGCTCTCAATAGCATTTGTCAGGTGTATGGCTTTTTCTGGTCTTTTGCTTCCCTTCCCACATTGTTCTAGTTTAAAGCTCTCCTTACAAGTGTAGCAAGGCGACTTCCAAATACATGTTTTCCAGTCTTCGTAAAGGTGCACCCCATCTCTAGCAAGTAGTCCATCGTATAGGTAATTCACTCCGTGAACCAGAAATTCAAATTCTTGCTGATGGCACCATCGACGTAGCGAGTTGTTCACCTGCAGAATCTTATTCCACCTCCTTGTTCCATGTCCATCCACTGGGAGGATGGAAGAGAAGACCACCTGCGCTCCCAGCTCTTTCACTTTCATACCTAAGTCTTCAATGTCTCTGCAGATGGTTTCCAGGTCGTTTCTTGCGGTGTCATTTGTCCCCACATGTAGTAGCAGGAATGGGTAGTCATCTTTAGGTCTGAAGAGTCCTGATAGTCTGTCAGACACATCTTTAATTTTTGCACCTGGAAGACAGCACATTTCTCTTGAAGTTATATCCGGTCTGCAGATAGCGGCCTCTGTTCCTCTCAACAGGGAATCCCCCATGACCACCACTCTCCGTTTCTTCTTCGCAACATTTTTCTTTCTCCATCCAGGTGGACTCTGAAGGCGTACAAGGTTGCTGTTTGTGGGCAAAGTCTTATCCTGATGTATTTCTTCAGCGTTTTCCTGCGTGAGCGCCTGGTACTGGTTCCTGAGCAGTATGGGTGCTGACTGCCTCCTGATCCTCCTGCTTCTCTGGGTCACATGTCTCCATTCCTCTGTTTCTTCAGGTGCACTTCGAATTTCTTCTCTTTCTGTAATATAAAGAGATAATTCTGCTCTGTCCAAGAACTCTTCACCTTCCTTAATGATCTTCAACGTAGCTAACCTCTCTTCGAGATTTTGCAACTTTTCCTCCAACAGGGACACAAGCTTGCATTTGTGGCAGGTGAAGTTTGGCTTTTCCACTGGTAAATCTGTGAACATGTAGCAAGAAATGCAGCTCACCAGATGGCTCCTGGCCTCTTCCATGTTCTTATTGTTAAAGAGATATCAAAGCGGTGAAAAATGTGCCTACCAGCGCTTGGTTTACCGATGTCCTCCTTTCAGGCCAAAATCCAGTGTTCTTTGAGGTCGCAGAGACTCTTCACTTTTTCCCAGAAGGCACTGGGAATATGCAAATTCTGTCCTCAAGTCTCCTCCCCTGGTTTGTAATGTGTAATTATTGCTGCATTTTGGAGTGGTGAGCTTGGTGCTTCTGTTGTATTCCTGTAATGTGTCATGTCACGTTGTCATTTCTATCTTTTAAGCTTTTTCTAATAAAATCTGTATTTTTTAACCTTATTCACTTGATTACTCCTGATTCTCCCATTTTTGCATATCCCCTGAAAGTGTAGACCGCCTAACTTTCAACAAAATTAAAGTGTCATGCATTGATCTCACATTATTGCAGTCTGCGATATCTTTGTGGTTGCTTCTGTGCCTGCTATTGCTACTGCTTCTGATGTTACAATTTTTTTTTAAATGTGGAGACTCCAAGTTGGGTCTCCATCTGATGTGTTGCCTGTCAAAGTAGGGCTCCCAGACAGGCAGGCTGGCACTTACTTTTAGTCACCTACCTGTGTTACTGTCGTTACATTTTTCTACCAATAGTTCTGTATGAAACTGATGTTTGTGCCATCTTGGTGTGACTGGAAAAAAAAAATTGGAGGTGTTGCATGAGGTATCAGTGCTCCTAGCTAAGAAGGCTTACATCGCTCCCTTACCCACCAATTCCTCGTTGAAACTTCAATTCAAAGCTTTAAATGCTGGGCCAAACCCTGATATCTCATGCATGACCCATGGCTGACTACTGCTGTGGCATCAATTGCTGCCAGTTTTCATGGTTTCTGCCCCTAATTTTAGCTGTTTGGGACGATTTTTGTAACCCCTTATGGTGTTGTGTATACGTCTCGTTCAGCCTCCTGAAGAATCTAAAGGTGTTTGGGTATATTCGTCTAAACGTTTGGTGAATCAAACCAACCTTGAAAAGTTCACTCATCTCTTGACTTAACCAATATCCCCGCGGTGCCTGGTTACACTTTGCTTCATCATTTGGTTGGAGCCAAGATATATACATCTGATTTGCAAAGGTAGCTAGAAGACATGACTCATGCTGAACACTTTTTGCATAACTCACACTTCAAAAGATTTTTTTCTTGACTTCATCCAATACAATACTGAATTGAACACAGACGCATCCACAGAAGGTTCATGATGCAGATTGCAGGATGGATCCTTGTGACAATTTTGGGCATTCTGGACAGTGGGGTGGGATATATTCTGAATGTATTCATCTTGGTGGCCTGTGCCCAAAACCTGAGGACTGGACAGAGACTAAATCCTCCTGATTTAATCCACTTTGCTATTGGACTGGTGAACATCACTCTCCAGAGTTTGTTCTGCCTTCAGGGTCTGTTATGCATTTTCTTCACTTCTTTCCTGTTGACATGGAAGGTCTTTGTCACACTCACCGTGGGCACACAGGCTTTCTTGCATCTAACCTACTGGCTCACTGCCTGGCTCTGTGTCTATTACTGCATCACCATCTCTACCTTCAGTCATCCGCTCATTGTCTGGTCAAAGAAGAACATCTCATTGTATCTACTGCGTCTTCTCCTTCTCTCAGCAGCCGGCTGTTTCTTCATTAGTTTTCCCATCATCTTCACGTTAACTCTGAAGGTCACTCTACAATCTGCTGCGAATAGCACCATTGACCCCACATTTATTAGTTGGACTTTTCATCTTCAGCCCTTTTACATACACGCTGCATCTTTTCTAGGATGCTATGTGCCATTTCTCTTCATTTTGGTTTCTATAATGGTGACGAACGCTTCACTCATAAGACATGTACGGAAGATCAAGCAGAAGGATTCAGGATTGTCCCAAAGCAAACACCAGGCTCACATTAATGCTATAAGAACCATGTGTATGATCCTTACAATTTCCATCATATTCTGCATAAGTCAAATTTTGTTTTTTTCAATGACCCCCAATATTGAAAATCCTTTTATAATTGTCAACTGGTTGATATTTATGTCTTTTCCAACAGCAGAGTCTCTCGTTATAATCTTTGTCAACCCCAAGCTAAGGAGGCAAATCATGGGGAAGATCCTGTGGTTTTTCACAAAGGTGAAGATGTAAGAAATTATTACATTAGGAAAAGTCAGTCTTGTGTCTACTCTAGTGATTATTAGCGTAAAAACTGGAATATTTCAATTGTTTTAATCTTGTTCTAGTACACTAGTGCCGTACATTAAACTCTTCGACATGATTTATTTTTCTGTTATTTCCAATTCGCAAAGTTGTGCAAAAACAGACACAAACTAAGCCCATTATGTATAAGTCATTCATCAGATATGTTCTTCTCTACATTAGTTAGCTCTGGATTAAATACAAGTCTCTACATGGGGTTGTACCGTAGGAAGGGTGAAGTGTAAATAGTGTAAGGATGTCTGGTCACTTGTTTGGAAGAGAATCCACAAATCACAAATTCTTAGTAGACAAGGTAAAAAAACACAGAATAAATTGATTGGAGTAGAACAGATACCTGAAAATTCACCCAAAGGACTGCAGAGATTGATCAACAGGGAATCAGATAGGATTTTTAGGCTATCTAAACTCAAGCTGGAGGGCCTAACTGAGAGTATGGAAAATTCAAGGCAATACCAGGGGGATGGGGTACTCTAGGGAATAATGGTACTAAGGAAACACTAATTATTACATTTAATTTTTAAATTTCAAATTTTATTTCACAGTTTTTAGTTGGGATGTCCTATGGGGTTATTACTAGAGTTGAGCGACTTTTGGTTTTTTAGGGTCGAGTTTCGTTTCGTGAAACCCGACTTTTCCAAAAGTCGGGTCGAGCAAGATCGTCCGATTATAGGGAAAAGTCGGGGTCGTCCCGAAACACGAAACCCAATGTAAGTCAATGGGGAATAAAAGTCGGCAGTGAGAGGAGGACAGGAAACACACCTACAGTGCCCATTTGAATGCCAAAAGCATCAATTCTTCTTACTTAAGCTTGTCAACCTTAATTAACTTCATAATACAAGTTACGCACTGAAAAATGGGGGTTATTTGGCTAAAGTTGTGGGGGGGGAGGGCTGGCTCCAGGTTTTCATGTGCCCTGGGCGAAAGAGCGCCCCTTTAACACATACCACAACTCATCATGCTCCGATACGGCAGAGAAATAGCGGTATAGTACAATGAAAAATACTTCACTTTTTACATCTCATGACAAGGCCCATCTATTTCTCCATACAGAATCATTGGTCCCATATAATGTTTGAAACAGTATATGATGAGCTCCACATAATGCTACAGTATATGTTGGTCCCCATGGATGAAGCTCCACTGTCTTATGGGCCCAAATAATGCTCCAAACATAATGGGCCCCATTTCTAATGCTCTAGTGTATAATGGGCCCTGTAAATGCTGCTCCAGTGTCTGATGTCCACCTTTGGAATGTTCCAGTGTATGGTGGGCCCCATCTATCATTCTCCAGAGTATAGTGCTCCCCAAAAATTGCTGTCCCAACATTGAAAACAATGAAATAAGTCTCCTCGCTAGGGAATCCCTGTACTAGTCTGGACTCCAGCAGTGGCTGGGCATCAGTGCACTTGTGTCGCCCCCAGGAGTACGGTCGCCACAGTGGCATTACCTTCTTCCTAGGGAGTGTGATGTCATGCTTGGGAGCAACGAACGATCTCTCTAGCAGGTTAACTGATTGGGCGGCGTTATTCCCACGAGTCATGAACCTCCAAACAGCGTTCATGAAGGCAAAGTGTTTGTTTTACGTGGGCAGTATGGTTGCAAAGCTGAACCTTAAAGGAATGTCCAGAAGGGCACCACCAGGAGTGGAGCCTACGGTTAAATTCGACTCCACCTGGGAAACCTCAACCATGCCAGCTACAGAACAGATGCACACATTGCAAGCTTAATTCCGTTAACGAACGAGACTCCGTCATGCCCCGCGGTCCGAGTCCGGCTTACTAGAGGGACACGTGAGGCTCTGGCACATGAGATTGGCCAATAACTGGTGTGTCATGCCCTTACATGTCCGTGGCTGCATGTGCGCTACACTGAAAAGGCCAGCGTTTGTCGCTTACAGGTGCAGATAACCCGCTGAACAACGTTAGTGATGGGGATCACTGATTACAATTATTACCCGCGAACGATGATTTCCCAGTAAGTACAGGTCAACCGCAGTTCCGGAATTAGGCCTAACCGTCATTCCTGAAAAAATGAAAAACTTACGTATGCAAACCACAGGTGCTGTAGCTTGCTTAACAGCTCGCCAGCCGTTCTCACGCCCAGTATGGATTACACGTGATTGCACAAAGGTGAGAAAGGGTACCGTATCCCCAGATAACATGTATGGATAGTGTACACATTCAAAATATATGTCTATACATCAGGAGGCAGGCTCAGACGGTGTTAGGCCCAGTATGGATTGCACGTGATTGCACAAAGGTTAGAAAGGGTACCGTATCCCCAGATAACATGTATGGATAGCGTACACATTCAAAATATATGTCTATACATCAGGAGACAGGCTCAGAAGGTGTTAGGCCCAGTATGGATTGCACGTGATTGCACAAATGTTAGAAAGGGTACCGTATCCCCAGATAACATGTATGGATAGCGTACACATTCAAAATATATGTCTATACATCAGGAGGCAGGCTCAGACGGTGTTAGGCCCAGTATGGATTGCACGTGATTGCACAAAGGTTAGAAAGGGTACCGTATCCCCAGATAACATGTATGGATAGCGTACACATTCAAAAGATATGTCTATACATCAGGAGGCAGGCTCAAACGGTGTCAGGCACAGTATGGATTTGACGGCCCAGACTACACAGCGGAGGAGCAGGGAGAGGTAAAGATTGCAAATGCTGGGGCCCTGCCCAAGCAAGGGGGGCCCACTCGTGGGCGTCGGTACTGGCACTGGGCCCCTCATAGTACGGCGGTGTGTCTGACGGCGGGTGTGCACCACCACCGTCAGAGACACTTGATTGCACTATGAGGGACCCTGTGCCAGTGCCCGCGCCCAAGAGTTGGCCTACCCACCTGTCCAGGGCAACGGCACTCGCACGGTGTCGTGCGCTAGGTGGTGACCCCAGCCATGGGGGGGGGGAGGCAGCACAGTTAGGGAGTTTTAGAAAGTGGCATATGTTGATGTTGGACATTCAGCTGATGCAAAAAGTGAAATAGGTCAAGTCCCAGGAAGAGGTGGACCAAAGCAAGCCATTTTTCTGTCACCCTATGTGTCATCAGGGGAAGGTGGGACAAAATCCTTGGAAACCCATGCATGGTTCATTTTAATGAAGGTTAGATCATCCACATTTTGGGTTGACAGACGGGTCCTTTTTTCTGTCAGGATTGATCCAGCTGCACTGAAGACTCTTTCCGATAGCACACTTGCAGCTGGGCAAGCGAGCTCCTGTAAGGCATATTGGGCCAATTCAGGCCAGGTGTCCAGTTTAGCGGCCCAATAGTCAAAGGGGAATGACCTGTGTGGGAGAACATCGATATGGGAGGAAAAGTAGTTTGTAACCATAGTTGACAACTGCTGTCTCCTGTCACTTTCCATCGATGCAGTATTACCAGTTGTGTGAGCGGTACTTGAAAAATCAGTCCACAACATTGTCATGAAACCCCTGTCTCCAACGCCACTTCTGCTGTGTGCACCATGAACACCTCTGCCAAGCTGCCCCCGGCCCGTACGGCTCGTGTGAAAACCATCACCGCTGCTGTGTGCTGGGAATGCCTCAAGCAACCGATTTACCAGAGTTGCTTGTTTATTAGCCAATATTAGGTCAAGGTTCTCCTGTGGCATGATGTTTTGTAATTTGCCTTTATAGCGTGGATCTAGGATGCTGGCCAACCAGTAGTCGTCATCGTTCATCATTTTGGCAATGCGGGGGTCCCTTTTTAGGATCTGCAAGGCATAATCTGACATGTGGGCCAATGTTCCCGGTGTCAATGATGCACTGCGAGTGCTAGTTGGAGGAGCACTTTCTGGCAAATCCACATCCCTCCAGTCACGCACAAACCCTGTATCAGACCTTGCCACGCCAACATTTTCACTTGCCCCACGAGATGCATCCTCCTCCCCTAAGTAATCATCCCCATCATCCTCCTCCTCCTCTTCGTCCTCCACCTCGTCCAGGAGAGGTCCCTGAGCAGACAATGGCTGAATGTCATCAAGGATTCCCTCCTCCTCTTCCTCCTCATCAACATTGGCTGCAGAAGCCTGCTCCTTAAGGTGCGTCAAAGTTTGCATGAGCAGACGCATAAGTGGGATGCTCATGCTTAGGATGGCGTCGTCTGCGCTTACCAGCCGTGTGCATTCCTCAAAACACTGAAGGACTTTACAGAGGTCTTTCAGCTTCGACCACTGCACACCTGTCAACTCCATGTCTGCTCTCAAAGTGCCTGGCCGTGTATCCTCCCACAAATGCATTATGGCCTGCCTCTGCTCGCACAGCCGCTCCACCATGTGCAGGGTGGAGTTCCACCTTGTTGCAATGTCGATAATGAGGCGGTGGTTGGGAAGGTGGAGCAATCGCTGCAGCTTCTGCATACGAATGGAGTGTACAGGCGACCGGCGGATGTGCGCGCACAGTCTTCGCACCTTCTGGAGCAGGGCTGTTAACTCCGGATAATTTTTGAGGAAGCACTGCACCACCAGGTTCAAGGTGTGAGCCAAGCAAGGTATGTGGCTGAGTTTTGAAAGGGCTATGGCTGCCACAAAATTACGGCCGTTATCACTAACTACCTTGCCTGCCTCAAGATGTACACTGCCCAGCCATGACTCAGTTTGTCGCTTCAAGTACTCGGCCAGCACCTCGGCGGTGTGTCTGTCGCCCAAACACATCATCTGCAACACAGCCTGCTGACGCTTTCCACTAGCTGCTCGATAGGGGGACACATCGTGTGCAACAGTGGCAGCTGCAGATGGAGTGCTCGTACGACTGCGCTCTGTGGACGAGCTTTCACTTCTGGAGGAGGAGGAGGAGGGTCGAACGCCTACAGCCAACTGTTTCCTATACCGTGGGCTAGGCAGCACTGTCTCTCCACCGCTGTCCCCTGTGGACCCTGCATCCACCACATTAACCCAGTGCACAGTGATGGACAAGTAACGGCCCTGGCCATGCCGACTGGACCATGCATCAGTTGTGAGGTGCACCTTTCCGCTCACTGACTGCTTGAGTGCATGGACAATGCGGTCTTTCACATGATGGTGGAGGGCTGGGATGGCTTTGCGAGAGAAGAAGTGGCGACTGGGTAGGTCATAGCGTGGTACTGCATAGGCCATGAGTTCGCGGAAAGCTGCGCTTTCCACCAACCGAAAGGGCATCATCTCAAACGAGATTAGTTTGGCAATGTGGGCGTTCAAACCCAGTGTACGCGGATGAGAGACTGAGTACTTTCTTGACCTACTCATAGTGTCTGGGAGGGTGAGCTGGACTTGAGAGCTGCATATGGTGGAAGTAGCGGTGGACAGGACGGACTGAGAGAGGGTTGATGATGGTGATGGAGTTGGTGTTCTTTCTGATGGCCTAGAATCAGTCTTTCGTTGATATAACAGTGGGATTCCCTGACTGCTGTGGCATTGCAACGACACCTCAACATTTGCTGCTGTGCTAACCGGTGGACTTACAGTGGGGGAAACAATGTAGCGTTGCTGACTACCTTCGTTGTGATCAGTTGCACATGTGGCACTTGAGGTTTGGTGTTGTGTCCACGCTTGCAAGTGCATGCTGGTTAAATGTCTAAGCATGCAACTGGTATTCAAATTTTTCAGATTTTTCCCTTGGCTAAAGGTCTTTGCGCACTTCTTACAGATAACCTTGGCCTGATGATGAGGATTTTGTTCAAAAAAGTGCCACACTGCACTCTTCCTACTTTGGCAGACATTTTGCGGCCTAGCACGCTGTGATCTTTTGACCCTCTGGACAAGCTGTCCAGCAACTCTTTTGATGTTTGGAACCTGTCTTTGGAGTGCTCCGGGCCTGCCAGATAACAGCTGTTGCGATGTCGATGTCTGCTGTGGATGCTCATCATCTGAGCTATTGGAAGCAGCACCCTCTTCCCCCAATGGATGCCAATCTGGGTCAACAACTGGGTCATCCATCACCTCCTCTTCTATGTCATGTGCACCTTCCTCTGTGTCACCGTGTATGGTGGTATAGTGTGCGGGAAGGGGCACCTGAGTCTCATCAGGGTCAGAATCTGGCTCTGTACACTGCGAGGACAATGTAGTGCTCTGAGTGAATGTACCAGCAGAATCATCCATCAGCGGCTGTGCATCAGTGCACTCCATGTCAGATTCATCTTGGCCTGGGTAATTCACCATTTCACTTGATAATCCAGGCATGGTATGTGAAAACAGCTCCATGGAGTAATCAGTAGTATGGCCTGCGTCATCCTTCAATCTTGGTTGGGGTGAAGGACACAAGGAAAGGCGTGGTTCATGAACATGAGCCTCCAATGACGACTCAGTGCTTTTACTTTTTACAACTGAAGAAGAGGAGGCGATAGAGCTGGAGGCTGAGTCAGCAATGTAAGACAAAACTTTTTCCTGATGCTCTGGCTTTAAAAGCGGTTTGCCAACTCCTAGAAAACTAAGCGTTCGAGGCCTTATGTAGCCAGACGATGACGCAGGCTCAACACCTCCTGCATTCGGTCCTATTTTTCTCTTGCCACTACCATCAGATCCACCACCAACACCAGCATTACCAGCTGCCAACCCCCGCCCAATTCCACGGCCTCTTCCACCAGCCTTCCTCATTTTTGGTAGAAATGTAGACAAAATCCAACAAACTATATAGTAATGTAAAACAAGGTACAAGGTGTCTATAGGACAGGGGAGATTTTTAATTTCTGCAGACACTTGTGGACACTGGACACTTTTGGATTGTGTGAGGCCCACTGAGTATCTGAGCGCTCTGTCACAGGCTCGATGGCAGAGCTGTGACCAAAGTCACTAGAGGATAAGGGAGATTTTTAATTTCTGCACACACTTGTGGACACTGGACACTTATGGATTGTGTGAGGCCCACTGAGTATCTGAGCGCTCTGTCACAGGCTCGATGGCAGAGCTGTGACCAAAGTCACTAGAGGATAAGGGAAATTTTTAATTTCTGCACACACTTGTGGACACTGGACACTTTTGGATTGTGTGAGGCCCACTGAGTATCTGAGCGCTCTGTCACAGGTTCGATGGCAGAGCTGTGACCAAAGTCACTAGAGGATAAGGGAAATTTTTAATTTCTGCACACACTTGTGGACACTGGACACTTATGGATTGTGTGAGGCCCACTGAGTATCTGAGCACTCTGTCACAGGCTCGATGGCAGAGCTGTGACCAAAGTCACTAGAGGATAAGGGAAATTTTTAATGTCTGCACACACTTGTGGACACTGGACACTTATGGATTGTGTGAGGCCCACTGAGTATCTGAGCGCTCTGTCACAGGCTCGATGGCAGAGCTGTGACCAAAGTCACTAGAGGATAAGGGAAATTTTTAATTTCTGCACACACTTGTGGACACTGGACACTTATGGATTGTGTGAGGCCCACTGAGTATCTGAGCGCTCTGTCACAGGCTCGATGGCAGAGCTGTGACCAAAGTCACTAGAGGATAAGGGAAATTTTTAATTTCTGCACACACTTGTGGACACTGGACACTTATGGATTGTGTGAGGCCCACTGAGTATCTGAGCGCTCTGTCACAGGCTCGATGGCAGAGCTGTGACCAAAGTGACTAGAGGATAAGGGAGATTTTTAATTTCTGCACACACTTGTGGACACTGGACACTTATGGATTGTGTGAGGCCCACTGAATATCTGAGCGCTATGTCACAGGCAGAAATTGGCTAGTGTATCACAAACTACAAGGTGTATGTAGAATTGGGCAGAATTGGAATCTCCCTAGAGTGCAGGTCTGTAAGAACGGAACATGTCCTCGACTTATTCTCACAGAGTGACTCACTGATAGCTTCACTGTGGCTGTGATAACAGCCGTTACACGGTACTGTGTGAGGAGCGTACACCGCTGTATGGTGTGAAAAAATGCACGCTCAGTACCTCAGCAGGACAAAAAAAAAATTGTGATTGCTTTTAAAAAAGCAGTTTGCGGAGCAGTGGGTAAACAGCAATGCAGGAATGTCAGGAAGCCTTAGAAGGCAGCCCAACAACCAACACCACTGATACACCACTATATAGCCTCCCCTTGCACTGCACAGTGACTGGTGTGTTGTACAGGCAAAATCGCTAGCAGCAGAAGCAGTTTTTGGTGTCTTCTTCCCTGCCTAACGCTCTCCCTACAAAATCAGCAGCAGCAGCAGCTCTCTCTATTATGAGATCAGCATGAGTAACATGGCGGTCGGCGTGCACGCCCTTTTATACCCCCTGTGACGCCCACCAAAGAAAGCCAATCACTTGCATGCCCTTTTAAAGATGGTGGTGACCCGTGCCTATGTCATCACGTTGCCCACAGTGTCCGTGGATCCTGATTGGCTGAAAAAGAGCGCAAAACAAACTTTTGAAACGCGACTTTGGCGCGTAAGTCGCCGACCTCGTGGCCGACCTCATCCTAGGGTCGGGTTTCGTTTCATGAAACCCGACTTTGCCAAAAGTCGGTGACTTTTGAATTTTTTCGACCCGTTTCGCTCAACTCTAGTTATTACTCAACTTATACAGGTGACACCAGACATTTCCATCCACTATATAAAAAGACACATTTCATGTTTTTCCTCAATATCTGACATAAAATCAGAATAAGCCTTTCCCATTTTAGGACAGTTAGGATTACCATAATTATTAATATTTGCCAAATGCCAGAATAATTAGATAGAGAGAGAATGTTTTAAGGCATTTTTATTACTTACTGCAATGTCAGAAGTTTCCCTCCATTTCATTAGTATTTGGTACCATTGCCCTTACATTGAATGATTTGGGTTAGACGTTTTGGATCTCCTTCCACAAGCTTCTCACAATAGTTGGTCGAAATTTGGGCCCATTCCTCCTGACAAAATTGGTGTAACTGCTCCAGGTTTGTAGGTCTCCTTGCTTGCACCGGCCTTTTCAGCTTTGCCCATACATTTTATAGATTAATTGTACTGTTCTTATCTGTGTTGGCATATATGTTGTGCTGCTTAACTCTTGGTAAAAATAACATACTGTGCCATACTTGAAATGTGTTGTCCTAGAATTAATATCTTTTGTACCTTCCTTGTTCGGAACATTCCTAGCTATGGTAGCTCACTCTTTTTTGTTTCATTTCATTCTTCAGTCAAGTTACTCAACATAAAAAAGGAAAAAAATATATAAATACTTTTTATTTTCATAATGTTCAAATTGTATCTTCAGAGGAGTAGAGATCTTGAACTCAAGTGAAAATAATTGGAATTAGTAATCATAAAAGTCATTATCAACCCTTTAATGAACCTTGTCAAATGACTGGATAAAAGCTAAAACCAGAATCTCAATTTAAAGACACATGTTTCAAGGTATTGCCCCTCCTCAGTGAAAAGCAAGAGATCGTATTTGGCTGTATGAGAGGCATCTGAGTGGGATCTAAAGGGTAGTGTCTTTCCTTGTGGAGAGTGACATGCCTAACATGTCAGTGTAAGGAAACTTATAGGCCATACAATGGTTCTCTGGAAAATTAAATATGTAAATTGCATCTTCGCGGAGGAAGAGGATGAGAACTCTAGCGCCAACTACTGGGTGTTGCAATTGTAAAAGTCAATATCAACCCTTTAACGAACCTTGCCATATGACTTCGGATACAAGCCAAACCAGAATCTCAATTTGCAGAAACATGTTTCGGGATGTTGCCCCTCCTCAACGCTGAATTACATACTACAACATTTAATGATTATGTATTCCCTTATAGAAATGAATTTTGAAGTATTAACATTAATGACCTCTGATGCCAAAAAGGATTTATCAGTTTTATATCAATAACTTTGTGCACGTCCAAGTGATTTACCAGAATTACAATATTGACTCGTGAATGGCTGTATGGGTCGTGATCGTCTCACTCCCTTTGAGTGCATGATGTAGTCATGTAAATGTGTAACTGAAGGTAGATGGATATTTGCATCTGTCCAGTTGTAGGTAACAGCAGGAACGCAAGATGCAGTGACGAGACGCGAGACTGAATTGAACTTTGGCTATAGAACTTTTATGAATTTAAGCCGCTAGGGCTATACTAAGCAACCAAAAATTAATAACAGCTATTGTCCTCGCAGGGACTCTGCACAAACAAACACTTTAAAAGTGAACACGACTAATCTGGCAAGGGCCGGCTACTATAGGGCCGCGAAATGGCCGACTACGGGTCCTTATTTCTTATAGTGTCACTTATCCGTCCTGACGTCCCTCGGCGTCTCTGATCAGGCTGCGTTGGCGTCGCAGCCGCTGGGCCCAGCTGCTGAGGATCTGTCATAGTCTTCGGCGCCCAGCGCTCAGGAGGAGATGGGGCACAATAGGTCCTGAGGAAGTCCTTTGATGAGGTGACCCCCTGTAGAAACAGCGAGGTTCTGATCGTAAGCGAATTCAATGAGACTCCAGTCTCCAAGCAGGGTTGTGTCGCAGTTCCCAGGAGTGACGGTTGGCAGGCCACGTGCACGGCCTGGGCCTAGGCGAAGGAGTAGGCCCCAACCACCGACTGCAGCGGGGTGATGTCCACTGCGGCCAATGATGAAGAGGCCGCAGCCGCGGGCTGGAGTGGAGTGGCAGCGGCTGCGAGGGGCAGCGGACCGGCCACGACAGACTGAAGCACAGCGGTAACAGCTGCGGACCACCGTGGGCAGGAAGAGACCCCGGATCGGAGTGAAGCGACAGTCTCTTGTTGGTAGGTTCGGCGCCCACTCTCTCCAGGCTGCAGTAAGTCTCTCCTCTGCCGATGGTCTCCTTTCTCATCACCGTCTGTCACTCTGGCTCTCTCAGACTCCCACAGTCTCTTGCTTCGTATCTGCCGTTCCGCCAACTAACTCCCCTGCACCCTCCCTGTCCCTTTTATACTCGCCCCTCCCCTTGCTGTCCTGTCACTCTCAGCATTCCACTCTCCTCCTTTGCTCCCCGGGTACTGTTTCCTTAGGAACTCAGATGGCGGTCCCCTTGGTTCTGGCCTGGACACTCTGCTGGGACCCTCCTCCCTATACTCTCCCATCCTGTATGCTCGCCAGTCCTCAGGCGAGGGCCTCAGTATACTTGGGTTGGTCTGTGGAGGTGTCAGATTTTGTTGCCATATGAACTGGTCCTGTTCGTATCGTTCGGGGGGGTTTGCCGGCTGTTGACCGCTCGGAGCGTCTTAGTTCGACCAGGGTGGAGTCTTCTGGGGTGGAGGACGGTGGTGGGATAGCTGGTTCGGGCAGGCTAATTGTGTCAGTTGGTTTGTCATTGAGTAGAGAGCCCCTGTTTATTGTGGGGGAAGTCTTCTTCGTCGTCCGGGTCCCAGAACACGGGCAATGGTTCAGAGACCTGAGGAGCAGGTTCAGGTTGTTTCGGGTTGGTGGAAATACATGGGCATAACATATTACGATGCACAATGCGAGTAGGCAGCATTTCATCTTTCTCGGGTCGCATTTCGTACACAGGTCCTTCAGGGTTTATACGGCATAGGACCCGATAGGGACTCTCTTCCCAGCGTGACTCTAATTTGTTCTGGGGGCGTTGGTCTAGTACGAGTACTCGGTCTCCGCTTTGGAGGTTGAGAGGTGGAACTCTTTCCTGGGTGTTCTAAGTCTTGGAGTTTGGTATGTACGATTCAATGAAGAGTTTGCAGCCTGTGCCGGTGATTTCGGACCCATGATGATACCCCGGTCCAGGGCTGAGGTTCCTCTGGGTCCAACTCTACCTCCGTGATTCCTTTGCCCTCTCGTCCGAACAACAGGGAGTAGGGGGTATAGCTGGTAACTCGATGTACTCGGTTGTTATAGACCCATACTAATTCAGGGACATATTCGGGCCAACGGGCCTTCTTGTCACTCTTCAGAGTACGCAACATTTGGATTAAAGTCTGATTAAATCGTTCGCAGGCCTCATTTCCCTGCGGGTGGTATGGCGTGGTCCAGGATTTGTCATTACCGTAGAGATGGTGTAGTTGCTCCATTATTTTTCCCAAAAAACATGCTCCTTGATTGGAATGTATATGTTGAGGGCAGCCGTAAACTTGTATGAAGTTTCTACAAACTGCGGAGGCGGCCGACTTCGCGGTCTGGTCTCGAGTGGGGGTGATCACAGCAAACTTAGTGAAATGGTCTACCATTACGAGGCAGTGTTCGTACCCCTGGAATGCGGTACTAATGGTCAGGTAATCCACCGTCAGAAGCCCAAGGGGCGCTGAGGTCACGATTGTTTGTACTGAGGCTCGCTGTGTGGGCGGTTTGGCTAATTCGCATAGGCGACAGGTCCGGCAAGTCTCGTTCACAACAGCATGCAAGCGTGGATGGTAAATTATCTGTTGTAACCATTGCAAAGTCTTTTGAGCTCCGAAATGAGCCCCTTTTTTGTGGGCTTCTCGAGCCAGTTCATTAAGTTGAGCTCCGGACGCAACTACCTGCCAAATCGTCATAGATGTTGTTCGTGATGTCATTTTACGATACAATAGTCCCTTTCGGATAACCAGCCTCTCCCATTGTTGTAACATCAGCGACATGTCCTGAGTCAAAGTCTGTCTTTGGGAGTCAGTGGGCAGTTTGCCAGCGGCGACCCATGTCCGGAGAAGTCCAATTTCTTCGTCTTCTTGCTGCTGTTGGATCCACTTATCCTGGGATTGCTCCAGCATGCCCCTTAGGGTATCCGAGGGAGGTACTTTCTGGGTGGCAGCTGTGAGCACGGCAGCAGTGAGGGTGAATGGTATCTCTTCCCCTTCTAGTTCGTCGTCTCGACTCTTCCCTGGGGTTGTATGTCGAATCCTGGAGAGGGCGTCAGCATGTACATTCTCGGCCCCTCTTTTATAGATGATTTTATAGTTGAATTTTGCCATCCGGGCCACCCATCTTTGTTCTAGAGCCCCCAATTTGGCATTTTCCAAATGAGCCAGCGGGTTATTGTCGGTCCGTACCACTACTGCGGAGCCCGCCAAATACTCTGCCAACTGCTCCGTCATGGCCCACACTACTGCGAGGAGCTCGAGCTTAAAGGAGCTGTAATTGTCAGGGTTGCGCTCGGAATCATGGAGTGAGCGGCTTCCATACGCGATCACTCTCCTGGCCGTCTTGAACTTGTGACAACACAGCCCCCAGCCCGTGAAGACTCCCGTCAGTGTGTAGGATGAACGGTTTCGAGAAATCCGCATAAGCTAACACCGGAGCATCCGAGAGCGCAGCCTTAAGGTTTTGGAATGCCTCTTCCTGAGGTTGTTGCCACTGGATTTTTCGTCCATTTGCCCCAACGGGAGCCCCCTTCAGCAGGTCGTGCAGGGCTCGAGCTCGACATGCAAAATTCTTTACGAAACGACGGTAGTGTCCGGCCAACCCCAGGATGGCCCGCACGTCTTTTATCGTCTCGGGGGTAGGCCATCCCTGAATGACAGCAACCTTTTCCCGGGACGGCCTTACGCCCTCTGCCGAGACGACATGGCCCAGATATTCAATCCGCGTGCGAAATAGGTGGCATTTTTAGGGTTTTACCTTCAACCCGTACTTTTGCAGCCGACCGAGTACCTGGCCCAACCGCTTCAGGTGGTCCTCAAATGTGGCAGCATAGATGATGATATCGTCTAAGTATATCAATGTGGCCTCAAAATTGAGATCTCCCAGACACCGCTCCATCAACCGCTGAAAGGTCCCCGGGGTGTTGGCCAATCCGAACGGCATACAATTGAACTCAAATAGTCCCATAGGCAGTATGAACGCCGTCTTAGCCCTGTCTTCTTCTGACATGGGCACCTGCCAGTACCCACTGGCCAGGTCCAAAGTCGAAAAATACGTCGCCTTCCCCAAGGCAGACAAGGATTCTTCTATTCGGGGTAGTGGGTATGAGTCTTTAATGGTGCAAGCATTCAGCTTTCGATAGTCCACGCAGAATCGTAAGGTGCCATCCTTTTTGCTGACTAACACAATGGGGGCCGCTGCTTTCTCGAATAACTCCCTTTCGTAACATTTGGGCCAGCAAAGTTTTCACCTCTTGGTAGAGTTGTGGAGGAATCTGTCGATATCATTCTCAGATGGGGGCCGCCCCTGCCGTGGGAATTCCATGGGTGATGGTGGTGGTACATACAAAATCTTCCTCATGACTAGCAAATACCTCATGGTACTGTCCGAGCAGTGTTACTATCTGGGAAAGCTGAGCTGAAGTTAGGTCCGGAGAGCTCGGCCCGCATCTGTTCCAGGATGTTTCGACCCTTCTCTTGAGTCGAGATTTTGGTAGCCTGTAGAGTCCGGATAGTTACTTCCCAAGGGTCCTCGGATTGCACTCTCAATTGAACCGCAGGGTCCGGCAGCACTTCTTCCAAAGGCCTTACTAGCTTGGCCAGTTCGGTCCGAGCTTTCAGGACGATGTCTTGGTCTTCAAGGTTGACGCAGTGCACCAGGACGGTCCCTTTTTGCGCTGTGGTCAGGGAACGGGCCACCAGTATGCCAGGAGGCAAGCGCTCCGAGTAGCATGGCTCCACCTGCATCTCTACGCCCTCCAAGGGTATCGAGGCTCGAATTGGCAGGGCCATCACCGACTGCCCAGGAGGCAGTACAAGCAGGGGAGCCGCTGGCATGATGATTTTGCCCAGTGCCTCGCCCTCCTGGCAGTCGTGGTGTACTCGCGCTTCCCTGACCAACTGCTGGAATACCTGTCCTTGGGCCGTGCTGGAACCCCACTGCTTCAGGATCTTGTGTGTGGGATCATTGAGGAGCAGATTGCCGAGCTCCTGTAGTATGTTCATGCCCAGAATGACTGGATGCTGCTTATCGGTTTCCCCTTGAGTTAGTACCACTCCTCTGCGACCGAGGGATTTACCGCACAGCGTCACCTGTACCCACACCACCCCGGCAACAGGGACCGGTAGTTGATTGGCAGCTACTAATCTGATCATGAGTCCCCACTGGGGTCTCGCTGCCTCGGGGAAATTTAGCCGGAAATAAGTTGCAGGTGTGGCGCCCCTGAGGCTCAGTCGCCACAGAGGTACTGCACCTTCTCCTAAGGTGTGGTGCCCCACCATCCTGGTAAGTTGTGAACTCCTTTCCACACTCCAACACTCGCAACCCACACAACAGGGTAGTTCTGCACAACCACATAGCGGCTCAGTGCTTAGAGAGTAGCAGAGCACCTTTGGTGGTTCCCTGCATGGAACACTGGATGTGCTGGGAGGTGGGTGGAGTTCAGATCCATATAAAAGATTGAGAAGGTTTAGAATTACAAGTCAGCCTGACAGGAGGTCAGTTGGGAAGGAAGTCACTCAGACAGGAGTGAGGATCCCTGGGAGAAGGGATGGAGGAAGGAGTGCTGCAGCTGCCTCAGTGATCTGAGCCAGCTGGCACGGGAAAGAGAACAGAAGGAGAAAGACGTAGAACTGCAACCTAAGCTTCCATAGGAAAGAAAGACAAGTACGGCACGAAGGAGTAGAGAGAACAGAGAGGAGACGTGGGTTGGAAGAGGAACCCTGCCTATAGGTTCTCAGCGCAAGGCCGGGGCCCGGTCCCCAAGGTTGTATGGACACTTATGGTTCTGCAGCAGACACCGGTGGAGTAGTTGGCTGTAAATGCACTACTCCCATCCAAGACTTGAGGCACAACAGCAACACAAATAGAGAGCCGGGAGTGAGGCATCCCCGAAGCAGGCTACAGCTGTCTGCCGTGCAAGTAGAGTTCTAGGAACATCTGTAAGGAGGCATTCCAGGGTCACTAAGTACTGGAGTGCTTCACACCACAAGGCACATTGGCAGAGTCGTTCAGAAATGTACATGTTGGCGAGTGTTGGAGAGGAGAGTCCTGACTTGCCCGGGAGGTTGATTGAGTCTCTTCCCCGGAGGACACGGCACGGAGGCAGGCACCAGTGTGTACCACGAACTGTGAGTAAAGCTTTGAAACAGCAAAGGCCTGGTGTCCTCCATTCATTCGTCGCTAACACCTTCAGCACCGCTACATCTGGGTACCAGCATCCACACCATTCTGTGCCTCTCCTCATCCATTGCACCTACACTGCCCTGGGACTACAGCTGTGGGGAGCTACACCATCTTTGCTGCACCACACCATCAGTCCCAGCGGATCTGCATGCAGCGTCGGCTTAACACCTCCCTTGCCGAACACCACAGGTGGCGTCACAAACTATTACATTAACCACAAACCACCATTGATTTGGGTGCCCAGGGCCACGGACCGGGTCACCACTGCTGTGACACATCCCCCTGACACCGGCCTGATACCGAGTACCCTGCAGCCCTGGGAGGGCGACCCACAGGCATAGTTGTCACTTGTGACCCCGTGTCCACTAGGCACCGGACGTCCCGGCCCTCTACTTCTGCCCATACCACCAGACATTTTGCGACCAAATCTTCGGGACTTCCACAACCCCTAATCGTGATTTCTGGCTCCGAGCGGCATCCCCCCAGCCCGGAGCCCTCTAGTTTAATGGCCACCGACGGCTCCCCAAACTCATAGCAATGGGTCTGCGCAGACCGACTGCCCCAGGGGGAGTGGGGCCCCCAGGGGCCGGGATTGAAACTAGGCCGTGCAGTCCCAAACTCAGTCCTTCTCTTCACTTCGGCCAACTCACCCTTGATGTTCTTCAATTCTTGTTTCATCTCCTCTACCCATTGAGGCTCCTCAACTGCGTTCACGGAGGCCTCTACACTCCGGACCTTTCCCACAGGGACCACCATCCCCTGCTCTTGCTCTCGAGCGCGTGCTTGACTTCCCACCTCTGAAAAGTCTATACGGGGATTCATTCTGATCTGCTCCCGTAATGCCTGCTTTATTAATGGGTCCCGCAGTTCAGTCACCAATAGTTCGCGTAGGGTAATGTCAATAGGTCCTACCCCTACACCGTCCTTTCTTTCGATGGCCGTATGCAACTCTTGGAGGACATTCATATACTGGGTGATGGTCTCCCCCTCTCCCTGCATCTGACTGAACAACCGGGTCCTTAACTCTCCCACATTAGTTGGATCCCCATGGGTCTGTTCTACAATCTGTAAAACTTTATCAAAGGTGTTGCGGTGTCCCGGGGGCCTCAACATTACTGAATTCCGAGCCTCCCCATCTAACGCCATGAGAGCTACTTCGGCTTCCAGGACAGGAGTCATCGGGTGCATCCGAAAGAGCCCCCGCATCCGTTCTGTCCAGCTCCATAGCATGGTATTAGAACCAGAAAACCTAGGCAGGTTGCTCAGCATAGCCCCCAAAGAAATGCTGGAACGCGGGCCCTCGCTATCTGTCGAGTTCACGGCCCTGCCCCGGTCTGGGGTGTCGTTGTCCGCGCTCGAAGACTGCATCCTGCCGACTACACCAAATGTAGGTAGCAGCAGGAACGCAGGATGCAGTGATGAGACGCGAGACTGAATTGAACTTTGGCTATAGAACTTTTATGAATTTAAGCTGCTAGGGCTACACTAAGCAACCAAAAATTAATAACAGCTATTGTCCTCACAGGGACTCTGCACAAACAAACACTTTAAAAGTGAACACGACTAATCCGGCAAGGGCCGGTTACTATAGGGCCGCAATATGGCCAACTACGGGTCCTTATTTCTTATAGTGTCACTTATCCGTCCTGACATCACTCGGCATCTCTGATGAGGCTGCGTTGGCGTCACAGCTGCTGGGCCCAGCAGCTGAGGATATGTCGTAGTCTTCGGGCGCCCAGCGCCCAGGAGGAGATGGGGCACAACAGGCCCTGAGGAAGTCCTTTGATGAGGTGACCCCCTGTAGAAACAGCGGGGTTCTGATCGTAAGCAAATTCAATGAGACTCCAGTCTCCAAGCAGGGTTGTGTCGCAGTTCCCAGGAGTGACGATTGGCAGGCCACGTGCACGGCCTGGGCCTAAGCGAAGGAGTAGGCCCCAACTGCCATCTGCAGTGGGGTGTGTTATGATTGAGTCACCGTAGGAGGCAGACACAAAAATAGAAGCTACGTCCAGAAAACCAGAGAAGTGGGCAACTATCAGATTGCTGACCCCTGAACCTATCAACACAACTAGCAGTAGCCGTGGGGGGTTCCTACGGTGCCCTAGACCCCTTGATCACAGCCGGAGGGCTAAAAATCCTAAAGACAGAAAAGGAAATCTAAACTGCCCCAGAGCAGACCCCAAAGTAAAAAGCAGCCCCCAACATATAATGACGGTGAAGCAAGATGAAAAAACACTCACACAGATAGAAAGATAGGCTGAGCAAACGATGGGGCCCAAGCTAACTAAACAGAACAGGAAAGGAAGGTTGCTGTCTGCAATCTGCCAAAACCCTATCAAAGACATAAGCCAACAAGCTGATATGGAAAAAGACCCTGAAGCAGCTAGGCTTCAAAAACTAAATCAGCACTTAGGTATTTTCAGAAGACAGAGCTAAAGGAATTCAGCTCACCCCAGCAGGGAATGGCAGAAATCCAGAAAAACAAAGCAAAACAAAGTCAAAGTACAAATGCAAAAAGCCGAGCAGAAAACTTAGCTTTAGAAGAGCAGGAATTCAGACTGGTCTCCAAGGATCTCACAGAGAAATCACCCGCAGGGCAGAAGGGCGTTGGCAGCCTTATATCCAGTCAGTAACTCCACTCAGCCAGTCATCATCATTAGGCTCAGGTGTTTGATAATCAGGCTCACTACCTTTCTTTACCAGAAGAGGGAGTTCCTCGGGCCTCAGTAGTGAAGGGGAAAATGAACTCACAACAGTACCTCCCCCTTGAGGAGGGGTCACCGAACCCTCAACCACACCACCAGGGCAATCAGGGTGAGCCCGATGAAAGGCACGCACCAATCTTTTGGCATGAATATCAGAGGCAGAGACCCAGGAATTATCCTCCTGACCATAACCCTTCCACTTAACCAAATACTGGAGTCTCCGTCTAGCCAGACGGGAATCCAGTACTTTCTCTACCTCATATTCCATGTTACCTTCAACCAATACAGGGTCTGGAGGTGCCACCCCCGGAACAACAGGTTCAACAAACCTTTTCAACAAAGATTTATGGAACACATTATGGATTTTAAATGAGACAGGAAGAGCCAAACGAAAAGAGACCGGATTAATAATCTCCAAAATCTTGTAAGGTCCAATAAATCTAGGCTTAAACTTAGGAGAAGCCACCTTCATAGCAATATTTTTTGATGATAACCACACCATATCACCAACCTTAAACTGGGGACCAGTGGTCCTATGTCGGTTGGAAAACCGCTGGGCCTTTTCCTGGGAGAGAGATAACTTATCCACCACTTGGTCCCAGATCTGGTGCATTCTCTCCACCACAGTGTCAACACCTGGGCAGGCAGAGGGCTCCACCTGTCCTGAAGAAAATCGAGGATGAAACCCAAAGTTACAAAAAAATGGTGACATCAAAGTGGCAGAACTAGCTCTATTATATAAAGCAAATTCGGCCAAGGGCAAAAATGAAACCCAATCATCCTGATCAGCGGAAATAAAACATCTCAAATACGACTCCAAGGTCTGGTTTGTTCTCTCTGTCTGCCCATTGGTCTGAGGGTGAAAAGCAGAGGAGAAGGACAACTTAATTCCCAGCTTGGAAAAGAAAGTTCTCCAAAATCTAGACACAAATTGAACTCCTCTGTCAGATACAATGTTCTCAGGAATCCCGTGCAAGCGAACCACCTGTTGCAAAAACAAGGGCACCAACTCAGAGGAAGACGGCAACTTAGGGAGTGGTACAAGATGAACCATCTTAGAGAACCTATCACAAATCACCCAAATAACAGTCATCCTTTGAGAGACAGGCATATCAGAGATGAAATCCATTGAATTATGGGTCCATGGCCTTTTGGGGACAGGCAAAGGCATCAACAACCCACTAGAGCGAGAACACGATTTAGACCGGGAGCACGTCCCATAGGACTGCACAAAATTCCTGACATCATGAGACAAGGAGGGCCACCAAAAAGACCGACTCACCAGATCTCTAGTACCAAAAATGCCTGGATGACCAGCCAAAGCAGAGCAATGAACTTCAGACATCACTCTCTTCTTCCACTGGTCAGGAACATACAACTTTCCACTGGGACAACGCTCAGGTTTGTCCTCCTGGAACTCTTCCAGAGCACGTCTCAAATCGGGCGAGATGGCAGAAAGAACTACCCCTTCGCCTAAGATGGTAGCAGGCTTGGTCACCACAGGAGAATCAGCAAAGAAGCTCCTAGAGAGGGCGTCTGCCTTGACATTCTTAGTTCCAGGAAGAAAAGAAACCACAAAATCAAAACGTGTAAAAAACAAGGCCCACCTAGCCTGTCTAGGGTTCAAGCGCTTAGCCGACTCTAGGTAAATCAAATTCTTGTGGTCAGTGAGGACCACGACTTGATGCTTAGCTCCCTCCAACCAATGTCTCCACTCCTCAAATGCCCATTTCATGGCCAACAGTTCCCGATTCCCCACATCATAGTTACGTTCGGATGGAGAGAACTTTCGGGAAAAGAAAGCACAGGGATTCATTTTAGATGTTACAGGATCCTTTTGGGACAAAACAGCTCCTGCACCAATCTCAGAAGCATCCACCTCTACCTGGAACGGAAGTGAGACATCAGGTTGCCGAAAAACCGGGGCGGAGGTTAATCTTCGCTTCAGCTCCTGAAAGGAAGAAACAGCCTCCGGAGACCAATTTAACACATCAGCACCCTTCTTAGTCAAATCAGTCAATGGCTTGGCAATACTAGAAAATTTTGCTATAAATTTCCGATAAAAATTAGCAAAACCCAAAAACTTCTGGAGGGCCTTCAAAGAAGTGGGGTGAACCCAATCGTAAATGGCCTGTACCTTGGCCGGGTCCATTTCAATAGTTGACGGGAACAAAATAAATCCCAAAAAAGAAATCCTCTGTACTCCAAAAAGGCATTTAGATCCTTTGACATACAGGGGATTCTCCCTCAAGATCCGGAACACAGTCTGAATATGTTCCACATGAGAATCCCAATCCTTGGAGAAAATCAAAATATCATCTAGATAGATAATCAAAAATTTCTTGACAAAATCTCGGAAAATATCGTTCATGAAGCACTGAAAGACAGAAGGGGCATTAGTGAGCCCAAAAGGCATCACCAGGTACTCAAAATGTTCCTCCGGAGTATTAAACGCCGTCTTCCATTCATCCCCATGCTTAATGTGA
The DNA here is from genome assembly GCF_039654945.1 of Dendrobates tinctorius. NCBI lineage: Eukaryota > Metazoa > Chordata > Amphibia > Anura > Dendrobatidae > Dendrobates > Dendrobates tinctorius. The sequence continues at coordinate 1,134,237 of NW_027361968.1, forward strand.
ATAAGATTATACGCCCCCCTGAGGTCAAGCTTGGTAAACCAGCAAGCACCTTTAACTCTGGAGAATAGATCAGAAATCAGGGGTAACGGATACTGATATTTAACAGTAATTTTGTTGAGGGTACGATAATCAATACAAGGTCTTAATGATCCATCCTTTTTGGCTACAAAAAAAAACCCGGCACCTAAGGGTGACGAGGATGGTCTAATATGACCCTTCTCCAACGCCTCCTTAATATAGGATCGCATAGCCTCGTGCTCGGGTACAGATAAATTGAAGAGCCGACCCTTGGGAAATTTACACCCCGGGCTCAGTTCAATTGCACAGTCATAACTCCTATGAGGAGGCAGAGACGCAGACTCATTCTCACTAAATACATCATAAAAGTCCGCCAAATAATCAGGAACATCATGCGACTGAGGAGAGGTGGAAAACACCGGAGCCTCACTAAAGGCACACCGACAACCCCAACTCACCACAGACACAGATTTTCAATCCAAAACTGGATTATGAATTTGTAACCAGGGAAACCCCAGAACAATAGTATCATGCAGATTATGCAACACCAAAAATCTGCAATTTTCTTGATGGTCTAGGGCGACCCGCATTACCACCTGGGTCCAAAACTGAGGTTTATTTTTAGCCAAAGGAGTAGCATCAATCCCCCTCAAAGGGATAGGCGTCTGCAGAGGTGTCATCGGAAATCCACAACGTTTAGCAAAATCCAAGTCCATTAGGTTTAGGGCTGCTCCCGAATCCACAAAAGCCTTGGCGGAAAAAAAGTGGACAGGGAGCAGATCAGCGTAATAGCCAGAAGAAACTTAGGTTGAACACCACCAACAGAAAACGTGTGTGCAAAGCATTTCTCTCATTTAGGACAGACAGAAATAACATGCGAGGCATCTCCACAGAAAAAACACAACTTATTACGCCTTCTGAACTCCTGACACTGCTCTCTGGAAAAAACTCTATCACATTGCATAGATTCAGACATTTGTTCAACAGGTGGCAACACCTCTCGTGCAGCTTTGCGTTCGCGCAAACGCCGATCAACCTGAATGGCTAATGACATAGAATCGTCAAGACCAGAGGGAACAGGAAATCCCACCATAGTATCTTTTACGGCTTCTGACAACCCCTTCCAAAAGAGAGCAGCCAAGGCATTATCATTCCAGGTAGTAAGTACTGCCCACTTTCAGAATTTTTGACAGTACAATTCTGCAGAATCTCGACCCTGGTTCAATGCCAGCAGGGTCTTTTCAGCCTGATCAATGGTATTAGGTTCGTCATACAACAACCCCAAAGCTTGAAAGAATGTGTTCACATTAGTCAGAATAGGATCATCTGGTTTCAAAGAAAACGCTCAATCCTGGGGATCGCCACACAGCAAAGAGATGACAATTTTAACCTGCTGCGTGGAGCTCCCTGACGAGTTAGGCTTCAAGGCAAAAAATAATTTACAATTATTTTTGAAACTCAAAAATTTAGACCGATCCCCAAAAAATACATCAGGTGTAGGAATCTTTGGTTCAGCAGCATGTGAATGAGCAAGGTAGGCGGAAATTCCCCGCACTTCCGCAGCGAGCTGCTCCACACGATCAGACTATTGCCATTGAGAGACAAAAAAATTCCCCCTACGGCCTCAGAGATATAGAGGAAAAAATATACACACTTTTTTTTTTTTTTTTTTTTTTTTTTTTTTTTTACAATTCTTTCCTGCTATTGAGTACCCTAGGATCTGCGGTATGGCGGGTGATTCTGTTGTGATTGAGTCACCGTAGGAGGCAGACACAAAAATAGAAGCTACGTCCAGAAAACCAGAGAAGTTGGCAACTATCAGATTGCAGACCCCTGAACCTATCAACACAATTAGCAGTAGCTGTGGGGGGTTCCTACGGTGCCCTAGACCCCTCGATCACAGCCGGAGGGCTAAATAGCCTAAAGACAGAAAAGGAAATCTAAACTGCCCCAGAGCAGACCCCAAAGTAAAAGGCAGCCCCCAACATATAATGACGGTGAAGCAAGATGAAAAAACACTCACACAGATAGAAAGATAGGCTGAGCAAACGATGGGGCGCAAGCTAACTAAACAGAACAGGAAAGGAAGGTTGCTGTCTGCAATCTGCCAAAACCCTATCAAAGACATAAGCCAACAAGCTGATATGGAAAAAGACCCTGAAGCAGCTAGGCTTCAAAAACTAAATCAGCACTCAGGTATTTTCAGAAGACAGAGCTAAAGGAATTCAGCTCACCCCAGCAGGGAATGGCAGAAATCCAGAAAAACAAAGCAAAACAAAGTCAAAGCACAAATGCAAAAAGCCGAGCAGAAAACTTAGCTTTAGAAGAGCAGGAATTCAGACTGGTCTCCAAGGATCCCACAGAGAAATCACCCGCAGGGCAGAAGGGCGTTGGCAGCCTTATATCCAGTCAGTAACTCCACTCAGCCAGTCATCATCATTAGGCTCAGGTGTTTGATAATCAGGCTCACTACCTTTCTTTACCAGAAGAGGGAGTTCCTCGGGCCTCAGTATTGAAGGGGAAAATGAACTCACAACAGGGGTGACGTCCACTGCAGCCGATGAAGAGGCCGCAGCTGCGGGCTGGAGTGAAGCGGCAGCGGCTGCGAGGGGCGGCGGACCGGCCACGACAGGCTGAAGCACAGCGGTAACAGCTGCGAGCCACCGTGGGCAGGAAGAGACCCCGGATCGGAGTGAAGCGACTGTCTCTTGTTGGTAAGTTCGGCGCCCACTCTTTGCAGGCCGCAGTAAGTCTCTCCTCTGCCGATGGTCTCCTTTCTCATCACCATCTGTCACTCTGGCTCTCTCAGACTCCCACAGTCTCTTGCCTCGTGTCTACTGTTCCGCCAACTGACTCCCCTGTGCTCTCCCTGTTGCTTTTATGCTCACCCCTCCACTTGCTGTCCTGTCACTCTCAGCAGTACACTCTCCTCCTTTGCTCCCCTGGTATTGTTTCTTTAGGAACTCAGATGGCGGTCCCCTTGGTTCCGGCCCGGACACTCTGCGGGGGCCCTCCTCCCTACACAGTCTAATAATTGAGTCTTCACTTGTGTGAGACAGAGACCTCTTGGTGTTATGGCTTCTGCAGAACTGGTCGGCCTGACAGCTGTAACCACTGAATATGTGGTGGGCATAGCCTTAACCATGTACATCCTGCTTGTTTATACAGGAAACCTGAACAATGGCCTCACTCTGGGCCCATCTGATAAAATCCTCTTCACCAAGGCTCTGGTCCATGTCTCTCTGCATGTGTCAATGAATGGACAAAATCTAATATTTTTTTGGCCTCATTTGTTTTTCAAGCAAGAGTTTCCTCTTTCCATTTTTATGATTCTCATGTCTTTAGTAATTTACAGTTTTTGGCTGATGGCTTTGTTCTGTGTCTACTACTGCTCCAATCACAAAACAATCACTGACCTCAGGGAGACCAGTCAAAGAAACCACTGCGGCAGCCGGCAAAGGCGCTCAATCAGTGAAATCCTAGGTGCATTGCTCCCTGGGAAATACGAGTATGCAAATAAAGTCCGTGGAGCCTCAATTAAGAGTCTCAAACACGGGACTAGCCAGATCTTCCTCCAGGGAAGGACCCAGCCAAGGAGTGGCTTCTTTCGGAAACCACCATATTAAGTGGCCCTTTAAGTCAATATCCAGCTCTTTACGAGTTTACACGGACTTTATTTGCATACTCGTATTTCCCAGGGAGCAATGCATCTAGGATTTCACTGATTGAGCGCCTTTGCCGGCTACCGCAGTGGTTTCTTTGACTGGTCTCCCTGAGGTCAATGATTGTTTTGTGATGTAGGTCTACTAGGCATTGCTCCACCTAGCCAGAATCCTACTCCACACTGATGAGGGGCAACACCCCGAAACAGCTTAAAGGGCCACTTAATATGGTGGTAATGGTGGTTTCCGAAAGGAGCCACTCCTTGGCTGGGTCCTTCCCTGGAGGAAGATGTGCTAGTCCCGTGTTTGAGACTCTTAAATGAGTCTCCACGGACTTTATTTGCATACTACTGCTCCAATATCACCACTAGAGATGAGCGAACTTGTCCTGAAAACGTTCACCATTCTCAAAATGGAGGGACGTGTTTTATGGAGGGATGTGTCTAGGTCAGAGGAGCTGCGAGGGTAATTTTTTTTCTTTAATAACATAATGTGTGTACATTCCGGCAGCCAGTCAGGACACAGAAATCATCCACAGTGTCATGACTAGTGTTGAGCTTTCCGATACCGCAAGTATCGGGTATCGGCCGATATTTGCCGTATCGGAATTCCGATACCGAGTACCGATACTTTTTTCGTATCGGATACCGGAATCGGAAGTCCAAAATGCAATGAGCCACTTTTTTACCGTTCTCTACCAGCTCCAGGAATACAATGACGGAAGGTAGGTATCCTTCCGCACTGTATTCCTCCACCACTTTAAAAAAAAAAGTCCCTAGTCTCACTTTATGCCATTGCTGCATGGGAATTTCCCACACACATTGGATTCCTGCAGCCCGTAGAGAGCGGCAGCATCAGCTGATGCTGCAGTTCTCTACCCAAGATCGTCGTGGGACACACTCGTGGACTGCTTCGGATCATGGGTGAGTATTTTTGTGGTTTGTTATGTTAATATTTATTCCACAGATGACAATGGCTTCGGGGATCAAAGTGACAAGTGACGGTGAGTATGTACTCTATGTTATATGTACTGTATGTCTATATGTATGTATTGTATGTAGTATATATGTATGTTGCATGCATGTAGTATATATGTAGTATGTATGTAGCATGTATGTAGTATGTAGCATGTATGTTGCATGTATGTAGCATGTAGTGTGTATGTAGCGTGTATGTAGTATGTATGTTGCATGTATGTAGCATGTAGTGTGTATGTTGCATGTATGTAGCATGTAGTATATATGTAGTATGTATGTTGCATGCATGTAGTATATATGTTGTATGTATGTTGCATGCATGTAGTATATATGTATTATGTATGTAGTATGTATGTAGTATTTATGTTGCATGTATGTAGCATGTAGTATATATGTAGTATGTATGTTACATGTAGTATATATAGTATATATGTAGTATGCATGTAGTATATATGTTGTATGTATGTTGCATGCATGTAGTATATATGTATTATGTATGTAGTATGTAGCATGTATGTAGTATGTAGCATGTATGTAGCATGAAGTATATATGTAGTATGTATGTTACATGTAGTATATATAGTATATATGTAGTATGTATGTTGCATGTAGTATATATGTTGTATGTATGTAGTATGTATGTAGCATGTATGTAGTATGTAGCATGTATGTAGCATGCATGTAGTATGTAGCATGCATGTAGTATGTAGCATGTATGCAGTATGTAGCATGTAGTATATATGTAGTATGTATGTTACATGTAGTATATATGTTGTATGTATGTTGCATGCATGTAGTATATATGTATTATGTATGTAGTATGTATGTAGCATGTATGTAGTATGTAGCATGTATGTAGCATGCATGTAGTATGTAGCATGTATGTAGTATGCATGTTGCATGTAGTATGTATGTTACATGTAGTATATATGTAGTATGCATGTTGTATGTATGTAGCATGTATGTAGCATGTAAATTTTTTTTTTTTTTACATTCAACACATTAGCTGGATGATGGGACTACTACTGTCCCATCATTGGCTAATGTGTCAATCACTGTCATGGTAGCAGGTATCGCCCGATGGGACTTGTAGTCCCATCGGACGATGCCTGCACAGACCACCGGAGCCTGCACAGCTCCCCGGCAGGCCGGCACAGACCACCGGAGCCTGCACAGACCACCGGCAGGCCGGCACAGACCCCCGGAGCCTGCACAGACCACCAGCAGGCCGGCACAGCCCCCCGGCAGGCCGGCACAGACCACCGGATCCTGCACAGACCACCGGCAGGCCGGCACAGCCCCCCGGCAGGCCGGCACAGACCCCCGGAGCCTGCACAGACCACCGGCAGGCCGGCACAGCCCCCCGGCAGGCCTGCACAGACCACCGGAGCCTGCACAGACCACCGGCAGGCCTGCACAGACCACCGGAGCCTGCACAGACCCCCCGCAGGCCGGCACAGCCCCCCGAAAGGCCCGTACAGACCCCAGAGAGGCTGTACAAGGCAAAAATAGGGTTTTTCTTATTCCGATACCGGAAGTCCCATAGACTTGAATGGGACTTCCGGTATCGGAATCGGCGATTCCCGATATTTTTTTTAGATCTGCCGATACCATCCGATACGATACTTTTAAGTATCGGACGGTATCGCTCAACACTAGTCATGACACAAGGTCTTCTGTGATTGGCTGCCAAAGTCACATGTCTCTGACAATATAAAATGCGGACATCTTGCTTTGCTCTCCCCATTGTCTCAGTGTCACTTGGCAGAGAGGCCGCTCCTGCTTCTGCTGCAAGCGAACTTGTCAGTTATCTAGCTAGGATCCTGTCCTGTGTGAAATCAATCTTCTAGCATCCAAGTAGAATGTGCAGAACCTGTGAGACAGTCTCAGGAGGCACTGTTTGTTTCTCCAGATCGTATGTGATAAAACTGTGTTTCGTTGGCCAATCAGAAGGTCAAATTTCCACTTAATCATCGTTTGGCCTAATATAGGGGTTCAGCCAGGAGGTCATATTTGCTAATCTATATAGTTTGTGATAAAATTGTGTTGCAGTGAGGTATCAGTAGGACACATTTCCTCTTAACTAGAGTTGAGCGATACCGTCCGATACTTCAAAGTATCGTATCGGATGGTATCGGCCGATCTTTAAAAAAAGTATCGGTATCGCCGATTCCGATACCGGAAGTCCCATTCAAGTCTATGGGACTTCCGGTATCGGAATAAGAAAAACCCTTTCCTGCCCTTGTACAGCCTCTCTGGGGTCTGTACGGGCCTTTCGGGGGGCTGTGCCGGCCTGCCAGGGGGTCTGTGCAGGCTCCGGTGGTCTGTGCCGGCCTGCCGGTGGTCTGTGCAGGCTCCGGGGGGCTGTGCCGGCCTGCCGGGGGGCTGTGCCGGCCTGCCGGGGGGCTGTGCAGGCTCCGGGGGGCTGTGCCGGCCTGCCGGGGGGCTGTGCCGGCCTGCCGGGGGGCTGTGCAGGCTCCGGGGGTCTGTGCAGGCATCGTCCGATGGGACTACAAGTCCCATCGGGCGATGCCTGCTACCATGGCAGTGATTGACACATTAGCCAATGATGGGACAGTAGTAGTCCCATCATCCGGCTAATGTGTTAAATGTAAAAAAAAAAAAAAAAAAAATTACATGCTACATACATACAACATGCATACTACATACATGCTACATTCATACTACATACTACATACATGCTACATTCATACTACATAAATACTACATGCAACATACATACTACATATATACTACATGCATGCTACATACATACTGCATGCTACATACATACCACATATATACTACATACATACTACATGCATGCTACATGCATGCTACATGCTACATACATAACACATATATACTACATGCATGCTACATACATACTACATGCTACATACTACATATATACTACATGCATGCTACATACATACTACATACTACATATATACTACATGCATGCTACATACATACTACATGCTACATACATACTACATATATACTACATGCATGCTACATACATACTACATGCTACATACATACTACATATATACTACATACATACTACATACATACTACATGCATGCTACATGCATGCTACATACATACCACATACATAACACATATATACTACATGCATGCTACATACATACTACATGCTACATACATACCATATACATACTACATGCATGCTACATACATACTACATGCATGCTACATACATACTACATGCTACATACATACTACATATATACTACATGCATGCTACATACATACTACATGCTACATACATACTACATATATACTACATACATACTACATACATGCTACATACATACTACATGCTACATACATACTACATATATACTACATGCATGCTACATACTACATGCTACATACATACTACATACACTCACTGGCCACTTTATTAGGTACACCATGCTAGTAAGGGGTTGGACCCCCTTTTGCCTTCAGAACTGCCTCAATTCTTTGTGGCAGAGATTCAACAAGGTGCTGGAAGCATTCCTCAGAGATTTTGGACCATATTGACATGATGGCATCACACAGTTGGCGCAGATTTGTCGGCTGCACATCCCTGATTCGAATCTCCCGTTCCACCACATCCCAAAGATGCTCTATTGGATTGAGATCTGGTGACTGAGGAGGCCATTTGAGTACAGTAAACTCATTGTCATGTTCAAGAAACCAATCTGAGATGATTCGAGCTTTATGACATGGCGCATTATCCTGCTGAAAGTAGCCATCAGATGTTGGGTACATTGTGGTCATAAAGGGATGGACATGGTCAGCAACAATACTCAGGTAGGCTGTGGCGTTGCAACGATGCTCAATTGGTACCAAGGGGCCCAAAGAGTGCCCAGAAAAAATTCCCCACACCATGACACCACCACCACCAGCCTGAACCGTTGATACAAGGCAGGATGGATCCATGCTTTCATGTTGTTTACGCCAAATTCTGACCCTACCATCCGAATGTCGCAGCAGAAATCGAGACTCTTCAGACCAGGCAACGTTTTTCCAATCTTCTACTGTCCAATTTCGATGAGCTTGTGCAAATTGTAGCCTCAGTTTCCTGTTCTTAGCTGAGAGGAGTGGTACCCAGTGTGGTCTTCTGCTGCTGTAGCCCATCTGCCTCAAAGTTCGACGCACTGTGCGTTCAGAGATGCTCTTCTGCCTACCTTGGTTGTAACGGGTGGCAATTTGAGTCACTGTTGCCTTTCTATCAGCTCGAACCAGTCTGCCCATTCTCCTCTGACCTCTGGCATCAACATGGCATTTCCGGCCACAGAACTGCCGCTCACTGGATTTTTTTTCTTTTTCGGACCATTCTCTGTAAACCCTAGAGATGGTTGTGCGTGAAAATCCCAGTAGATCAGCAGTTTCTGAAATTCTCAGACCAGCCCTTCTGGCACCAACAATCATGCCACGTTCAAAGGCACTCAAATCACCTTTCTTCCCCATACTGATGCTCGGTTTGAACTGCAGGAGATTGTCTTGACCATGTCTACATGCCTAAATGCACTGAGTTGCCGCCATGTGATTGGCTGATTAGAAATTAAGTCTTAACACACAGTTGGACAGGTGTACCTAATAAAGTGGCCAGTGAGTGTATATACTACATGCATGCTACATACATACTACATGCATGCTACATACATACTACATGCTACATACATACCACATACATACTACATATATACTACATGCATGCTACATACATACTGCATGCTACATGCATTCTACATACATACTACATACATACTACATGCTACATACATACCACATATATACTACATACAATACATACATAGACATACAGTACATATAACATAGAGTAATATACTTACCAATACTTGTCACATTGTTCCCCGAAGCCATTGTCTTTTCCGGAATAAATATTAACATAACAAACCACAAAAATACTCACCCACGATCCGAAGCAGTCCACGAGTGTGTCCCACGACGATCTTGGGTAGAGAACTGCAGCATCAGCTGTTGCTGCCGTTCTCTACGGGCTGCAGGAATCCAATGACGGAAGGTAGGTATCCTTCCGCACTGTATTCCTCCGCCACTTAAAAAAAAAAAAGTCCCTAGTCTCACTTTATGCCATTGCTGTGTGGGAATTTCCCACGCAGCAATGGCATAAAGTGAGACTAGGGACTTTTTTTTTTTTAAGTGGCGGAGGAATACAGTGCGGAAGGATACCTACCTTCCGTCATTGGATTCCTGCAGCCCGTAGAGAACGGCAGCATCATCTGATGCTGCCGTTCTCTACCCAAGATCGTCGTGGGACACACTCGTGGACTGCTTCGGATCGTGGGTGAGTATTTTTGTGGTTTGTTATGTTAATATTTACTCCGGAAAAGACAATGGCTTCGGGGAACAATGTGACAAGTATTGGTAAGTATGTTACTCTATGTTATATGTACTGTATGTCTATGTATGTATTGTATGAATGTATTGTATGTATGTAGTATATATGTGGTATGTATGTAGCATGTAGTATGTATGTAGCATGCATGTAGTATGTATGTAGTATTTTTTTTTTTTTTTTTTTTTAACATTTAACACATTAGCCGGATGATGGGACTACTACTGTCCCATCATTGGCTAATGTGTCAATCACTGTCATGGTAGCAGGCATCGCCCGATGGGACTTGTAGTCCCATCGGACGATGCTTGCACAGACCCCCGGACATCAGCACAGCCCCCCGGCAGGCCGGCACAGCCCCCCGGCAGGCCGGTACAGACCCCCACAGGGTGCACAGACCACCGGCAGGCCGGCACAGCCCCCCGGCAGGCCGGTACAGACCCCCACAGGGTGCACAGACCACCGGCAGGCCGGCACAGCCCCCCGGCAGGCCGGTACAGACCCCCACAGGGTGCACAGACCACCGGCAGGCCGGCACAGCCCCCCGGCAGGCCGGTACAGACCCCGGGCAGTCCACACAGCCCCCCGGCAGGCCGGCACAGCCCCCCGGCAGGCTGGCAGAGACCCCCGGAAGGCCCGAAATGACGGCGCATCATGATGCGCACACACCGCGCATCATGATGACGTCAGTCTGTCAATCAACTTTGAACTTCCGATTCCGATGCCGAATTCCGATATTGAAAAAATATCGGAAGTCGGTATCGGAATTCCGATACAGCAAGTATCGGCCGATACCCGATACTTGCGGTATCGGAATGCTCAACACTACTCTTAACCATCGATATGTGTAACATTGTTGTTCAGGCCCCCTATCTAAGAATATATAGTGATTGCTGTTTTACTGACAGGTGACTGACAGCTGTGGGCCTAAGGTTGTGAAGCAGCAGGTTACAAGAGGGAAAGAGTGCTTGGCTCATAAAGAGCATGTTCTCCAGAGGATGGCAAGCGCTGCATCAAGTGACCTCTCCTCCTATTCCTTCACATTAACATCACACACAGTACAATCCTCAGAGGTGGCACCCCAAGCACCCTTGTTTCCCCACACGTCACCAATTTCCAACCGCCGAACTGACTTTGGGAACCGCAGATAGGCCATTCTGCAGAGCTGATCACACATTCTATTCCTTGCAGAATCAGAGGTCTGCTCCAAAGATTAACAGAATCCAGAGGAGGAAAACATCTGCACTGATTCCCAAAATGTTTTCATGTTGGATTCAGGGCCGCATGAATTAGGGTCTGTACATAATCCAGAGCCTAGTCACAAGTCTAATGAGACTCAGATACGAGAGGTGTTCATTAACTGTATTTTGGTGTCAGGACAGGAAAGGGATGAGGGTGATTCTCAGGGTGAGGAATATGAGAACAAACAGGATAATGATAAGGTTGTAGACCCCACTTGGTGAACCCAGAGGTACACAGCTGAGAAGCTCAGCAGAGGAGATAGAGGAGATTAAGTTTGCGGCTTCCCACAGAGGCACAGAGTGATGTAACCATGACAAGCACAGCATCCTCAGTCACAACCCTGGCTCTGGTCAGCACCAGTCAAGAGTCTGCAGTTTGCAGTGGTGGCAAGGGTTGCCTAACCTGAGCTTTTTTTGAGACCAATTCATGTTATCTGGCAAATTTGCAAAAAAAAAAACCAACTCAATAGAGGCAAAACTTGCAATAATTTGACAACTATAAGCATGAACTGGCATATTGAGCAACCTACATGCCTAAGGCTAGTTTCACACTTGCTTTTTTTTGCAGCGCGTTTTTCCCGCAAAAAAACGCATTGAAAAAACGCATACAAAAGCATACAACTGCTGCGTTTTTTTCAAGCATTTTTATGAGCATGCATGAAAAAAACGCAGCGTTTTTATGCGTTTGTATGCGTTTTTAGTGCGTTTTTACCGCGTTTGCGTTTTTTTCCAACATTAGGTGGCCCCTCACACTAACTCAAACCATGACTTTACTAACCCTAACCCTGACCTTAACCCTTAACCCTAACCCTGACCCTAACCCTAACCCTAACCCTGACCCTAAACCTTAACCAAACCATACTTAACCCTAACCCAAACCCTAAACCCTAACTAACCCTAACCCTGACCTTAACCCTGACCCTAACCCTAACCCTGACCCTAACCCTAACCCTAACCCTGACCCTAACCCTTAACCAAACCATACTTAACCCTAACCCTGACCCTAACCCTTAACCAAACCATACTTAACCCTAACCCTGACCCTAACCCTAACCCTAACCCTGACCCTGACCCTAACCCTAACCCTAAACCCCCTTAACTAACCCTAACTCTAAACCAAACCCCTAAATTCCATGGTTAACAAAAAAAAACGCATGTGCAAAAAAACGCATACATGAGCATGCCAGTGCGCACGTATGTGCATCCATAGGCTATAATGGCCATTTGTAGCGCAAAACGTGCGCATACGTGCGCATGCGCTTTTTTGCAGGGCCAAAAAATGCAACATGCTGCGTCTGGAAAATACAAACGCACACCCCAAAAAAACGCAGCGCATGAAAATCGCATACGTGCGCTTACCAGCGCGCAGGTATGCGCACCCATGTTAAATATAGGGGAAAAAACGCATGCGCAGGTATGCGTTTTTTTCCAACGCAAATGTGAAACCAGCCTTAGTCTGGAAATCTCACTGCACGGAAATGCCAACTAGCAAGCCTTGCCAACCACCAGCCGTCTCATCAACCACATCTGCTGCTTTTTCCTCATCAACCACCATGCCATCACTAAGTGTTCTCAAACAGGCCTATGACCACAGAAACTCCAAATTTTACCTCATACAGTTGGGGTGAGTGTGAGCCCGTCAGCTGTTATGGAAGTGGACATGACAGCTGTTTTTGTGTCACCTAACAAAACACATCTTTCTCAATTCACCATAACATTTCCACCAGCAGCTAAGTCACAGTCCAGCAGTTTGTCCTATTCTTTGTACTCCATCCTCTCTCAGCACAGCAGTCAGCCATCAGTCCTGCAGTTGTGGTCACATAAAAGAATGCTTCCTCCTACACATGGCAAAGCAAAGAGCTTGAACTCTACCATCTCCAACCTGTTGGCCACAGAAATGCTGCCTTTTCGTCTGATGGATACAGATGGTTTCAGAAAGTTGATGGCCATCGCAGTCCCTCATTACCAGTTGCCCAGTCACCAGGATGGATGAACACAGAACTTAAGCACATGCTAAAAAGGAACAAAGAAATGAAATTCTCAAAGCACAATTGTTAACAATTCCGAAAAGAGGGAAGAATAGGAAGCATTAATGGAAACCAGGATGGATGAACACAGAACTTAAACACATGCTAAAAGGGAATTAAGAAATGTTTATAAAATGGAAAGAGGGAGGCATATCTAAAGAAGAATATAATGCTGTCTGCAGAACCTGCAGGGCACGAATCATATTACTAAAGCTGACAATGAATTGAGGCTTGCAAGAGACGTCAAAAGCAATAATAAAGGATGTTGGGGATATGTCAAAAGTAAAGGAAAAGTCAAAACTGCTATAGGATTTTTACAGGATGAAAATGATGAAATGGTAAGACAGGATGTTGAGAAGGCCAAACTTTTAAATTCCTATTTTGCATCTGTTTTCTCTCAGAAAGGAAATGTAACATTAACTGTTCTTCACTGTCCTATTAAGGGAATAGAAGAATCCAGGATATCTATAAACAGAAAGATAGTGAGGAAACACTTAGCTAACCTAAATTAATTCAAGTCTCCAGGTCCAGATGAATTACACCCCAGAGTACTGAAGGAGATAGCAGAATACATTTTTGAACCCCTCTCCAAAATCTTTGAAAATTCTTTGAGAACAGGAGAAGTCCCAGAAGACTGGAGAAGAGCAAATGTTGCTCCTATCTTCAAAAAGGGGAAGAAGGTGGACCCAGGCAACTATAGGCCGGTGAGTCTGACTTCTATACCAGGAAAGATCTTTGAACAAATTATTAAACAACATGTATGTAAGTATTTGGATAAGAATGAAATGATTAAACAGAGTCAGCATGGGTTTGTAACTAATAAGTCATGTCAGACTAACTTAATTTCCTTCTATGGCAGAATCACTGATCTCACAGAATCCTTATTGAAAAAATGGCTAAGTATGGAATGGACAAGGCAACTTTTAGGTGGAATCATAACTGGCTCAGTGATGGGACCAAAAGAGTGGTCGTAAATGGCTGCGCATCCAGTTGGAAGAATGTCTCAAGTGGGGTACCACAGGGCTCTGTCCTGGGCCCTGTATTGTTCAAAATCTTTATCAACGATTTAGATGAAGGAATTGAGGGTAAACTAATTAAATTTGCTGATGACACAAAGCTAGGAGGGATAGCTAATACTAGAGAAGAGAGAGAGAGGATCCAAAAAGATATAAATAAACTGGAGCAGTGGGCAGCAACTAACACAATGGTTTTTAACAGGGAAAAATGCAAAGTACTACATCTGGGCAATAAAAATGAAAAAAGCATATACAGAATGGGAGGAATAGGGTTAAGCAACAGCACATGTAAAAAAAGACTTGGGTATACTAATAGATCACAGACTGAATATGAGTCAACAGTGTGATGCAGCAGCAAAAAAGACAAATGCAATTCTAGGATGTATTAACAGAAGCATACATTCTAGATTACGTGAAATCATTATTGCCCTCTACTCCTCTTTGGTCAGACCTCATCTGGAATACTGGGTCCAGTTCTGGGTGCCACATTTTAAAAAAGACAGAATGCGACCGGAATGGTGACCGGTCTGCAAACCCTGTCTTATGAGGAAAGGTTGCAGGATTTGGGAATGTTTAGCTTGCAGAAGAGAAGACTGAGAGGAGACTTAATAGCTGTCTATAAATATCTCAAGGGCTGTCACATTGCAGAAGGATCATCTTTATTCTCATTTGCATAAGGAAAGACTAGAAGCAATGGGATGAAACTGAATGGGAGGAGACACAGATTAGATATTAGAAAAAACTTTTTGACAGTTAGAGTGATCAATGAGTGGAACAGGCTGCCACGAGAGGTGGTGAGTTCTCCTTCAATAGAAGTCTTCACACAGAGGCTGGACAGACATCTGTCTGGGATGATTTAGCGAATCCTGCTTTGAGCAGGGGGTTGGACCAGATGGCCCAGGAGGTCCCTTCCAACTCTACCATTCTATGATTCTATGATTACTTCTCTAAGAAAGCTGTGTCTGTGCTACACTAGCATGTCGCAGAGAACATCACCCATTCCCAGAAAAAAATCTATTTTTGCCAGGGTGCATTTCACCACTGACACGTGGATGAGCAAAAATGGGCAGGAGCATTGCATCTCACTGTTTGGGCACTCGGTGACTCTGGTGGCTGTGGGGACAGATGAAAATCTTGTTTGCATTCAAAAGGAGTGTGCAATTGATATTTATTCTACACATTCTCTTTGTGGAGACAGGTGGTCAAGGTGCTACTCCACAAATCTTTAAATCCCCAAGGTTTGCAGGACAAGCCATTGTATCTAACATTTTCTCCACTGCTTTTGGCTCCTCCATCTCCTCTAGGGCCTCCACCTGTGCCCTCAACCCTGGGCAGATAACTTACAGGGTTACAGTCTGTTTAGAAAGGATCGTAAAAATCGGAGAGGAGGAGGGGTTTGTCTTTATGTAAAGTCTTCTCTAAAGTCCACATTAAGGGAGAAGATTAGCAAAGGGAATGAGGATGTTGAGTCCATATGGGTTGAAATACATGGAGAGAAAATAGTAGCAAAATTCTCATTGGGGTCTGTTACAAGCCCCCAAATAGAGTTGAACGACTTTTGGTTTTTTAGGGTCGAGTTTCGTTTCGTGAAACCCGACTTTTCCAAAAGTCGGGTCGAGCAAGATCGGCCGATTATAGGGAAAAGTTGGGGTCGTCCCGAAACACGAAACCCAATGTAAGTCAATGGGGAATAAAAGTCGGCAGTGAGAGGAGGACAGGAAACACACCTACAGTGCCCATTTGAATGCCAAAAGCATCAATTCTTCTTACTTAAGCTTGTCAACCTTAATTAACTTCATAATACAAGTTACGCACTGAAAAATGGGGGTTATTTGGCTAAAGTTGTGGGGGGGTAGGGCTGGCTCCAGGTTTTCATGTGCCCTGGGCGAAAGAGCGCCCCTTTAACACATACCACAACTCATCATGCTCCGATACGGCAGAGAAATAGCGGTATAGTACAATGAAAAATACCTCACTTTTTACATCTCATGACGAGGCCCATCTATTTCTCCATACAGAATCATTGGTCCCATATAATGTTTGAAACAGTATATGATGAGCTCCACATAATGCTACAGTATATGTTGGTCCCCATGGATGAAGCTCCACTGTCTTATCGGCCCAAATAATGCTCCAAACATAATGGGCCCCATTTCTAATGCTCTAGTGTATAATGGGCCCTGTAAATGCTGCTCCAGTGTCTGATGTCCACCTTTGGAATGTTCCAGTGTATGGTGGGCCCCATCTATCATTCTCCAGAGTATAGTGCTCCCCAAAAATTGCTGTCCCAACAATGAAAACAATCAAATAAGTCTCCTCGCTAGGGAATCCCTGTACTAGTTTGGACTCCTCGTCGTCCCCATCTTCCATCTCACTGCACAGTATTTCAACCTTGCAAGTGCTGTGATCCTGAGCAAGCAGGGGGGGCCCACTCGTTGGCGACGGCACTGGCACAGGGCCCCTGATAGTACGGTGGTGTGTCTGATGGCGGGTGGGCCGAACCTGCACTGTCATCTGCAGCTTCCTCTTTGTCACTGTGTAAGATGGAACTGTATATGGGAAGGGTAACCTGAGTTTCATCAGGGTCAGATTCAGGCCGTGTAGCGTGCGAGGGGAATGTAGTGGTCTGGGTCAATGTACCAGCAGATTCATCGAGCAGTGGCTGGGCATCAGTGCACTTGTGTCGCCCCCAGGAGTACGGTCGCCACAGTGGCATTACCTTTCTCCTAGGGAGTGTGATGTCATGCTTGGGAGCAACGAAGGATCTCTCTAGCAGGTTAACTGATTGGGCGGCGCTATTCCCACGAGTCATGACCCTCCAAACAGCGTTCATGAAGGCAAAGTGTTTGTTTTACGTGGGCAGTATGGTTGCAAAGCTGAACCTTAAAGGAATGTCCAGAAGGGCACCACCAGGAGTGGAGCCTACAGTTAAATTCGACTCCACCTGGGAAACCTCAACCATGCCAGCTACAGAAAAGATGCACACATTGCAAGCTTAATTCCGTTAACGAACGAGACTCCGTCATGCCCCGCGGTCCGAGTCCGGCTTACTAGAGGGACACGTGAGGCTCTGGCACATGAGATTGGCCAATAACTGGTGTGTAATGCCCTTACATGTCCGTGGCTGCATGTGCGCAACACTGAAAAGGCCAGCGTTTGTCGCTTACAGGTGCAGATAACCCGCTGAACAACGTTAGTGATGGGGATCACTGATTACAATTATTACCCGCGAACGATGATTTCCCAGTAAGTGCAGGTCAACCGCAGTTCCGGAATTAGGCCTAACCGTCATTCCTGAAAAAATGAAAAACTTACGTGTGCAAACCACAGGGGCTGTAGCTTGCTTAACAGCTCGCCAGCAGTTCTCACGCCCAGTATGGATTACACGTGATTGCACAAAGGTGAGAAAGGGTACCTTATCCCCGGATAACATGTATGGATAGCGTACACATTCAAAATATATGTCTATACATCAGGAGGCAGGCTCAGACGGTGTTAGGCCCAGTATGGATTGCACGTGATTGCACAAAGGTGAGAAAGGGTACCGTATCCCCGGATAACATGTATGGATAGCGTACACATTCAAAATATATGTCTATACATCAGGAGGCAGGCTCAGATGGTGTCAGGCACAGTATGGATTTGACGGCCCAGACTACACAGCGGAGGAGCAGGGAGAGGTAAAGATTGCAAATGCTGGGGCCCTGCCCAAGCAAGGGGGGCCCACTCGTGGTTGTCGGTACTGGCACTGGGCCCCTCATAGTACGGCGGTGTGTCTGACGGCGGGTGTGCACCACCACCGTCAGAGACACTTGATTGCACTATGAGGGACCCTGTGCCAGTGCCCGCGCCCAAGAGTCGGCCTACCCACCTGTCCAGGGCAACGGCACTCGCACGGTGTCGTGCGCTAGGTGGTGACCCCGGCCATGGGGGGGGAGGCAGCACAGTTAGGGAGTTTTAGAAAGTGGCATATGTTGATGTTGGACATTCAGCTGATGCAAAAGGTGAAATAGGTCAAGTCCCAGGAAGAGGTGGACCAAAGCAAGCCATTTTTCTGTCACCCTATGTGTCATCAGGGGAAGGTGGGACAAAATCCTTGGAAACCCATGCGTGGTTCATTTTAATGAAGGTTAGATCATCCACATTTTGGGTTGACAGACGGGTCCTTTTTTCTGTCAGGATTGATCCAGCTGCACTGAAGACTCTTTCCGATAGCACACTTGCAGCTGGGCAAGCGAGCTCCTGTAAGGCATATTGTGCCAATTCAGGCCAGGTGTCCAGTTTAGCGGCCCAATAGTCAAAGGGGAATGACCTGTGTGGGAGAACATCGATATGGGAGGAAAAGTAGTTTGTAACCATAGTTGACAACTGCTGTCTCCTGTCACTTTCCATCGATGCAGTATTACCAGTTGTGTGAGCGGTACTTGAAAAATCAGTCCACAACATTGTCATGAAACCCCTGTCTCCAACGCCACTTCTGCTGTGTGCACCACGAACACCTCTGCCAAGCTGACCCCGGCCCGTACGGCTCGTGTGAGAACCATCACCGCTGCTGTGTGCTGGGAATGCCTCAAGCAACCGATTTACCAGAGTTGCTTGTTTATTAGCCAATATTAGGTCAAGGTTCTCCTGTGGCATGATGTTTTGTAATTTGCCTTTATAGCGTGGATCCAGGATGCTGGCCAACCAGTAGTCATCATCGTTCATCATTTTGGCAATGCGGTGGTCCCTTTTTAGGATCTGCAAGGCATAATCTGACATGTGGGCCAATGTTCCCGGTGTCAATGATGCACTGCGAGTGCTGGTTGGAGGAGCACTTTCTGGCAAATCCACATCCCTCCAGTCACGCACAAACCTTGTACCAGACCTTGCCACGCCAACATTTTCACTTGCCCCACGAGATGCATCCTCCTCCCCTAAGTAATCATCCCCATCATCCTCCTCCTCCTCTTCTTCCTCCACCTCGTCCAGGAGAGGTCCTGGAGCAGACAATAGCTGAATGTCATCAAGGATTCCCTCCTCCTCTTCCTCCTCATCAACATTGGCTGCAGAAGCCTGCTCCTTAAGGTGCGTCAAAGTTTGCATGAGCAGACGCATAAGTGGGATGCTCATGCTTAGGATGGCGTCGTCTGCGCTTACCAGCCGTGTGCATTCCTCAAAACACTGAAGGACTTTACAGAGGTCTTTCAGCTTCGACCACTGCACGCCTGTCAACTCCATGTCTGCTCTCAAAGTGCCTGGCCGTGTATCCTCCCACAAATGCATTATGGCCTGCCTCTGCTCGCACAGCCGCTCCACCATGTGCAGGGTGGAGTTCCACCTTGTTGCAATGTCGATAATGAGGCGGTGGTTGGGAAGGTGGAGCAATCGCTGCAGCTTCTGCATACGAACGGAGTGTACAGGCGACCGGCGGATGTGCGCGCACAGTCTTCGCACCTTCTGGAGCAGGGCTGTTAACTCCGGATAATTTTTGAGGAAGCACTGCACCACCAGGTTCAAGGTGTGAGCCAAGCAAGGTAAATGGCTGAGTTTTGAAAGGGCTATGGCTGCCACAAAATTACGTCCGTTATCACTAACTACCTTGCCTGCCTCAAGATGTACACTGCCCAGCCATGACTCAGTTTGTCGCTTCAAGTACTCGGCCAGCACCTCGGCGGTGTGTCTGTCGCCCAAACACATCATCTGCAACACAGCCTGCTGACGCTTTCCACTAGCTGCTCGATAGGGGGACACCTCGTGTGCAACAGTGGCAGCTGCAGATGGAGTTCTCGTACGACTGCGCTCTGTGGACGAGCTTTCGCTTCTGGAGGAGGAGGAGGAGGGTCGAACGCCTACAGCCAACTGTTTCCTATACCGTGGGCTAGGCAGCACTGTCCCACCACCGCTGTCCCCTGTGGACCCTGCATCCACCACATTAACCCAGTGCGCAGTGATGGACATGTAACGGCCCTGGCCATGCCGACTGGACCATGCATCAGTTGTGAGGTGCACCTTTCCGCTCACTGACTGCTTGAGTGCATGGAGAATGCGGTCTTTCACATGATGGTGGAGGGCTGGGATGGCTTTGCGAGAGAAGAAGTGGCGACTGGGTAGGTCATAGCGTGGTACTGCATAGGCCATGAGTTCGCGGAAAGCTGCGCTTTCCACCAACCGAAAGGGCATCATCTCAAACGAGACTAGTTTGGCAATGTGGGCGTTCAAACCCAGTGTACGCGGATGAGAGACTGAGTACTTTCTTGACCTACTCATAGTGTCTGGTAGGGTGAGCTGGACTTGAGAGCTGCATATGGTGGAAGTAGCGGTGGACAGGGCGGACTGAGAGAGGGTTGATGATGGTGATGGAGTTGGTGTTCTTTCTGATGGCCTAGAATCAGTCTTTCGTTGATATAACAGTAATTATATTCACTAAAGGGTTGAAACAAAAGCGCAATAGGGTCTTATTCGGGTAAAATGTACAAATACTGAAAGTATTATACTCACCTTCTCAAAGAGAAAGTAAAGCCTGCATAGTAAGTCAGCCTGCTGCACGTCCAACGGTCCACAGCGGAACCGCACCACAGTTCAATAAGGAATAAATTCTTGGACTTTAAGTGCGCTGCCAGACAGATTCAATAACCACACAAGGTTAAAAAAGTTAACCCTTTAATCCCTACGCGTTTCGAAGCATAACGCTTCTTCTTCAGGGGTTGATACATCAACCCCTGAATCTGTTGAATCTGTCTGGCAGCGCACTTAAAGTCCAAGAATTTATTCCTTATTGAACTGTTGATATAACAGTGGGATTCCCTGACTGCTGTGGCCTTGCAACGACACCTCAACATTTGCTGCTGTGCTAACCGGTGGGCTTACAGTGGGGGAAACAATGTAGCGTTGCTGACTACCTTCGTTGTGATCAGTTGCACATGTGGCACTTGAGGTTTGGTGTTGTGTCCACGCTTGCAAGTGCATGGTGTTTAAATGTCTAAGCATACAACTGGTATTCAAATTTTTCAGATTTTTCCCTCGGCTAAAGGTCTTTGCGCACTTCTTACAGATAACCTTGGCCTGATCATGAGGATTTTGTTCAAAAAAGTGCCACACTGCACTCTTCCTACTTTGGCAGACATTTTGCGGCCTAGCACGCTGTGATCTTTTGACCCTCTGGACAAGCTGTCCAGCAACTCTTTTGATTTTTGGAACCTGTCTTTGGAGTGCTCCGGGTCTGCCAGATAACAGCTGTTGCGATGTCGATGTCTGCTGTGGATGCTCCTCATCTGAGCTATTGGAAGCAGCACCCTCTTCCCCCAATGGATGCCAATCTGGGTCAACAACTGGGTCATCCATCACCTCCTCTTCAATGTCATGTGCACCTTCCTCTGTGTCACTGTGTATGGTGGTATAGTGTGCACCTGAGTCTCATCAGGGTCAGAATCTGGCTCTGTACACTGCGAGGACAATGTAGTGCTCTGAGTGAATGTACCAGCAGAATCATCCATCAGCGGCTGTGCATCAGTGCCCTCCATGTCAGATTCATCTTGGCCTGGGTAATTCACCATTTGACTTGATAATCCAGGCATGGTATGTGAAAACAGCTCCATGGAGTAATCAGTAGTATGGCCTGCGTCATCCTTCATTCTTGGTTGGGGTGAAGGACAAAAGGAAAGGTGTGGTTCATGAACATGAGCCTCCAATGACGACTCAGTGCTTTTACTTTATACAACTGAAGAAGAGGAGGCGATAGAGCTGGAGGCTGAGTCAGCAATGTAAGACAAAACTTTTTCCTGATGCTCTGGCTTTAAAAGCGGTTTGCCAACTCCTAGAAAACTAAGCCTTCGAAGCCTTATGGAGCCAGACGATGACGCAGGCTCAACACCTCCTGCATTCGGTCCTATTTTGCTCTTGCCACTACCATCAGATCCACCACCAACACCATCATTACCAGCTGCCAACCCCCGCCCAATTCCACGGCCTCTTCCACCAGCCTTCCTCATTTTTTGTAGAAATGTAGACAAAATCCAACAAACTATATAGTAATGTAAAACAAGGTACAAGGTGTCTATAGGACAGGGGAGATTTTGAATTTCTGCTCACACTAGTGGACACTGGACACTTTTGGATTGTGTGAGGCCCACTGAATATCAGAGCGCTATGTCACAGGCTCGATGGCACAGGTGTGAAAAAAGTGACTACAGGATAAGGGAGATTTTGAATTTCTGCACACACTAGAGGACACTGGACACTTTTGGATTGTGTGAGGCCCAATGAATATCAGAGCGCTATGTCACAGGCTCGATGGCACAGGTGTGAAAAAAGTGACTACAGGATCACAGAGATTTTGAATTTCTGCACACACTTGTGGACACTGGACACTTATGGATTGTGTGAGGCCCACTGAATATCACAGCGCTATGTCACAGGCTCGATGGCACAGGTGTGAAAAAAGTGACTACAGGATAAGGGAGATTTTGAATTTCTGCACACACTATTGGACACTGGACACTTTTGGATTGTGTGAGGCCCACTGAATATCAGAGCGCTATGTCACAGGCAGAAATTGGCTAGTGTATCACAAACTACAAGGTGTATGTAGAATTGGGCAGAATAGGAATCTCCCTAGAGTGTAGGTCTGTAAGAATGGAACAAGTCCTCAACGTATCCTTCCACAGTGACACACAGATAGCTTCACTGTGGCCGTGATAACAGCCGTTACACGGTACTGAGAGGAGCGTGCACGTACACGGCTGTCCGGTGTACGTAAAATTGTCAAGCTCCGTGTTTTTTAAGTATACGGACTGACACACGCTGTCTCTCTATAGTTTTGAATGTGATCAAACAGCAAATATATTTAACTGTTTGAAAGCTAGACAAAACTAGAAAGTGCAGGTCTGTAAGAACGGAACATGTCCTCGACTTATTCTCACAGAGTGACACAGATAGCTTCACTGTGGCTGTGATAACAGCCGTTACACGGTACTGTGTGAGGAGCATACACCGCTGTATGGTGTGAAAAAATGCACGCTCAGTAACTCAGCAGGACAAAAAAAAAAATTGGGATTGCTTTTAAAAAAGCAGTTTGCAGAGCAGTGGGAAAACAGCAATGCAGCCATCAGGAAGCCTTAGAAGGCAGTCTAACAACCAACACCGCTGATCCACCAAAATATAGCCTCCCCTTGCACTGCACACACAGTGACTGGTGTGTTGTACAGGCAAAATCGCTAGCAGCAGAAGCAGTTTTTTTTTCTTCTTCCCTGCCTAACGCTTTCCCTTCAGAATCAGCAGCAGCAACCTCTCCCTATGCTAAGATCGGCAGAAGTAAGATGGCGGTCGGCGTGCACGCCCTTTTATAACCCCTGTGACGCCCACCAAAGCAAGCCAATCACTTGCATGCCCTTCTGAAAGATGGTGGTGACCCCTGCCTATGTCATCACGTTGCCCACCGTGTCCGTGGATCCTGATTGGCTGAAAAAGAGCGCAAAACAAACTTTTGAAACGCGACTTTGGCGCGTAAGTCGCCGACTTCGTGGCCGACCTCATCCTAGGGTCGGGTTTCGTTTCATGAAACCCGACTTTGCCAAAAGTCGGCGACTTTTGAAATTTTTCGACCCGTTTCGCTCAACTCTACCCCCAAATATAACTGAAA
Source organism: Dendrobates tinctorius (assembly GCF_039654945.1). Classification (NCBI taxonomy): domain Eukaryota; kingdom Metazoa; phylum Chordata; class Amphibia; order Anura; family Dendrobatidae; genus Dendrobates; species Dendrobates tinctorius. The sequence goes on from NW_027361968.1 coordinate 1,158,192, forward strand.
TCGTGGAAAGTCTACTACTAAGGCAGAAAGATGAAGCTGCAACCCATAATGAGGTCCTTGTTATGGGCAACTTTACCTACCCGGATATTAACTGGGAAACAGAGACCTGCGAAACCCATAAAGGCCACAGGTTTCTGCTAATATCCAAGAAAAATTATCTAATAGACCTGACAGAATAACAGATCTGCAGGTGGTCGGCATCTAGGAAATAGCGACCACAATATTGTAGTTTCACTTGTGTTTCGCTAGGGGGACTTGTCAGGGAGTCACAAAATCACTGAACTTTAGGAAGGCAAAGTCTGATGAGCTTAGAGATGCCCTTAATCTGGTGACTGGGACAATGTCCTCAGAAATAAGAATACAGAAAATAAATGGGAAATGTGTAAGAACATCCTTAATAGGCGCTGTAAGCGGTTTATCCCTTGTGGGAATAAAAGGACAAGAAACAGGAAAAAACCAATGTGGCCAAACAAAGAAGTAAGAGGGGCAATTACCAGTAAAATAAAGCATTTACACTACTAAAGCAGGACGGCCCCGCTGAAGATCTAAAAAACTATAGGGAGAAAAATTCTTTATCTAAAAAACTAATTAAAGCTGCCAAAAAGGAAACAGAGAAGCACAAAGGAGAGTAACACTAATCCCAAGCTGTTCTTCACCTATACAATAGTAACAGAATCATAAGTGACCGTGAAGGAGCCTTAAAGAATAGTTGTAGATGACGAGGAAAAAGCGAATATATTACACACCTTCTTCTCCACGGCATTCACGGTGGAAAATGAAATGCCGAGAGACAAAGAAAACCCGATATTAAGGGTCACCAATCTAACCCAAGAAGAGGCGCGAAACCGGCTAAATAAGATTAGAATAGATAAATTATAAAAAAAGTAAATTGGATTATTAGTACAGGCCACATCACTGCGGTGTTTTAACACCCGAAATGCATATCAGGGTGCTGCCACCCAGCTCAGGGTCCACTCTTCAACTCTGGTAAGCGCCATTCCTTGATGTAACGTGTACTTATGATCCAATTTACGCTTTTTATACTGTAACTTTTCTGGGATGACCCTTGCCAATGTTCACTCTTTGACACGTTAGCACTTTACACGTCTGATTTCTGGATGCATAGAATCATAGAATGGTAGAGTTGGAAGAGACCTCCTGGGCCATCTGGTCCAACCCCCTGCTCAAAGCAGGATTAACTAAATCATCCCAGACAGATGACTGTCCAGCCTCTGTTTGATGACTTCTATTGAAGGAGAACTCGCCACCTCTCGTGGCAGCCTGTTCCACTCATTGATCACTCTAACTGTCAAAAAGTTTTTTCTAATATCTAATCTGTGTCTCCTCCCATTCAGTTTCATCCCATTGCTTCTAGTCTTTCCTTGTGCAAATGAGAATAAAGATGATCCATCTACAATGTGACAGCCCTTTAGATATTTGTAGACAGCTATTAAGTCTCCTCTCAGTCTTCTCTTTTGGAAGCTAAACATTCCCAAATCCTGCAACGGTTCCTCATCTGCTATGGTATGCAGACCGGTCATCATTCTGGTAACTCGTCTCTGAACTTGCTCCAGTTTGTTGATGTCTTTTTTAAAATGTGGTGCCCAAAACTGTACATAGGATTCTGGGTTCAACAGCATGTGATTGAGCGAGATAGGCGGAAATTCCCTGCACTTCAGCCGCGAGCTGCTCCACACGATCAGACGATTGCTTAATCTCCATTAAGGAAAAAATCCTCCTACGGCCACAAACAAAGAGAGGAAAAAAGGAAAAAATATAAAAAAAAAAAAAAATTCTGACACTTTTTTTTTCCCTGCTTTTGAGTACCCTAGAATCTGCGGTATGGCTGGTGATTCTGTTATGAGCGGGTAGCCGAGGAGGAAATAAAAAAACAATACAAGCTAAGTCTCAGAAAACCAAAGAGGTTGGTAACTATGTACTGCAGACCCCTGATCCTAACACGCAACTAGCAGCAGTCGTGGAGCGCTCCTATGGTCGTCCTAGACGCCTCGTCACAACCGGAGAACTAAATAAGCCTAAAGCAGGAAAAGAGGAAAACTAACTGCCCCAGAGCAGACCCCAAAGGAGAGACAGCCCCCCACATGTATTGACGGTGAAAAAAAGATGAAAACACAAACAAAGGCAGGAAAATAGGCTGAGCAAACGATGGGGCCAAACTAACTAAAAAGGACAGGAAAGGAAAGAGACTGTCTGCAGTCTGCCAAAAAACCCTACAAAATGTCCAACACAACTGATAGCAAAATTAACCCTGAAGTCACTAGACTTCTCCCACTATATCAGCACTCTGAAATATTCTGAGACACAGCAAAAAGAGGCCAATCTAATAAGGGACAAAAGAAAAGCAATTTGTCAAAAAAGAGTGGAAATTCAGCACAGCCCAGCCGGGCTGGCTGACCACACAAAAAACTGAAAAGACCAACAAGAGCAAGTGTGAACATTAGCAAAAAACAAACTTATCTTGAGATGACTGGAACAGAGCTGAGTCCTAGACCTGAGAAACAGACTGAATCACCAGCACTAGGATAGGGCGTCGGCTGTCTTATATCCAGTCTGATACTCCAGAGATCCAATCATTATCTTCCTCACCAGGTGGCAGGTCACTACCACCCAAACCAACCTCACTACCTCCTGTCACCACCAGAGGGAGAACGGAAGGGGAACTCTCAACTGGTGGAGAAGAAAATGAGCTCATAACACTTCTCCTAATGCATCCTAGAATTGTATTTGCCTTTTTCCTGCTGCATCACACTGATGACTCATGTTCAGTCTGTGATCTATTAGTATAACAAAGTCTTTTTCACATGTGCTAGTGCTTAGCCCTATTCCTCCCATTCTGTATATGCTTTTTTCATTTTTCTTGCCCAGATGTAGTACTTTGCATTTTTCCCTGTTAAAAACCATTCTGTTAGTTGCTGCCCACTGCTCCAGTTTATTTATATCTTTTTGAATCCTCTCTCTTCTCTAGCATTAGCTATCCCTCCTAGCTTTGTGTCATCAGCAAATTTAATCAGTTTACCCTCAATTCCTTCATCTAAATTGTTGATAAAGATGTTGAACAATACAGGACCCAGGACAGAGCTCTGTGGTACCCCACTTGAGACATTCTTCCAACTGGATGTGCAGCCATTTACGACCACTCTTTGGGTCCGATCACTGAGCCAGTTATGAATCCACCTAACAGTTGCCTTGTCCATTCCATACTTAGTCATTTTTTCAATAAGGATTGTGTGAAATACTTTGTCAAATGCTTTGCTGAAGTCAAGATATACTATATCTACAGCATTTCCCTGATCCACCCAGTCAGTGATTCTGTCATAGAAGGAAATTAAGTTAGTCTGACGTGACTTATTAGTTACAAACCCATGCTGACTCTGTTTAATCACTTCATTCTTATCCAGGTACTGACATACATGTTGTTTAATAATTTGTTCAAAGATCTTTCCTGGTATAGAAGTCAGACTCACTGGCCTATAGTTCCCTGGGTCCACCTTCTTCCCCTTTTTTAAGATAGGAACAACATTTGCTCTTCTCCAGTCTTCTGGGACTTCTCCTGTTCTCAAAGAATTTTCAAAGATTATGGAGAGTGGTTCAAAAATTTCTTCTGCTATCTCCTTCAGTACTCTGGGGTGTAATTCATCTGCACTTGGAGACTTGTATTTATTTAGGTTAGCTAAGTGCTTCCTCACTATCTTTCTGTTTATAGATAGCCTGGATTCTTCTATTCCCTTAATAGGACACTGAAGATCAGTTGATGTTACATTTCCATTCTGAGAGAAAACAGATGCAAAATAGGAATTTAAAAGTTCGGCCTTCTCAACATCCTGTCTTACCATTTCATCATTTTCATCTTGTAAAACCCTGTAGCATCTATGGCTTTTCTTTTACTTTTGAGATATCCTCAAAATCCTTTTTTACTGCTGTTTATGTCTCTTGTAAGCCTTAATTCATTGTCAGCTTTAGCTAATCTGATTTGTACCCTGCAGGTTCTGCAGACAGCATTATATTCTTCTTTAGACATGCCTCCCTCTTTCCATTTTATAAACATTTCTTAATTCCTTTTTAGCATGTGTTTAAGTTCTGTGTTCATCCATACTGGTTTCCATTAATGCTTCCTATTCTTCCCTCTTTTCGGAATTGTTAACAATTGTGCTTTGAGAATTTCATTTTTCAAGATTTCCCATCCTTTCCCATCCTTCCTGGACATTTTTGTCCATTGGATCCCTGCAATTCTCTTTCTGAGTCCCTTAAAATCTGCCTTTCTGAAATCCAACCTTGACATCTGAGTCTTCACAGGTCTTCCTCCTCTAGTTATCCAAAATTCTACAATAGCATGGTCACTACCTCCTAGGGTCCCAGCCACTTTTACCTCCTCAACCATTTCCTCCCTGTTTATGAGGATTAGATCCAAGGTAGCAGTTCCCCTTGTTTTCTCCACTACCTTTTGGAAGATAAAATTGCCAACAAGAGAGGATAAGAATTTCCTTGACCTGTTAGTTTTGCCTGAGAGAGATTCCCGAAAAATGTCAGGATAGTTGAAATCTCCCATGACAACTATGTCATATTTTTTGGAGAACTTGGCCATTTGATGCATAAAGAGTTCATCCATATCTTCAGCTTGCACAGGCGGCCTGTAGTAAATGCCTACAATGGTGTCCTTTCCATTGTTCTGTCCTTGTATTCTTACCCAAACAGTTTCCACAGAACTCCCAGTCTCTGAAGCTTGGATCTCTGTGCAGATATACGCGTTTCTAACATACAATGCGACACCTCCTCCTCGTTTATCAAGTCTGTTTCTCACAAATAAGTTGTATCCTTCTAGCCTTGTATTCCAATCATGTGTATCGTCCCACTAAGTTTCAGTGATTTCAATGTCATCATATTTCTTTTCCGGTGTTAGTAGTTCCAGTTCTCCTTGTTTGTTGCCCATGCTTTGTGCATTTTTATAGAAACATTTTAGTTTGTGATTGGTTTCTCTTTCTCCAATATTTGTATTATTTAGATTTTTTTGTCTTTGTTCTTCCTTTCCACTTCTAATAGCAGAGTTCTCAATAGCATTTGTCAGGTGTATGGCTTTTTCTGGTCTTTTGCTTCCCTTCCCACATTGTTCTAGTGTAAAGCTCTCCTGATGAGTGTAGCAAGGCGACTTCCAAATACATGTTTTCCAGTCTTCATAAGGTGCACCCCATCTCTAGCAAGTAGTCCATCGTATAAGTAGTTCACTCCGTGATCCATAAAGCCAAATCGTTGCTGACGGCACCATCGACGTAGCCAGTTGTTCACCTGCAGAATCTTATTCCACCTCCTTGTTCCATGGCCATCCACTGGGAGCATGGAAGAGAAGACCACCTGCGCTCCCAGTTCTTTCAATTTCTTGCCTAAGTCTTCAAAGTCTCTGCAGATGGTTTCCAGGTCGTTTCTTGCGGTGTCATTTGTCCCCACATGTAGTAGCAGGAATGGGTAGTCATCTGTAGGTCTGAAGAGTCCTGATATGCTGTCAGACACATCTTTAATTTTTGCACCTGGAAGACAGCACATTTCTCTTGAAGTTATATCCGGTCTGCAGATAGTGGCCTCTGTTCCTCTCAACAGGGAATCCCCCATGACCACCACTCTCCGTTTCTTCTTCACAACATTTTTCTTTCTCCATCCAGGTGGACTCTGAAGGCGTACAAGGTTGCTGTTTGTTGGCAAAGTCTTATCCTGATGTATTTCTTCATCGTTTTCCTGCGTGAGAGCCTGGTACTGGTTCCTGAGCAGTATGGGTGCTAACTGCCTCCTGATCCTCCTGCTTCTCTGGGTCACATGTCTCCATTCCTCTGTTTCTTCAGGTCCAGACGGGCAGGCAGGCACTTACTTTTAGTCACCTACCTGTGTTACTTTCCTTACATTTTTCTACCAATAGTTCTGTATGAAACTGATGTTTTTGCCATCTTGGTGTGGCTGGAAAAAAAAATTGGAGGTGTTGCATGAGGTATCAGTGCTCCTAGCTTAGAAGGCTTACATCGCTCCCTTAACCACCAATTCCTCGTTGAAACTTCAATTCAAAGCTTTAAATGCTGGGCCAAACCCTGATATCTCATGCATGACCCATGGCTGACTACTGCTGTGGCATCAATTGCTGCCAGTTTTCATGGTTTCTGCCCCTAATTTTAGCTGTTTGGGAAGATTTTTGTAACCCCTTATGGTGTTGTGTATACGTTTCGTTTGGCCTCCTGAAGAATCTAAAGGGGTTTGGGTACATTCGCCTAAACGTTCGGTGAAGTAAACCAAATTGAACCTTGAAATGTTCGCTCATCTCTAGACTTAACCAATATCCCTGCTCAGAGGTTTATCTAGGCTTTCTGGCACCCGGTGCAAGAATTTGGTTCGGCAACCCCCCCCCGTACACATGCGATTTGCACACTTAGTCATGTACCTACGAGCTGCTCTCCCTAATGCTTTCAATGTTCAGTAAAAAAGTGAAAGAAGCAGGAAGAGAAGCTCGTTGTCACAAGACCATAAGTATGAAAGTCGCATATGAGTGAAGTGTCCATGTGATGACTACTGGAACCAGCAGAGCTGAATCCTGACATTGCAGCTTCTGAATTCTCACAACTAATGCCCTGCACACATTTAGGATTCGCCCTTGCCGATGTACAGTCATGTCAGCACAAGTATGTGATTTATATACTTCTGGCCACATTCTGACTAGATGTGCCCGGCCTCGCTCTGTTCATTTTCATTGAGTGAGGCCACACATGTATAGTCAGAACGTCACCGCATGTATGTAAATTACCGGTGTAGGGTCATCTAGTGCAACCTTTCATTTAATGGTAAATAACAGTGCCTACTGAATGTTTGCTAAATTCATTTGTTGCATTGAACTCAATACTTACTGCTGTTGGGGCCAGTAGAGATGTTATCAGGTGTAAGGTGTTTCTAGCATAGGATGTTGCCAGGCCCTGTACCTTTGATTGTCTAACATCCCCTGGTGTGCTAGGCAATTGGTAATTTATTCCAAATCAGTTCCCACAATCCCTCTCACCTGATCCTCTACTCAGTCCTATATATTCAGATTCTGCCTAGGGGGGCACGTGTGCGGGTCAGGCACGTGTGTCCCTGCAGCAAAAGTATCGTGAAGATGCAGTTATTACTACGGCAGTTAGTCTCGGCAGGAGTCAGGACCCCACACTATCTACCTGTCTCTTTTGGGTATGTCTACTGAGTAAGCCCTTCTTATTACTTGGACTTAGCTTTTCTTAGCCTATCTTATTTCCTCACCATGTTTACATATGCCCTCACAGTGTTTGCTCCTTTAATCCTCACTCTGCTTCGCTATCCCCAAACCCCAGCACCCTCTAACCAAATAATCACCTCCCCTTCCCTCTTTCCTCCCCTTCTGACCTCCTCTGCTGAATTGCTCCTCAACCTCAAATCTGTCCGAATGAAACATAAAACAAGCTGCCCACTCTCCTTTTCCCATCTGCTCTCCCTTTCTCTGCTTCTCTTCACTGCTGGCGACATATCTCCAAATCCTGGCCCCCCACAGCTCATACCCCGCATTACTTCCCCTTCCTACCGCTCCCTATCTAATAAGAACTACTGCAATCTTTCCAACTTAAAACCTGTGCCATTGACAGCCATCCCCCTGCTCCCTCTCTCTGGATCACTTTGGAATGCCTGCTCCATCTGCAAAAAGCTCCATGTGATTCATGACCTCTTTCTCTCTCGCAATCTTGCCTTCATCTGCCTCACAGAAACTTGGCTGACAACCTCTGACACCGCCTCCCCTGCTGTGCTGTGTTACGGTGGCCTCCACTTCACCCACACTCCTCACCCTGGCAACAGACATGGTGGAGGAGTGGGTCTTCTCCTTTCTTCCAACTGCACCTTCAACCCAATCCCACCTCTTCCCTCCCTAATCCTCCCCACTTTTGAAGTCCACTCTTTCCGCATCTACTCTCTCTTCAACCTTCAAGTGGCCGTCATATACCGACCTCCAGGCCCGACCACGGCCTTCATTGACCAATTCCCTGCCTGGCTTCTTCACTTTCTTTCAACTGACACCCCCACTATCATCATGGGTGACTTCAACATCCCCACTGATACCCTTCAGTCAGCAGCCTCCAAACTCCTGTCCCTTACTAAATCTTTTGGACTTACTCAGTGGCCCTCCTCAGCCACTCACACAGATGGACACACATTAGATCTGGTCTTTACCATCTCTGCTCTCTTTCTAACTTCACCACCTCTGAAATAGCACAGAAAGAGGACTTAAAAATCCTCCAATAATAGAAAACAGCAAAAGAGCAAAAAGGTTTAACCGTCCAGGCCTCCAGACAAATGATGCGAGAGTGGCATTGTAGAAAGCAGTGGCACCGTCTGTGTCATGGAGTGAGGATATGGATGCCAGTGGTAAAATAGAGTCACAGAGCACGTGGGTGTCTAGGTGTGCAAGGTTTCTGCGGGGGTGTGCGTGTTGCTGGACATGGGTGCCAGGTGAGGAGGACAGGGATGAGAAAGTGAGTAGATGGAGGTCAGATAGAGGGAGAGGGGAGGTGGTGAAGTTAGCAAAAGAGCAAAAAGGTTTACCCGTCCAGGCCTCCAGACAAATGCATTATCAGGATGCAGTGGACCCATATAATTAAGATGGCAACATAGGTGCAAGAATACCGATGAAACAACAGCTCACAGCCTACCAATACATGGAGGGGGCGGTTTCCTGGTATGTTAATGCACAATAAAAAACTTGTATGCGGCGCTGTTCACACTATGGCCATGCACAGCATCCAGGCCAACCTAGTAGTGACACCCTTCTGTTAGCTCAGGCGGGCTGCCCAGCGCTATCAAAATGCATGCCATGTGAACAGACACCACAGTTTACAAGACCAAATGGGCCCAACTGCACCCTGAATAAAAAGTGCAAAAAACACATTAAAAAATGTGGAGTATTAGCTGTTATTTTGGCCAAAATACGTGAGCCCGTAACCTACGCCAAAGGTCTCTATGTTGGCATGCATTTTGATAGCGCTCAACCCTCAATCTACTAAAATGCTTGTGCATGCCCTCATCATGTCCCGCCTCGACTACTGCAACATCCTTTTCTGTGGTCTCCCTGCTAACACCCTCACACCTCTCCAGTCCATCCTTAACTCTGCAGCCCGACTAATTCATCTCTCTCCTCGCTACTCCTCCGCTTCTCCCTTCTGCAAATCTCTTTACTGGCTCCCATTCCCTCAGTGTATCCAGTCCAAATTACTAATACTGACCTACAAGGTCATCTGTTATGAATGAGTCACCGTAGGAGGCAGACAAAAAAAATAGCAGCTAAGTCCAGAAAACCGGAGAAGTTGGCAACTATCAGATTGCAGACCCCTGAACCTAACAACACAACTAGCAGTAGCCGTGGGGGGTTCCTACGGTGCCCTAGACCCCTCGATCACAGCCGGAGAAACTAAATAACCTAAAGACAGAAAAGGAAAACTAAACTGCCCCAGAGCAGACCCCAAAGTAAAAGGCAGCCCCCAACATATAATGACAGTGAAGCAAGATGAAAAAACACACACACAGATAGAAAGATAGACTGAGCAAACAATGGGGCCCAAACTCACTAAAATAGGACAGGATAGGACAGCTGCTGTCTGCAATCTGCAAAAATCCTGAAAAGACATAAGCCAACAGGCTGATATGGAAAAAGGCCCTGAAGCAGCTAGGCTTCAAAAACTATATCAGCACTCAGGTATTTTCTGAAGACAGAGCTAAAGGAATTCAGATCACCCCAGCAGGGAATAACAGAAATCCAGCAAAACAAAAACAACGTACAAATGCAAACGGCAGAGCAGAAAACTTAGCTTTTGGAGAGCAGGAATTCAGACTGGTATCCAAGGATCCACAGAGAAATCACCCGCAGAGCAGACGGGCGTGGACAGCCTTATATCCAGTCAGAAACTCCACTCAGCCAATCATCATCATTAGACCCAGATGCCTGATAATCAGGCTCACTATCTTTCTTTACTAGAAGAGGGAGTTCATCGGGCCTCAGTGGTAAAGCGGAAAATGAGCTCACAACAGTACCTCCCCATTGAGGAGGGGTCACCGAACCCTCAACCACGCCACCAGGGCGAGCAGGGTGAGCCCGATGAAAGGCACACACCAATCTTTTGGCATGAATATCAGAGGCAGAGACCCAGGAATTATCCTCCTGACCATAACCCTTCCACTTAACCAAATACTGGAGTCTCCGTCTAGCCAGACGGGAATACAGTACCTTCTCTACCTCATATTCCATGTTACCTTCAACCAATACAGGGTCTGGAGGTGCCACCCCAGGAACAACAGGTTCAACAAACCTCTTCAACAAAGACTTATGGAACACATTATGGATTTTAAATGTGACAGGAAGAGCCAAACGAAAAGAGACTGGATTAATAATCTCCAAAATCTTGTAAGGTCCAATAAATCTAGGCTTAAACTTAGGAGAAACCACCTTCATAGCAATATTTTTTGATGATAACTACACCATATCACCAACCTTAAACTGGGGACCAATGGTCCTATGTCGGTTGGAAAACCACTGGGCCTTTTCCTGGGAGAGAGATAACTTATCCACCACTTGGTCCCAGATCTGGTGCATTCTCTCCACCACAGTGTCAACACCTGGGCAGGCAGAGGGCTCCACCTGCCCTGAAGAAAATCGAGGATGAAACCCAAAGATACAAAAAAATGGTGACAACAAAGTGGCAGAACTAGCTCTATTATTTAAAACAAATTCGGCCAAGGGCAAAAATGAAACCCAATCATCCTGATCAGCGGAAATAAAACATCTCAAATATGACTCCAAGGTCTGGTTTGTTCTCTCTTTCTGCCCATTGGTTTGAGGGTGAAAAGCAGAGGAGAAGGACAACTGAATTCCCAGCTTGGAACAGAAAGTTCTCCAAAATCTAGACACAAACTGAACCCCTCTGTCAGATACAATGTTCTCAGGAATCCCGTGCAAGCGAACCACCTGTTGCAAAAACAGGGGTACCAACTCAGAGGAAGACGGCAACTTAGGGAGTGGTACAAGATGGACTATCTTAGAGAATCTATCACAAATCACCCAAATAACAGTCATTCTCTGAGAGACAGGCATATCAGAGATAAAATCCATTGAAATATGGGTCCATGGCCTCTTGGGGACAGGCAAAGGCATCAACAACCCATTAAAGCGAGAACACGATTTAGACCGGGAGCAAGTCCCACAGGACTGCACAAAATTCCTGACATCACGAGACAAGGAGGGCCACCAAAAAGACCGACTCACCAAATCTCTAGGACCAAAAATACCTGGATGACCAGCCAAAGCAGAGCAATGAACTTCAGACATCACTCTCCTCTTCCACTGGTCAGGAACATACAACTTTCCACTGGGACAACGCTCAGGTTTGTCCTCCTGGAACTCTTCCAGAGCACGTCTCAAATCGGGCGAGATGGCAGAAAGAACTACCCCTTCGCCTAAGATGGTAGCAGGTTTGGTCACCACAGGAGAATCAGCAAAGAAGCTCCTAGAGAGGGCGTCTGCCTTGACATTCTTAGTTCCAGGAAGAAAAGAAACCACAAAATCAAAACATGTAAAAAACAAGGCCCACCTAGCCTGTCTAGGGTTCAAGCGCTTAGCCGACTCTAGGTACATCAAATTCTTGTGGTCAGTGAGGACCACGACTTGATGCTTAGCTCCCTCCAACCAATGTCTCCACTCCTCAAATGCCCATTTCATGGCCAACAGTTCCCGATTCCCCACATTATAGTTACGTTCAGATGGAGAGAACTTTCGGGAAAAGAAAGCACAGGGATTCATTTTAGATGTTACAGGATCCTTTTGGGACAAAACAGCTCCTGAACCAATCTCAGAAGCATCCACCTCTACCTGGAACGGAAGTGAGACATCAGGTTGCCGCAAAACCGGGGCGGAGGTGAATCTTCGCTTCAGCTCCTGAAAGGAAGAAACAGCCTCTGGAGACCAATTTAACACATCAGCACCCTTCTTAGTCAAATCAGTCAATGGCTTGGCAATACTAGAAAATTTTGCTATAAATTTCCGATAAAAATTAGCAAAACCCAAAAACTTCTGAAGGGCCTTCAAAGAAGTGGGCTGAACCCAATCGTGAATGGCCTGTACCTTGGCTGGGTCCATTTCAATAGTTGACGGAGACAAAATAAATCCCAAAAAAGAAATCCTCTGTACTCCAAAAAGGCATTTAGATCCTTTAACATACAGGGAATTCTCCCTCAAGATCCGGAACACAGTTCGAATATGTTCCACATGAGAATCCCAATCCTTGGAGAAGATCAAAATATCATCCAGATAGATAATCAAAAATTTATCGACAAAATCTCAGAAAATATCGTTCATGAAGCACTGTAAGACAGAAGGGGCATTAGTGAGCCCAAAAGGCATCACCAGGTACTCAAAATGTCCCTCCGGAGTATTAAACGCCGTCTTCCATTCATCCCCATGCTTAATGCGAATAAGATTATACGCCCCCCTGAGGTCAAGCTTGGTAAACCAACAAGCACCTTTAACTCTAGAGAATAGATCCGAAATCAGGGGTAACGGATACTGATATTTAACAGTAATTTTGTTGAGGGCACGATAATCAATACAAGGTCTTAATGATCCATCTTTTTTGGCTACAAAAAAAAAACGGCACCTAAGGGTGACGAGGATGGTCTAATATGACTCTTCTCCAACGCCTCCTTAATATAGGATCGCATAGCCTCGTGCTCGGGTACAGATAAATTGAAGAGCCGACCCTTGGGGAATTTACACCCCGGGCTCAGTTCAATTGCACAGTCATAACTTCTATGAGGAGGCAGAGACGCAGACTCATTCTCACTAAATACATCATAAAAGTCCGCCAAATAATCAGGAACATCATGTGACTGAGGAGAGGTGGAAAACACCGGAGCCTCACTAAAGGCACACCGACAACCCCAACTCACCACAGACACAGATTTCCAATCCAAAACTGGATTATGAATTTGCAACCAGGGAAACCCCAGAACAATGGTATCATGCAGATTATGCAACACCAAAAATCTCCAATTTTCTTGATGGTCTGGGGCGACCCGCATTACCACCTGGGTCCAAAACTGAGGTTTATTTTTTGCCAAAGGAGTAGCATCAATCCCCCTCAAAGGAATAGGCATCTGCAGAGGTGTCATCGGAAATCCACAACGTTTAGCAAAATCCAAGTCCATTAGGTTTAGAGCTGCTCCTGAATCCACAAAAGCCTTGGCGGAAAATGTGGACAGGGAGCAGACTGGAAAGCAGGTATTTGGAAGTCGCCTTGCTACACTTGTAAGGAGAGCTTTAAACTAGAACAACATGGGAAGGGAAGCAAAAGACCAGAAAAAGCCATACACCTGACAAATGCTATTGAGAACTCTGCTATTAGAAGTGGAAAGGAAGAACAAAGACGAAAGAATCTAATTAATAAAAATATTGGAGAAAGAGAAACCAATCACAAACTAAAATGTTTCTATACTAATGCACAAAGCATGGGCAACAAACAAGGAGAATTGGAACTACTAACACAGGAAAAGAAATATGATGTCATTGGAATCACTGAAACTTGGTGGGACAATACACATGATTGGAATACAAGACTAGAAGGATACAACTTATTTGCAAGAAACAGACTTGATAAACGAGGAGGGGGTGTCGCATTGTATGTTAGAAACGCGTATATCTGCACAGAGATTGAAGCTTCCGAGACTGGGAGTTCTGTGGAAACTGTTTGGGTAAGAATACAAGGACAGAACAATGGAAAGGACACCATTGTAGGCATTTACTACAGGCCGCCTGTGCAAGCTGAAGATATGGATGAACTCTTTATGCATCAAATGGCCAAGTTCTCCAAAAAATATGACATAGTTGTCATGGGAGATTTCAACTATCCAGACATTTGTTGGGAATCTCTCTCAGGCAAAACTAACAGGTCAAGGAAATTCTTATCCTCTCTTGCTGACAACTTTATCTTCCAAAAGGTAAGGGAGAAAACAAGGGGAACTGCTACCTTGGATCTAATCCTTATAAACAGGGAGGAAATGGTTGAGGAGGTAAAAGTGGCTGGGACCCTAGGAGGTAGCGACCATGCTATTTTAGAATTTTGGATAACTAGAGGCGGAAGACCTGTGAAGACTCAGACGTCAAGGTTAGATTTCAGAAAGGCAGATTTTAAGGGATTCAGAAAGAGAATTGGAGGGATCCAATGGCTGGATATCCTTAAAGACAAAAATGTCCAGGAAGGATGGGAAATCTTGAAAAATGAAATTCTCAAAGCACAGTTGTTAGCAATTCCAAAAAGAGGGAAGAATAGGAAGCACTTAAGGAAACCAGGATGGATGAACACAGAACTTAAGCACATGCTAAAAAGGAAGGAAAAAATTTTTATAAAATGGAAAGAGGGAGGCATATCTAAAGAAGAATATAATGCTGTCTGCAGAACCTGCAGGGCACAAATCAGATTAGCTAAAGCTGAAAATGAATTGAGGCTTGCAAGAGATGTCAAAAGCAATAATAAAGGATTTTGGGGATATGTCAAAAGTAAAAGAAAAGTCAAAGATGCTATAGGATTTTTACAGGATGAAAATGATGAAATGGTAAGACAGGATGTTGAGAAGGCTGAACTTTTAAATTCCTATTTTGCATCTGTTTTCTCTCAGAAAGGAAATGTAACATCAACTGTTATTCACTGTCCTATTAAGGGAATAGAAGAATCCAGGATATCTATAAACAGAAAGATAGTGAGGAAACACTTAGCTAACCTAAATGAATTCAAGTCTCCAGGTCCAGATGAATTACACCCCAGAGTACTGAAGGAGATAGCAGAAGAAATTTTTGAACCCCTCGCTATAATCTTTGAAAATTCTTGGAGAACAGGAGAAGTGCCAGAAGACTGGAGAAGAGCAAATGTTGTTCCTATCTTCAAAAAGGGGAAGAAGGTGGACCCAGGTAACTATAGGCCGGTGAGTCTGACTTCTATACCAGGAAAGATCTTTGAACAAATTATTAAACAACATGTATGTCAATACCTGGATAAGAATGAAGTGATTAAACAGAGTCAGCATGGGTTTGTAACTAATAAGTCATGTCAGACTAACTTAATTTCCTTCTATGACGGTATCACTGATTGGGTGGATCAAGGAAATGCTGTAGATATAGTATATCTTGACTTCAGCAAAGCATTTGACAAAGTCTCTCATACAATCCTTATTGAAAAAATGATTAAGTATGGAATGGACAAGGCAACTGTTAGGTGGATTCATAACTGGCTTAGTGATCGGACCCAAAGAGTGGTCGTAAATGGCTGCACATCCAGTTGGAAGAATGTCTCAAGTGGGGTACCACAGGGCTCTGTCCTGGGCCCTGTATTGTTCAACATCTTTCTCAACGATTTAGATGAAGGAATTGAGGGTAAACTGATTAAATTTGCTGATGACACAAAGCTAGGAGGGATAGCTAATACTAGAGAAGAGAGAGAGGATTCAAAAAGATTTAAATAAACTGGAGAAGTGGGCATCAACTAACAGAATGGTTTTTAACAGGGAGAAATGCAAAGTACTACATCTGGGCAATAAAAATGGAAAAAGCATATATAGAATGGGAGGAATAGGGCTAAGTGACAGCACATGTGAAAAAGACTTGGGTATACTAATAGATCACAGACTGAATATGAGTCAACAGTGTGATGCAGCAGCAAAAAAGGCAAATGCAATTCTAGGATGTATTAACAGAAGCATACAGTCTAGATCACGTGAAGTCATTATTTCCCTCTACTCCTCTTTGGTAAGACCTCATCTGGAATTTTGTGTCCAGTTTTGGGCACCACATTTTAAAAAAGACATCAACAAACTGGAGCAAGTTCAGAAAAGAGCGACCAGAATGGTGACCGGTCTGCAAACCCTGTCTTATGAGGAAAGGTTGCAGGATTTGGGAATGTTTAGTTTGCAAAAGAGAAGACTGAGAGGAGACTTAATAGCTGTCTACAAATATCTAAAGGGCTGTCACATTGTAGAAGGATCAACTTTATTCTCATTTGCACAAGGAAAGACTAGAAGCAATGGGATGAAACTGAATGGGAGGAGACACAGATTAGATATTAGAAAAAACTTTTTGACTGTTAGAGTGATCAATGAGTGGAACAGGCTGCCACGAGAAGTGGTGAGTTCTCCTTCAATGGAAGTCTTCAAACAGAGGCTGGATAGACATCTGACTGGGATGATTTAGCGAATCCTGCTTTGAGCAGGGGGTTGGACCAGATGGCCCAGGAGGTCCCTTCCAACTCTACGATTCTATGATTCTATGATTCTATGATTCTAATAGCCAGACGAAACTTAGGTTGAACACCACCAACAGAAAACGTGTGTGCAAAGCGTTTCTCTCGTTTAGGACAGACAGAAATAATATGCGAGGCATCTCCACAGAAAAAACACAACTTATTACGCCTTCTGAACTCCTGATGCTGCTCTCTGGACAAAACTCTATCACATTGCATAGGCTCAGACACTCGTTCAACAAGTGGCAACTCCACTCCTGCAGTTTTGCGTTCGCGCAAACGCTGATCATCTGAATGGCTAATGACATAGAATCGTCAAGACCAGAGGGAACAGGAAATCCCACCATAGTATCTTTTACGGCTTCTGACAAACCCTTCCGAAAGAGAGCAGCCAAGGCATTATCATTCCAGGTAGTAAGTACCGCCCACTTTCGGAATTTTTGACAGTACGATTCTGCAGAATCTTGACCCTGGTTCAATGCCAGCAGGGTCTTTTCAGCCTGATCAATGGCATTAGGTTCATCATACAACAACCCCAAGGCTTGGAAAAATGCGTTCACATTAGTCAGAATAGGATCATCAGGTTTCAAAGAAAACGCCCAATCCTGGGGATCGCCACGCAGCAAAGAGATGACAATTTTAACCTGCTGCACGGAGCTCCTGAGTTAGGCTTCAAGGCAAAAAATAATTTACAATTATTTTTGAAATTCAAAAATTTAGACCGACCCCCAAAAAATACATCAGGTGTGGGAATCTTTGGTTCAGCAGTATGAGAATGAGCAAGGTAGGCGGAAATTCCCCGCACTTCCGCAGCGAGCTGCTCCACACGATCAGACAATTGCTTTATCTCCATTGAGAGAAAAAAAAAAAAATCCCCCTACGGCCTCAGAGATACAGTATAGAGGAAAAAATATACACACTTTTTTTTTTTTTTTACAATTCTTTCCTGCTATTGAGTACCCTAGGATCTGCGGTTCGGCGGGTGATTCTGTTATGAATGAGTCACCGTAGGAGGCAGACAAAAAAATAGCAGCTAAGTCCAGAAAACCGGAGAAGTTGGCAACTATCAGATTGCAGACCCCTGAACCTAACAACACAACTAGCAGTAGCCGTGGGGGGTTCCTACGGTGCCCTAGACCCCTCGATCACAGCCGGAGAAACTAAATAACCTAAAGACAGAAAAGGAAAACTAAACTGCCCCAGAGCAGGCCCCAAAGTAAAAGGCAGCCCCCAACATATAATGACAGTGAAGCAAGATGAAAAAACACACACACAGATAGAAAGATAGGCTGAGCAAACAATGGGGCCCAAACTCACTAAAATAGGACAGGATAGGACAGCTGCTGTCTGCAATCTGCAAAAATCCTGAAAAGACATAAGCCAACAGGCTGATATGGAAAAAGGCCCTGAAGCAGCTAGGCTTCAAAAACTATATCAGCACTCAGGTATTTTCTGAAGACAGAGCTAAAGGAATTCAGATCACCCCAGCAGGGAATGACAGAAATCCAGCAAAACAAAAACAACGTACAAATGCAAACGGCAGAGCAGAAAACTTAGCTTTTGGAGAGCAGGAATTCAGACTGGTATCCAAGGATCCACAGAGAAATCACCCGCAGAGCAGACGGGCGTGGACAGCCTTATATCCAGTCAGAAACTCCACTCAGCCAATCATCATCATTAGACCCAGATGCCTGATAATCAGGCTCACTATCTTTCTTTACTAGAAGAGGGAGTTCATCGGGCCTCAGTGGTAAAGGGGAAAATGAACTCACAACAGTCATCTATAATTTGTCATCCCCATATGTCTCTGAACTAATCCCCCGATACCTTCCCTCTTGTAATCTCCGGTCCTCCCAAGACCTCCTTCTTTCTCTCTCCTACACACTTATTCGCTCCTCACCCAACCGCCTCCAAGACTTCTCCCGAATAGCCCCTATTCTCTGGAATTCTTTGCCCCAACAAGTCCGACTATATACCACTTTTGGATCCTTCAGACGGAACCTGAAAACCCACCTCTTCAAGAAAGCCTACAGCCTGCAATGACCCCGCTACCTCCTTCTCTCTCACCACTACCGGTGATATCACCTCAACCAACATCGGAACTGCTGCAACCCCTCAACCTACTGTCTCCTTCCCCACCATCCTGTAGCATGTAAGCCCGAAAGGGCAGGGTCCTCTCTCCCCTCTGTATCAGTCTGTCATTGTCTCTGTATCAGTCTGTCTGTCAATAATACTGTGTCTGCACCCATCCCACATACTATTTCCTCATACATGCCCTCATACATACATACTCTTCATTTTGTGTTCTCAAATCTCCCCACACACATTAAATCCCCCCATCCCCACTCCAAATCCCTCCACACATTAAATCCCCCATCCCCACTACAAATCCCTCATGCACATTAAATAACCACCCATCCCCATGCCAAATCCCCCCACACATTAAGTATCCCCCATCCCTACTCAATAACCCCGTCCCTACTCCAAATCTCCCCACACATTAAGTACCCCCATACCCACTTCAAATCCCCCCACACATTATGTACCCCCCACTCCAAATCCCCCCACACATTAACCCCATCCCCACTCC
Source organism: Dendrobates tinctorius (assembly GCF_039654945.1). NCBI lineage: Eukaryota > Metazoa > Chordata > Amphibia > Anura > Dendrobatidae > Dendrobates > Dendrobates tinctorius. The sequence continues at coordinate 1,177,101 of NW_027361968.1, forward strand.
AAATCCCCCACACATTAACCCCCATCACCGCTCATTAACCCCCATCCCCACTCCAAATCCCCCCACACATTAACCCACATCCCCACTCATTAACCAACATCCCCACTCATTAACCCCCATCCACACTCCAAATCCCCCACTCATTAACCCCCATCCCCACTCCAAATCCCCCCACACATTAACCCACTTCCCCACTCATTAACCCCCATCCCCACTCCAAATCCCCCCACTCATTAACCCCATCCCCATTCATTTACCCCATCCCCACTCCAAATCCCCCCACACACTAACCCCCATACCCACTCATTAACCCCCATTCCCACTCCAAATCCCCCACTCATTAACCCCCATCCCCACTCCAAATCCCCCCACACATTAACCCATTTCCCCACTCATTAACCCCATCCCCACTCCAAATCCCCCCACTCATTAACCCCATCCCCATTCATTTACCCCATCCCCACTCCAAATCCCCCCACACACTAACCCTCATCCCCGCTCATTAACCCCCATTCCCACTCCAAATCCCCCCACACATTAACCCGCATCCCCACTCCAAATCCCCCCACTCATTAACCCCATCCCCATTCATTTACCCCCATCCCCACTCACTAACCCTCATCCCCACTCATTAACCCCCAATTCCCACTTCAAATCCCCCCACTCATTAACCCACATCCCCACTCATTAACCTCCATCCCCATTCCAAATCCCCCCACTCATTAACCCACATCCCCACTCACTACCCCCATCCCCACTCCAAATCCGCCCACGCATTAACCCACATCCCCACTCATTAACCCCCCATCCCCACTCCAAATCCCCCCATCTCCCATCTTCGGTGGTTCTTCAGCTCCAGAGTGGAGCACACTTACCACCAGCGTTCGCTCTGGGCGCCGGGGAGTGACGTCAGCAGCGTGATCATATGACCTCTGTAAAGACGCCAGTACAATTGCTCCCTGGGAGCCGGTGCATGCAATTTCTCTGTGTCGGCTGTCAGCTTGACAGCAAGCGCAGAGAACAGCCGACTCCCAGACCGGGGGGGTGGCAGACAGTGTGGACCGCCACTTTAGACGGCCCGACTGCACCCCCCTGACGGCTGCGCCCGGGGCAAGTGACCCGGCTGCCCCCCCTAGATACGCCTCTGTCCCTGCAGTGTCTAGTTACATTTTGCTTCATCATTTGGTTGGAACCAAGATATTTATATATCTGATTTGCAAAGGTAGCTAGAAGACATGACTCATGCTGAACACTTTTTGCATAACTCACACATCAAACAGATTTTTTTCTTGACTTCACCCAATACAATACTGAATTGAACACAGACGCATCCACAGAAGGTTCATGATGCAGATTGCAGGAAGGATCCTTGTGACAATTTTGGGCATTCTGGACAGTGGTGTGGGATATATTCTGAATGTATTTATCTTGGTGGCCTGTGCCCAAAACCTGAGGACTGGACAGAGACTAAATCCTCCTGACTTAATCCACTTTGTTATTGGACTGGTGAACATCACTCTCCAGAGTTTGTTCTGGTTCCAGGGTCTGTTATGCTCTTTTTCCACTTTTTTCCTGTTGACATGGAAGGTCTTTGCCACAATCACCGTGGGCACACAGGCTTTCTTGTATCTAACCTACTGGCTCACTGCCTGGCTCTGTGTCTATTACTGTGTCACCATCTCTACCTTCAGTCATCCGCTCATTGTTTGGTCAAAGAAGAACATCTCATTGTATCTACTGCGTCTTCTCCTTCTCTCAGCAGCCGGCTGTTTCTTCATTAGTCTTCCCATCATCTTCACGGCAACTCTGCAGGTCACTCTACAATCTGCTGCGAATAGCACCATTGACCCCACATTTATTAGTTGGACTTTCCATCTTCAGCCCTTTTACATACACACTGCATCTTTTCTAGGATGCTATGTGCCATTTCTCTTCATTTTGGTTTCTATAATGGTTACGAACGCTTCACTCATAAGACATGTACGGAAGATCAAGCAGAAGGATTCAGGATTGTCCCAAAGCAAACACCAGGCTCACATTAATGCTATAAGAACCATGTGTATGATCCTTACAATTTCCATCATATTCTGCATAAGTCAAATTTTGTTTTTTTCAATGACCCCCAATATTGAAAATCCTTTTACAATTGTCAACTGGTTGATATTTATGTCTTTTCCAGCAGCAGAGTCTCTCATTATTATCTTTGCCAACCCCAAGCTAAGGAGGCAAATCATGGGGAAGATCCTGTGGTTTTACAGAAAGGTGAAGATGTAAGAAATATAAGGAAGAATCAGTCTTGTGTCTACTCTAGTGATTATTAGCGTAAAAACTGGAATATTTCAATTGTTTTAATCCTGTTCTAGTACACTAGTGCCATACATTAAACTCTTCGACATGATTTATTTTTCTGTTATTTCCAATTCGCAAAGTTGTGCAAAAACAGACACAAACTAAGCCCATTATGTATAAGTCATTCATCAGATATGTTCTTCTCTACATTAGTTAGCTCTGGATTAAATACAAGTCTCTACATTGGGGTTGTACCGTAGGAAGGGTGAAGTGTAAATAGTGTAAGGATGTCTGGTCACTTGTTTGGAAGAGAATCCACAAATCACAAATTCTTAGTAGACAAGGTAAAAAAACACAGAATAAAAAAGTAAGATGTGCTGAGAGTACGGTCAGGAAAGGTCAGATGAAGAACATCACATCAAATGTATTTCGTAAGATGGTCGGACATGGAGAATAAAGCTTTTCTTCGGTTTTTGGTGCTTTTATCAATTTTCAGTGACATTTTCGTTATTTTGATATTGCGCCAATTTATTGGAAGATTTCCTCTTGGACCCTCTCTGGATGTACAACCAGGCGGTTATAGCCCCCTTTTGACTGTGTTATACCATGGCACAGCGGGGGTGAAGATCCTGTCAGAAATTTCTCTGGGCGCCATCTTCTGCCTTCCAGTGATGTCACCGCTAATCGGTGGGTATCATAAAACATATCAAAACACCTTCTGGGACCTTCTGTGTGTGTGCCCCTACCCAACCTGGGGGTTTTTCGCCCCCTTTTAATTTTGTTTAGCCTGGGCACATCGCAGGTGAAGACTTGGACTGAGACCGCTGCAGGCGCCATCTCCCTCCCTCTCAGTGACGTCACCGCTATAAGCGTTTTTTTTTCCTGTGATCAAATTTGAGATAGACTGGTTTTAACTCTTATTTTGGGGCTGCCCCTTGTGGACCAGTGGGTCGGGGATCTCTTTTGTGTGTGTTTTCATTGGACACACTGCTGTGGAAGGTCCCCCCCACAGACCGCTGGGCTCTGCTGCACTGCGGATCCTCCTCCTCTGCCAGTGACGTCACCGCTATTCGGGTGGCGTCACAAAATACATTGGAACCCCCCTGTGACCTTCTATAGGTCTGCCCCTGTCTAACCAGGGGGTTTGCGCCCCCTTTTTACTTTATTTTGCCTGGGCACATCGCAGGTGAAGATTTGGATTGGGACTGCTGCAGCTGCCGCCTCCCTCCCAGTGACGTCACCGCTATGTGCAGTTTTTTTCTGGGCTCAAAATTGAATAAAAATGTATCTATCCCCATTTATGGGGTTGCCCCTGATGGACCGGGGGGCTTTGGATCTTTTTTGAATTTGTTTTACCAGGGCACATTGCCCGAGAAGTTCCTTTGTCAGCTCGCCCTGTTCCTCTATACTCCGGCTGCTCCTCCTCCTGTGACATCATCGCTGGACCAGGGCCTTCTTCTGAATGAAGTGGAGATCCCTAGCTGCATTGTCCTGACGTGTCTGGCTGTGACAGGCAGGGATTGCTGTATACTCCTGCTCCACAGGCTTCCTCACCTCTGCCTGTGACATCGCCGTTGATTGCAGCCTGTCAGGAAGCTGTGGGGGACTGCAGTCACCGCCTATGGTAGCGACCATTTTATTGGTGGGTCTAGTGTTGCAGCTGTTGGGGGCGGCCATTTTCTTGGTGGGTTTGAACTCTTCAAAGAGGAAGGGTCCCTCGGGTGGGGGGAGTACGCGGTCTTCCAGTGCCAATTCCTCAGGGGAGGATTGTAGTTCTTCTTCCCCCAACCCTACTCCAAAAAAATCCAGGCCGAAACTTGAGGAGTTGTCCGGGGCCTTCCCTGGTGATACAACCCTTGAGGCATATATGAACACATTAGTTGAAAAACTTAGTGCCAGGATGTGTATCGACATGGCTAACCAAGCAAAGCTTTTTCAAGACACTCTTGAACACTTTACTGCTCGGTTGGATAACCATGAGTCTAGATTGGGAGAATTGGAAAAATCACAAACAGTATCTCTAAAACATTATTCGGAGTCCAAGTCTGAGATACACCAGTTGCGACTTAAATTGGCAGATCTGGAGGCCCGCTCCCACTGCAACAATATTAAAATCAGGGGTATATCGGAAGATATTTCACCCGTCAAGCTTTCTGACTATGTTAAGGGAGTTTTTAGGAGGATGATTCCCAATCTTTCAGATACGGATCTTATCATTGGTCGTATCCATCGTCTTCCTAAGCCTCCTTCCATCCCTAAAGACCTACCCAGGGATGTAATTATGAAAATTCATTTCTACCACATAAAAGAGAAAATTCAGAATTTGGTCAGAATTAAGGGAGGCTTCCCGGAACCATATCACCATGTAAAGTTGTTTTCTGATCTATCTAAAGCAACTATAGAAGGTCGGAAACACTTTCGATCACTGACCTCCGTGTTGCGGGAGCGAGGCCTTCCTTATAAGTGGGGCTTTCCTCTACGCTTCTTTTTAATTACAAAGGGAAGAATGCAACTTTTCATTCACCTGAAGAGGGGTTCCAATTTCTGAAATCTCAGGGTGTCTTGTCGTCTGTTCCTACAGTTTCTTCTGCTGGTCCAGGACATGTCACCTGAGCCTATTGTGAGGTGTGTCTATGGGTTATCTGATATTATATGATTTAGTATTGTGCTTAGCTTGTATATTTGTCTATTTGATATAGGTGTTAATGAGGGTTTCCTTAGCCTTGCGCTGCACGGCCTTGTCCCCCGGCGCAAGTAGGAGAACCATTTTCTGTGGTTTCCCTCTTAGGGTTCTAACACTGTACAATTTTAAGTTTGTACTTATTCTTTGGTTATTTAGTTTTGTAGTGTTTTCTTTTTTTGACACTTTCAGGCTGGTGATTGTTTTTTAACGCCAATTTTTCTCTTTTTTTATGGTACTTGCATTAGTTACTTATAACGTTAAGGGGCTTAATAGTCCAAATAGGCGTTTTTCCTTTCAGAGAGAAATTAATAAATCTGCAGCAGATGTCGTGTGCCTCCAGGAGACTAAATTTAAAATTAATAATCATCCCATGTTTTCCCTAAAAAATTACCCTCATGTTTTTGAGACCTCGCGTCCTTCTAAAAAGGCAGGTGTCACGACCCTAGTCAGGGACTCCTTGTCGTTCGAACTGCTGGAGGAATTGGTTGATGTGAATGGTCATTTTCATGTCCTTGTCTGTTCTATAGACTCCCAAATTTATACCATTGTCAATATCTACGCTCCTACTAAAGGTCAAATTAGGTTTTTGAACAAATTACTAAAAAAACGTGAACCGCTAAAGAGAGGCATTCTTTTACTCTTAGGTGATTTTAACTTGGTCCCCGATAATACGCTTGATGCCTCTTCTTCCAGTAGACTTAATTTCCCTTCTTTAAATAATTGGCTTTTCACTAATGAATTTTTTGATGTTTTTCGTTGTCTCAATTCCTCTTCAAAGGAATATACATTTTTTTCTGACTCTCATTTATCTGCCTCTCGTATTGACCTCATTTTGTCAGACGTATTTTCTCTCCCTAGATTTTCCTCAGTTTCAATTCGAAATAAATCTATGTCAGATCATGCTCCTGTTATTGCCAAGTTGGTGGAGGGGCACTCTGTTACTAATCAGCCGTTGTGGAAGTGTAATGCTTCTATTTTTAAAAATCCTACTTACCATGAGGAAATATCTAAATCTCTCAAGTTTTATTTTTCAGAAAATATATTTGATCCTTCCAAACCGTTCCTCCAGTGGAATGCTCACAAGGCGGTTCTACGAGGCACTCTTATTCGTATTTCCTCCCGTACAAAAAATTTTAACCTTCAAAAAATTAAAAATTTGCAGGCTTTGATTAAGGAGGAGTTGGAATTGTCCTTATCTAAGAATCCTCCCTCGAGCTCCACATCTCTAGCGGATTTATCCCGTCTTCGAAATGAATTAAGGGCCACAATTTTTTCGTTCTATGATTCGGCAGTAAAGCAATCAAAATTTCATCATTACGTGTCCCTTAGTAAACCCACCCGTTTTATGTTTAGTCGCATATAGAAGCTTAGAGTACGCAACCGCATTGGCAAAATTACTTCTCCTAAGGGATTGTCCCTCACCCACCCACAGGACATTGCAAATGAATTTGCGAAATATTTCAATCAGCTGTATAATCTGAGGTCTGATCCCTCTCTTCCCGCTCCAGATGCAGACTCTATTAATAATTTTTTATCTTCGGTTAACCTTCCAAATCTCAACTCTGTGGACGCAGATTTTTTATCTGCTCCTTTTACTGCTGAAGAGATTGGTGACACCATTAATTAAAGTCATATAAAGCCCCTGGTCCCGATGGTGATAGTAACAATTATTATAAGTCTTTCCGCGACATTCTTGTCCCCCATCTAACTAAACTTTTTAATGTCGCTGCGTCCGTTGGTTCCATCCCTAGAGAAAATTTAGATGCTACAATCGTACTAATTCCCAAACCCAATACTAATCCTGATCAAATTCTTAATTATCTTCCCATTTCATTAATAAATACTGACCTCAAAATTTATTCTAACATTTTAGCTAATCGTCTTAATATTATACTGCCTAAATTAATTTCCACGGACCAAATTGGCTTTATCAAACATCGGCAATCCATTGAAGGGACCAGACGGCTGATAAATATTATAAAGTTAATCAATTCCCAAAAACTTCCTTCTGCTCTAATTTCATTAGATGCAGAAAAAGCGTTTGATCGCGTGAAGTGGACCTTTCTCCGATGCTCCCTACTAAAATTTGGATTTAATTTAGATTTTATCACCAAAATTATGGCCTTATAATCTGACCCTCAAGCAAAAATTTAGATTAATAATCACTTTTCCTCCCCATTTCCAATGTCTAATGGTACCCGGCAGGGTTGTCCCCTCTCTCCATTGCTTTTTGCCCTTGCAATAGAACCGCTAACCCAATTAATCAGAGATCATTCCTCCATAGAGGGTGTTCGAACAGATCGTCAGGAGTTTAAGATCAGTCTATATGCTGATGATGTCCTCCTGTCTCTCACTAATCCCTGCTCCTCTATTTCACACTTACAATCCCTTCTTCAAAAATTTTCCTCCCATTCCTATTTTAACCCCTTAACGACCGCCGATACGCCTTTTTACTTCGGTAGTTAAGGGTACTAAAACCACAGCGCCATTAATTCACGGAGCTGTGATTTAAGTGAATAGCGCCCCCCCCAGTGTCGGATTTTCTCCGGGGTCTCGCCTGCCAGGGGTAGCCAAGACCCCAGAGAACATGAATCGGTCGGTTTTTACCGACCCCGCTTTTGCGATCGCCGTTATTAACCCTATAACGGCGACCGCCAAAAAAAAGCCGCAATTTTACATTTAATTTCTCTTTCCTCTGATGTGATCGCACATCAGAAGAGAGAGAAATAGGGTCCCCGATCCCCCCCCGGTACCTCTCTGTGGCCCTCTGTCCCCTCCCGGTTGTCCCACGTCCCGCCGGGGTCCTCCGATGGGCGCCGCCATCTTGAAAATGGCAGGCGCATGCGCAGTGCGCCAGCCGGGAATTTGCCGGCTCCGGCTGGCAGATTCCATTCATTATTTTGATCACTATGATAAACGATCATAGTGATCAAAATAAAAAAAATAGTACATAACCCCCCCGTTTATCACCCCCTTATATAGGCAAATATAATGAAATAAAGAAAAAAAATTTTTTTCAGTTTTCCATTAGGGTTAGGGTTAGGGTTGGCTAGGGTTGGGGCTAGGGTTGGGCTAGGGCAAGGACTAGGGTTAGGGCTCGGCTAGGTTTAGGGTTAGGGTTAGGGTTAGGGTTAGGGCTCGGGTTAGGGCTAGGGTTAGAATTAGGGTTAGGGCAAACTAGGATTAGAGTTAGAATTAGGATTAGGGTTGGGATTAGGGTTAGGGGTGTGTTGGGGTTATGGTTGGAGCAAGAATTGAGGAGTTTCCACTATTTACCAACTTTGGGGGTCTAAAAATTGGGGTCTAAAAAACCACTTTTGTGGAAATAAAAAATACTTTATTTTCACGGCTCTGCGTTTATAAACTTTTGTGAAGCGCTTGGGGGTTCAAAGTGCTCACCACACATCTAGACAAGTTCCTCAGGGGGTCTAATTTCCAAAATGGGGTCACTTGTGGGGGGTTTCCACTGTTTAGGCCCATCAGGGGCTCTGCAAACGCAACATGATGCCCGCAGACCATTCCATCAAAGTCTGCATTCCAAAATGGCACTCCTTCCCTTCCAAGCTCTCCCATGCACCCAAACAGTGGTTCCCCCCACATATGGGGTATCGGCGTACTCAGGACAAATCGCACAATAACTGTGCGGGTATGATTTCTCCTGTTACCCTTGTAAAAATAAAAATTTGGGGGCGAAAAGATCATTTTTGTGGAAAAAAAATGGATTTCTTATTTTCACGGTTCTAACTTATAAACATCTGTGAAGCACTTGAAGGTTAAAAGTGCTCACCACACATCTAGATAAGTTCCTAAATGGGTCTAGTTTCCAAAATGGGGTCACTTGTTGGAGTTTTCCACTGTTTAGGCACATTAAGGGCTCTCCGAACGCAACATGGCATCCGATCTCAATTCCAGCCAATTCTGCGTTGAAAAAGTCAAACGGCGCTCCATCCCTTGAGAGCTCTGCCGTGTGCTGAAAAAGTGGTTTACCCCCACATATGGGGGATCGGCGTATTCAGGAGAAATTGCACAACAAATTTTGTGGTTGATTTTCTCTTTTAACACTTGTGAAAATAAAAAAAAATTGGTTCTGAAGTAAATTTTTTGCAAAAAAAAATTAAATGTTAATTTTTTCCTTCCACATTGCTTTAGTTCTTGTGAAGCACTTAAAGGGTTAATAAACTTCTTGAATGTGGTTTTGAGCTCCTTGAGGGGTCTAGTTTTTAGAATGGTGCCACTTTTGGGTATTTTCTGTCATGTACACCCCTCAAAATGACTTTAAATATGATGTGGTCCCTAAAAAAAATGGTTTTGTAAATTTTGTTGTAAAAATGAGAAATCACTGGTCAACTTTTAACCCTTATAACTTCCTAACAAAAAAAATTTTTGCTTCCAAAATTGTGCTGATGTAAAGTAGACATGTGGGAAATGTTATTTATTAAGAAATTTGTGTGACACATCTCTCTGATTTAAGGGCATAAAAATTTAAAGTTTTAAAATTGCAAAATTTTCTAAATTTTCGCCATATTTCCATTTTTTTCATAAATAAACACAAGACTTATCAAAGAAATTTTACCACTAACATGAAGTACAATATGTCACGAAAAAACAATCTTAGAATCAGCGGTATCCATTAAAGCGTTCCAGAGTTATAACCTCATAAAAGGACAGTGGTCAGAATTGTAAAAATTGGCCCAGTCATTAAGCTGCAAACTGGCTCTGTCGCTAAGGGGTTAAGATTAATGAGTACAAATCCAAAATTTTCCAATTTAATCTCACCAATTCTCAAATCAGGAGTATAAAGGCTGTCTCTTCTTGGGGTTGGGCAGAGAGGAAAATTGTTTATTTAAGTCTGCGGTTTTCTAGAAACCTTGGATCTCTGATTTCCACTAATCTGGATTCCCTAATCGCCTCCATTTCTAAAGGCCTTAATTTTTACGCGGACAAAGAATTATCCTGATGGGGAAAATGTCTAGTAGCCAAATCAATATTCCTTCCCAAAACCCTCTATGTTTTCAGATCCCTTCCCCTGCTTGCTTCCACTTCTTATTTAACTAGCCTGCTGACACGCCTTCATTTATTTATTTGGGGAAATAAAAAGGCCCGTATTGCTTCGAAACCGTTATACAAACATAAGTTAGGTGGAGGTCTGGGACTGCCGAACATCTCAGCTTATTATTACTCTCATCTTATTAAGCAAAGTCTATGTTGGTGGTCAACCGGCCATATACCTTCATGGGCGGACTTGGAATTTCATTTTAATAATAACTCCCCTCCTTGTTCTCTTACTTTGAATCTATTGACATCTAAGCATTTATCTCAGTCTAATCATCCAGTTTTTATGGCTGCTATTGTGGCTTGGAGGAAGTTAAATGTAAGAGTGGTTTTTCTAGGGTTCAACTCCTGTTGAGGCTTCCTCTCTCTTTTCTGGCCTCTGTTTATTCATTCGATTTGCATTCCACTTGGGCTGACTGGGAGATTTCTAAATTAAATGACATCCTTGATGGTCATAAATTTGTATCTTTTTCTCATCGTAAGAGTAGGTTTGGGGTTCCCTCCTCTGCTTTTCTACACTTTACTATGTTGAAAGAATTTTTGACTCCACCGGTGACTCGTTGCCCTCCGCTATCGGAGCCAGCAGTCAATATTTTATGCAACTCAGGCCATAATATTTTTTGGTCCACTCGTTATATCTACCAGTGGTTCAACAACGATTCTGCATTTATAAAATCGCCATATATGAAAAAATGGGAATCGGTTTTGAATTTTTCTGTTACCCCAGATGTTTGGGAACTGACCATGTCTCTAACCTATTCTGCTTCCATGTCTATGGCTCTCCATGAGTCCTACTTTAAAATCATATTGAGATGCTACTATTCGCCATCTTGTCTAGCTTTTATCAACCCTTCCACCTCCCCTCTCTGTTGGAGGGATTGCAGGCATCATGGTAGCCTTTCCCATTTATTTTGGTTTTGTCCACGTCTTCGGCATTTTTGGGACAACGTCTCCTCTCTTATTTCTCATATTTTAAATCAATCAGATTTTTCACTGACTCCTCAGTTCGCCCTGCTCTCGTTGGATGCAAGTCGTTTGAATCCTGTTAGGAAATTGGTTATTCATTTACTTTTGGTTTCTAAAAATGAAATTGCGTTTTATTGGAAATCCACTCGAGTGCCCTCTTCACTCGATATCATTGCAAAGCTGACTTTACATAAATTATATGAGCAAAAATTGGCGTTGCTGAATGGCTGTCTTCCTTCCTTTATAAAGAAATGGTCTCGCTGGTTGGAAAGGTTTCCATGACTCTGATTTGTTTTCCCTTCCCTCTTTCCTCCATCCCTTCCCTTCTCTTCCCCCCCACCCCTCTCCCACATTATGCAGACAATGAGTCTACTATGTTATCATTATTATAATATAATAATAAAATGTTTGGAAAAGGAAAGGTTTCCATGGGTTCTTATTATTATTATTATTTATAGTCTGGTTGTGTTTTTTTCTTTCATGTGTCATGAGTGCCTCACGATATTGCATTTATGTATGCTCTGTTATAAAATGTTAATAAAATTGTTTGGAAAAGAAAGGGTGCATTTCATGACAGACACCTGGACAAGCAAAAATGGGTAGGGGCATTGCATCTCACTTACTAGGCACTACGTGACTATTTTGGCTGTGAGGGCAGATGGTCAATGGGCTGCTCCACAAGTCTTTAAATCCACAAGGTTTGCAGGACAAACCTTTGTATCTAACATTTTCTCTACTGCTTCTGGCTCCTACACCTCCGCTAGGGCCTCCACCTGTGCCCTCAACCCCTTCCTTAATCAAATATATGTTCCAACAGTGCAGGTAGAATCCCCCCTACTTCCTTACTGCGCAGCCATAGCTCACCGCATTCAGGCAGTGTTCAAATTAATATGCCTTGGAGATCACAGTCACACAGCTCAAGAGGTGTGAACAGCTCTCCATACTGAGTAAGAGCAATGGTTATCTCCACTGATCCTGGAGCCATGGAAAGCCGTGTGCAATAACGATGCAAATCTGGTGACGGCCCTTTGTTGAGGCAACCTTACACACGCGCCTTGCATGGCTCATGTCCTCAGCTTGGTGGTACAGCAACTTCTTTGCCACTATCTTGACCTCAATGCACTGCTGCAGAAAGCACAGTTGCAGTGTGCTCACTCCTGCTGATTGCACCCTGCAGGTTACTTGCATCGCTACAGAGGTCTTTCGGCCTATCGGTTAACCAATTGATTTGCGATGTCCAGACACAGTGAAATTCCACTCTGCACATGCTGCAGCAACTGTGGCAGCAGCGACGAGTCCTGGTGCAGTATGTCTTTTGCATAGCCTGGGCCAGCACAGTATTGACATGGTGCAAATCACACTTGTGTAGAGGGCACAGATAAAGGACCTCTGGACCTTTACAATCTTCTGCCCAGTTTTGAAATGGCTACTAAGATAGTGCTGACGATGCCATCAACAGCATTACCATTCCGATCATCTACATGCTGCAGCACAATTTGAATAGTCTGTGTGAAGAGGTATTGGTCCCAGTGGAAGAGGAGGTAGAGGATGATGCGGAAGGGATAACAATATCTCAAATTTCCGGACTGTCATCGCACAGGCTCATGCCATGGTAACGTGGCTTATAGCGATCAAGGGGTATAATGATACCAAACTGTTAGTGAAGGTATAGGAGCCAAGAAACAAATTGAGGAGGACGAAGTGACAGACGCGCAAAGATCAGGAGATGAAGAGGTTAATGATCCCCTCTTTGTTGTCCATCGTTGGCTCGAGGGGACGGAGGAAGCAACCTTTAGTGTTACTCTGCCACCAACACACCATGCACTTGGAGCTGATGGAAACGCCCAACACATGAGTTCCTTCTTGCAGCATTACCTGCAACATGATGCCCATATTGTTAGGACTAGAAATAGTGCTGACTAATTTGTTGCCACTCTGTTGGATCCACTGTACGAGAGTAAATTTTGCTAGATGATTCCCCCTGTGGAAAGGGACGCACACATGCTGGAGTATCGAAACACGCTTGTAGACAATCTTATGTGTGGTTTTCCCCAAGACAGCAGTCAGCATTACATTTATGGACTTCCAACCCCGAGAACATTGAGTCGTCAATGCAAAAACATTACCAGCAGCACTGTAAGTGGCAGAAGCGATTTCTGTAAGTCGTATCATATATTTTTTTTAGACCAGCCAGTGCACTAGCAGAACAGAGTACAAGTCTGACATGTTGTGAACGACTGGAGAGGATGGTGCAGGAGTATCTGGAACTCAATATCAATGCCTTCAGAGAGGGTTTGGATCATTTTCCATTTTGGCCTTCAAAAGTGGAAGAGTGGCCTGAGATCGCCTCACACGCCTTGGAGGTTTGGTCAGCATTCTCTCAAAATGTGTCTTCAGCGCTGCTGGTGGTGTCTTGACTGATAAGCGCATCCAGCTATCCCTGGAAAGTGTAGACTGCCTAACTTTCATCAAAATGAACAAGTCATGGCTCTCCAAAGACTTTTGCAACCCAGTTGCAGACTGAGCAGACTAGGCAATGGTGTCATTTTAAGTGTCATGCATGGATCTTGCATTATTACAATCTGCGCCATCCTTGTGGTTGCTTCTGTGCCTGCTGTTGCTACTGCTTCTGATGTTACAAACAATTTTTTTTGAAATGTGGAGACTCCAAATTGGGTCTCCATCTAGTGGGTTGTCTGTGTATGTAGGGTTTCTAGACAGGCAGGCCTCCACTTACTTTCAGTCAAGTACCTGTGTTACTTTCCTTACATTTTTCTACCAATAGTACTGCATGAAACTGATGTTTTTGCCATTTGCTGGAATAAAAAATTGGAGGTGTTGCATGAGGTATCAGTGCTCCAAGCTAAGAAGGCTTACACTTCTCCCCTAACCACGAGGTCCTCATTGAAACTTCAATTCAAGGCTTTAAATGCTAGGCTAGACCCGGATTACTTCATACATGGTCCATGGCTGACTACTGCTGTGGCATCAATTGCTGCCAGTTTTCATGGTTTCTTCCCCTAATTTCAGCTGTTTGGGAAGCTTTTTGTCACCCCTTATGGTGTTGTGTATACTTTTCGTTCGGCCTCCCATTAAATCTAATGGGTTCGGGTACATTCATCGAATTGTTCGGCAAATGTTTTTGAGGAACGTCTGAACGTTCAGCGAATCTAACTGAACCTTGAAAGGTTTGCTGATCTCTAGACTTAACCAATATCCATGTGGTGCCTGGTTACACTTTGCTTCATCATTTGGTTGGAACCAAGAAATAAACATCTGATTTGCAAGGGTAGCTAGACAACACAACTCATGCTAAACACTTTTTGCATAACTCACACACATTTTTTTCTTGTCTTCACTCAATACAATACTGAATTGAACACAGACGCATCCACAGAAGGTTCATAATGCGGATTACAGGATGGATCCTTGTGACAATTTTGGGCATTCTGGACAGTGGGGTGGGATATATTCTGAATGTGTGCATCTTAGTGGCCTGTGCCCAAAACCTGAGGTCTGGACAGAGACTAAATCCTCCTGATTTAATCCATTTTGTTATTGGACTGGTGAACATCACTCTCCAGAGTTTGTTCTGCTTCCAGGGTCTGTTATGCATTTTTTTCTTTTCTTTCCTCTTCACATGGAATGTCTATGTCCCAATTACTGTGGGCACGATGACTCTCTTGTATCTAACCTACTGGCTCACTGCCTGGCTCTGTGTCTATTACTGTGTCACCATCTCTACCTTCAGTCATCGGTTCATTGTTTGGTCAAAGAGGAACATCTCAATGTATCTACCGCATCTTCTCCTTCTCTCAGCAGCCGGCTGTTTCTTCATTAGTCTTCCCACCATCTACACAGCAACTTTGGAAGTCACTCTACAATCTACTGCGAATAGCACCATTGACCCCATATTTATTAGTTGGACTTTCCATCTTCAGCCTTTTTACATACACACTGCATCTTTTCTAGGATGCTACGTGCCATTTCTCTTGATATTGGTCTCTATCATAGTGACCAACTCTTCACTTTTAAGACATCTATGGAAGATGAAGCAGAAGGATTCTGGATTGTCCCAAACCAAAGACCAGGCTCACGTTAATGCTATAAATACCATGTGTATGTTTCTTACAATTTCCATCATATTCTGCATAAGTGAAATTTTGTTTTTTTCAATGACCCCCAATATTGAAAATCCTTTTACAATTGTCAACTGGTTGATATTTATGTCTTTTCCAACAGTAGAGTCTCTCGTCATTACCTTTGCCAACCCCAAGCTAAAAAGACAAATCATGGCGAAGATCCTGTGGTTTTACAGAACGGTATAGATTTAAGAAACATAAGGAAGAGTCAGTCTAGTGTCTACTCTAGTGATTATTAGTGTAAAAACTGGAATATTTCATTTTTTTTTGTAAATCATGTTCTAGTACTCTAGTGTCATACATTAAACTCTTCGACATGATTTATTTTTCTATTTCCAATTTGCAAAGTTGTGCAAAAAACAGACACAAACTAAGCCCATTATCTGTAAGTCATACATCAAATCTGTTTTTCTGTACATTAGTTAGCTCTGTATTAAATACAAGGTTCTCCATAGGGTTGTACCATAGGAAGGGTGAAATGTTAGTAGTGTAACGATCTGTTCATGTTCTGTGTACTTGGCACTACACTTGTTTCAAAGAGAATCCACAAATCACAAATTCTTAGTAGACAAGGTAAAAAAACACAGAATAAAAAAGTAAGATGTGCTGACAGTACAGTCAGGAAAGGTCAGATGAAGAACATCACATCAAATGTATATCATAAGATGGTCAGACATGGAGAATAAAGCTTTTCTTCAGTTTATGAGGATTAGATCCAAGGTAGCAGTTCCCCTTGTTGTCTCCACTACCTGTCGGAAGATAAAGTTGTCAACAAGAGAGGATAAGAATTTCCTTGACCTGTTAGTTTTGCCTGAGAGAGATTCCAAAAAAATGTCTGGATAGTTGAAATCTCCCATGACGACTATGTCATATTTTTTGGAGAACTCTGCCATTTGATGCATAAAGAGTTCATCCATATCTTCAGCTTGCACAGGCGGCCTGTAGTACATGCCTACAATGGTGTCCTTTCCATTGTTCTGTCCTTGTATTCTTACCCAAACAGTTTCCACAGAACTCCCAGTCTCTGAAGCTTGGATCTCTGTGCAGATATACGCGTTTCTAACATACAATGCTCAGTAGATAAACAGTCGCACTCAAGTGTGGATTAATCTTGCAAAAAATCTTGAAGATTTTGTGAAATTTTTGGATTTTTATTTTATTTCAAATGCATCAAATAGTGTAACACCGCAGACAAAAGAAGTATCCAAAATGTGGGTATAATATCGTAATCCAGGATATGAGTATACTATGGTTACGTTTCGACCTACTAGGAGGCCTTTCTCAAACTGGTCCAGGCTGCTCCCATGCCATCAGCCCCTGTTTGGGACTTCTGAAAATGCTCTAATTAATCTTTTTCTTGACACTACTTGAGTATGGTTTGAGAAAGGCCTCCTAGTAGGTCGAAACGTAACCATAGTATACTCATATCCTGGATTACGATATTATACCCACATTTTGGATACTTCTTTTGTCTGCGGTGTTACACTATTTGATGCATTTGAAATAAAATAAAAATCCAAAAATTTCACAAAATCTTCAAGATTTTTTGCAAGATTAATCCACACTTGAGTGCGACTGTTTATCTACTGACTACTGTTTGTGGACCCTCCACGTACAGTCAGCACCTATCTCCTCCACAGCAAGAGTGCGCGTCTTTCTTCTTTTGCTCTAACATACAATGCGACACCTCCTCCTCGTTTATCAAGTCTGTTTCTCACAAATAAGTTGTATCCTTCTAGCCTTGTATTCCAATCATATGTATCGTCCCACCAAGTTTCAGTGATTCCAATGACGTCATATTTCTTTTCCTGTGTTAGTAGTTCCAGTTCTCCTTGTTTGTTGCCCATGCTTTGTGCATTAGTATAGAAACGTTTTAGTTTGTGATTGGTTTCTCTTTCTCCAATATTTGTATTATTTAGATTTTTTTTGTCTTTGTTCTTTCCTCCCACTTCTAATAGCAGAGTTCTCAATAGCATTTGTCAGGTGTATGGCTTTTTCTGGCCTTTTGCTTCCCTTCCCACATTGTTCTTCTAGTGTAAAGCTCTCCTGATGAGTGTAGCAAGGCGACTTCCAAATACATGCTTTCCAGTCTTCGTAAGGTGCACCCCATCTCTAGCAAGTAGTCCATCATATAGGTAATTCACTCCGTGATCCAGAAATCCAAATCCTTACTGACGGCACCATCGACATAGCCAGTTGTTCACCTGCAGAATCTTATTCCACCTCCTTGTTCCATGGCCATCCACTGGGAGGATGGAAGAGAAGACCACCTGCGCTCCCAGTTCTTTCACTTTCTTGCCTAAGTCTTCAAAGTCTCTGCAGATGGTTTCCAGGTCGCTTCTTGCGGTGTCATTTGTCCCCACATGTAGTAGCAGGAATGGGTAGTCATCTGTAGGTCTGAAGAGTCCTGATATCTTGTCAGACACATCTTTAATTTTTGCACCTGGAAGACAGCACATTTCTCTTGAGGTTATATCCGGTCTGCAGATAGCGGCCTCTGTTCCTCTCAACAGGGAATCCCCCATGACCACCACTCTCCGTTTCTTCTTCACAACATTTTTCTTTCTCCATCCAGGAGGACTCTGAAGGCGTACAAGGTTGCTGTTTGTAGGCAAAGTCTAATCCTGATGTATTTCTTCATCGTTCTCCTGTGTAAGAGCCTGGCACTGGTTCCTGAGCAGTATGGGTGCTGACTGCCTCCTGATCCTCCTGCTTCTCTGGGTCACATGTCTCCATTCCTCTGTTTCTTCAGGTGCACTTCGAATTTCTTCTCTTTCTGTAACATGAAGAGATAATTCTGCTCTGTCTAAGAACTCTTCACCTTCCTTAATGATCTTCAACGTAGCTAACCTCTCATCGTGATTTTGCAACTTTTCCTCCAACAGGGACACAAGCTGCATTTGCGGCATGTGAAGTTTGGCTTTTCCACTGGTAAATCTGTGAACATGTAGCAAGAAATGCAGCTCACCAAATGGCTCCTGGCCTCTTCCATGTTCTTATTGTTAAAGAGATATCAAAGCGGTGAAAAATGTGCCTACCAGCGCTTGGTTTACCGATGTCCTCCTTTCAGGCCAAAATCCAGTGTTCTTTGAGGTCGCAGAGACTCTTCACTTTTTCCCAGAAGGCACTGGGAATATGCAAATTCTGTCCTCAAGTCTCCTCCCCTGGTTTGTAATGTGTAATTATTGCTGCATTTTGGAGTGGTGAGCTTGGTGCTTCTGTTGTATTCCTGTAATGTGTCATGTCACATTGTCATTTCTATCTTTTAAGCTTTTTCTAATAAAATCTGTATTTTTTAACCTTATTCACTTGATTACTCCTGATTCTCCCATTTTTGCATATCCCCTGAAAGTGTAGACCGCCTAACTTTCAACAAAATAAAACTGTCATGCATTGATCTCACATTATTGCAGTCTGCGATATCTTTGTGGTTGCTTCTGTGCCTGCTATTGCTACTGCTTCTGATGTTACAATTTTTTTTTAAATGTGGAGACTCCAAGTTGAGTCTCCATCTGATGTGTTCCCTGTCTAAGTAGGGCTCCCAGACGGGCAGGCTGGCACTTACTTTTAGTCACCTACCTGTGTTACTTTCCTTACATTTTTCTACCAATAGTTCTGTATGAAACTGATGTTTGTGCCATCTTGGTGTGGCTGGAAAAAAAAATTGGAGGTGTTGCATGAGGTATCAGTGCTCCTAGCTAAGAAGGCTTACATCGCTCCCTTAACCACCAATTCCTCTTTGAAACTTCAATTCAAAGCTTTAAATGCTGGGCCAAACCCTGATATCTCATGCATGACCCATGGCTGACTACTGCTGTGGCATCAATTGCTGCCAGTTTTCATGGTTTCTGCACCTAATTTTAGCTGTTTGGGAAGATTTTTGTCACCCCTTATGGTGTTGTGTATACGTTTTGTTCGGCCTCCTGAAGAATCTAAAGGGGTTTGGGTACATTTGTCTAAACGTTCGTTGAATTAAACCAAATTGAACCTTGAAATGTTCGCTCATCTCTAGACTTAACCAATATCTCTGCACAGAGGTTTATCTAGGCTTTCTGGCACCCGGGGCAAGAATTTGGTTCGGCGCCCCCCACACACACACACATGCGATTTGCACAATTAGTCATGTACCTACGAGCTGCTCTCCCTAATGCTTTCAATGTTCAGTAAAAAAGTGAAAGAAGCAGGAAGAGAAGCTCGTTCATTTTCATTGAGTGAGGCCACACATGTCTAGTCAGCACATGACCACATATATGTAAATTACCTGTGTAGGGTTCAGCAAGTTCGCAGGATGCAGGGATGAGACACGAGAATGGGTGTGGTTTGTGGAAATAACTTTTATAAACTGTAGCCGCTGGGGCTATATTGAGAAAACAACAAGTATGAACAAACACCAGTCCACACAGGGACTCAACAAACCTAACAACACTTTCTTTTGGTAAATGCGACTAACCCGGTTGGCCCGGGTGCTATAGGCCACGTATGACCAAACTGGGGGTCCTTATCTCCTATAGTACACTTATCCTTCCAGGGGTCTGTCAGGATCACAGGCGTGGCCGCGTAGAGGTCGCTGATGAGGCTGCCTTGACCATTCCGGGATGAAACTGGGCTCGACAGGCCCTTGGAGAAACGATGACGGTGGGGCGCAACAGGCCCTGAAGAAACAATGCCGGTGGGGCGCAACAGGCCCTGAAGAAACGGTGTCGGTGGGGCGCAACAGGCCCTGAAGAAACGGTGCCAGCGGGGCGCAACAGGCCCTGAAGAAACAATGCCGGTGTGGCGCAACAGGCCCTGAAGAAACAATGCCGGTGTGGCGCAACAGGCCCTGAAGAAACGGTGCCGGTGGGGCATGACAGGCCCTGAAGAAACGGTGCCGGTGGGGCGCAACAGGCCCTGAAGAAGCGATGCCTGAGGGTCGCAACAGGCCCTGAAGAAACGGTGCCGGTGGGGTGCAACAGGCCCTGAAGAAACGGTGCTGATGGGGTGTGGTAATGACGCAGTCTCTAAATATAACCGTTCACCAACCTCTGCTCAGGGTCCCTTAGCAAACCAGACGGGGGCCTCTACTACCGCCTGTAGTGAGGTGGCGCCCCCTGGGGCCGGTGATGACAGGGCCGCAGCTGTGGGAGAAGGCAGGGGGCAGTGTCCTGACCGCTGTAAAGGAATGGTCTGTTGTCGCAGCGGTCGCCTGAGGTAGCCGCCTTGTCACAACAGGGTGGGAAGCAGCGGGAGTGGCTGTATGGGACCATATGTGGGGAGCGGCCGCCGGTGCAAGTCTCTCACGTGTCACTGGTCAGTGAGTCCGCAGCTTTCCTTTCACAGGCCCCTGTCGGTCTCTCCACAACACATCGTCTGCTCCCTCGGTCCTCTATGTCTCACAAGGCTTCCTGTCTGTTGTCCTGCTCTCTGTCAACTGCCACTTCAGCGCGCCTCCTGCTCCTGTTAAGCTTGCCCCGCCCCCTGTTTCCCTGACAACTTCAGTCAAGTATTTCCTTTTACTGTCCTCCCAGCATCGTTATCTCAGGAACTCTGATGGCGGACCCCTGAGCATCTGTCCTTTCACTGTCTGGGAGTCCTCCTCCCCACACTGGCACGAGAGAATCCTAACAGCGTTCTGTGAGCACTGTGAGAATTCAGAAGTCTGCAGTCACATAGAATGTCTGCAGACTCAGCAAAAACCTGGACAATCCCTATAATGCTCCTAACAAATAAAAACATGAGAATTAGTCAGTATCACAAATAATATTTACATCCAGGTATCTTATAGATGACGTCTCTAGAGTCGTTCTCCTCCTTTTCTTCTTCTTGTCCAGACCCCATGATGAATTTTTTCATCCACATCTCGTCGCTGCAGACTTCCATCTTCTCCGATCTTCTGCAGCAAATCTCCACACGATGCCCTTAAAGATAGAAGTGTCATCATAATGCTCCTGAATAAAAATATCTGCAATATACTGAGTCCTCACACTATTCCCCTCCCTCCTCATACTGTCTCCTCTAAGGCCGGTTTCACACTAGCGCTTTTTCAGCGCGCGCACGGCCGGGGGTAGCTCCGCCCCCGAGCCGGCTCTCTGCCCGGCGTGCCCGCCCCTTCCTTGTAGCGCCGCCTCCTAGCGGACAGCGGCGCCTGCGATCGGCGCACCCTATCTTTAGCATAGGGTGCGCCGATCGTGCGCAGGCCGTGCGCTAGTTGCGCTTTGACCTGCGCTGCGCACTTTTGACGGTGCGCCGTGCGCGCCAAAATCCGAAAAGTTTGATTTTGGTGCGCACGGCGCACCGTCAAAAGTGCGCAGCGCAGGTCAAAGCGCAACTAGCGCACGGCCTGCGCACGATCGGCGCACCCTATGCTAAAGATAGGGTGCGCCGATCGCAGGCGCCGCTGTCCGCTAGGAGGCGGCGCTACAAGGAAGGGGCGGGCACGCCGGGCAGAGAGCCGGATCGGGGGCGGAGCTACCCCCGGCCGTGCGCGCGCTGAAAATGCGCTAATGTGAAACCAGCCTAACTTCCCACCTGTTCACCATACTGTCTCCTCATATATTTACCCCCTCGCTCTCTATACTGTCTGCTCACACATACCCCTGACTCCCCATACTGTGTCTGCACACATCCCATCACCCTCACTCCCCATACTGTGACCACATACATTTTTCCCCATCGCTACTCATACTGTGTCCACATACATTTACCCATTCGCTCCCCATTCTGTCTGCACCCATCCCCCACTCACCTTACTGCGCAATTGGTAATTTATTCCAAATCAGTTCCCACAATCCCTCTCACCTGATCCTCTACTCGGTCCTATATATTCAGATGCCGCCTAGGGAGGCACGTGTGTCCATACAGCATAAGTATCACTGCAGCAAAAGTATCGTGAAGATGCAGTTATTACTACGGCTGATAACATCAAGCTCCTCTCCTCTCTTCACACAGGTACAATCTCTGCTCCTGCTACTGCTACAATCCCTATTTGCTGTCATCTAGTGCAACCTTTCATTTAATGGTACAATCTCTGCTGCTGCTACTGCTACAATCCCTTTTGCTGTCATCTAGTGCAACCTTTCATTTAATGGTACAATCTCTGCTGCTGCTACTGCTACAATCCCTGTTTGCTGTCATCTAGTGCAATCTTTCATTTAATGGTACAATCTCTGCTCCTGCTACTGCTACAATCCCTATTTGCTGTCATCTAGTGCAACCTTTCATTTAATGGTACAATCTCTGCTGCTGCTACTGCTACAATCCCTTTTGCTGTCATCTAGTGCAACCTTTCATTTAATGGTACAATCTCTGCTGCTGCTACTGCTACAATCCCTGTTTGCTGTCATCTAGTGCAACCTTTCATTTAATGGTACAATCTCTGCTCCTGCTACTGCTACAATCCCTGTTTGCTGTCATCTAGTGCAACCTTTCATTTAATGGTACAATCTCTGCTCCTGCTACTGCCACAATCCCTGTTTGCTGTCATCTAGTGCAACCTTTCATTTAATGGTAAATAACAGTGCCTACTTAATGTTTGCTAAATTCATTTGTTGCATTGAACTCAATACTTACTGCTGTATAGCCATGTTCCGGCCAGTAGAGATGTTATCAGGTGTAAGGTGTTACTAGCATAGGATGTTGCCAGGCCCTGTACATTTGATTGTCTAACATCCCCTGGTGTGCTAGGCAATTGGTAATTTATTCCAAATCAGATCCCACAATCTCTCTCACCTGATCCTCTACTCAGTCCTATATATTCAGATGCCGCCTAGGGGGGTATGTGTGCGGGTCAGGCACGTGTGTCCCTGCAGCAAAAGTATCGTGAAGATGCAGTTATTACTACGGCAGTTAGTCTCGGCAGGAGTCAGGACCCCACACTATCTACCTGTCTCTTTTGGGTATGTCTACTGAGTAAGCCCTTCTTATTACTTGGACTTAGGTTAAGAAAAACTATCTTATTTCCTCACCATGTTTACCTATGCTCTCACAGTGTTTGCTCCTTTAATCCTCACTCTCCTTCGCTATCCCCAAACCCCAGCACCCTCTAACCAAATAATGACCTCCCCTTCCCTCTTTCCTCCCCATCTGACCTCCTCTGCTGAACTGCTCCTCAACCTCAAATCTGTTCGAATGAAACATAAAACAAGCTGCCCACTCTCCTTCTCTCATCTGCTCTCCCTTTCTCTGCTTCTATTCACTGCTGGCGACATATCTCCAAATCCTGGCCCCCCACAGCTCATGCCCCACATTACTTCCCCTTCCTACCGCTCCCTATCTAATAAGAATTACCGCAATCTTTCCAACTTAAAACCTGTGCCATTGACACCCAACCCCCTGCTCCCTCTCTCTGGATCACTTTGGAATGCCCGCTCCAACTGCAATAAGCTCCATGTGATTCATGACCTCTTTCTCTCTCACAATCTTGCCTTCCTCTGCCTCACAGAAACTTGGCTGACACCCTCTGACACCGCCTCCCCTGCTGCGCTGTGTTACGGCAGCCTCCACTTCACCCACACTCATTGCCCTGGCAACAGACACGGTGGAGGAGTGGGTCTTCTCCTTTCTTCCAACTGCACCTTCAACCCAATCCCACCTCTTCCCTCCCTAATCCTCCCCACTTTTGAAGTCCACTCTTTCCGCATCTACTCTCTCTTCAACCTTCAAGTGGCCGTCATATACCGACCTCCAGGCCCGACCACTGCCTTCATTGACCAATTCCCTGCCTGGCTTCTTCACTTTCTTTCAACTGACACCCCCACTATCATCATGGGTGACTTCAACATCCCCTCTGATACCCTTCAGTCAGCAGCCTCCAAACTCCTGTCCCTTACTAAATCTTTTGGACTTACTCAGTGGCCCTCCTCAGCCACTCACACAGATGGACACACATTAGATCTGGTCTTTACCGTCTCTGCTCTCTTTCTAACTTCACCACCTCTGAAATAGCACAGAAAGAGGACTTAAAAATCCTCCAATAATAGAAAACAGCAAAAAGGTTTACCCGTTCAGGCCTCCAGACAAATGCATTATCAGGATGCAGTGGACCCATATAATTAAGATGGCAACACAGGTGCAAGAATACCGATGAAACAACCGCTCACAGCCTACTAATACATGGAGGGGGCGGTTGCCTGGTATGTTAATGCACAATAAAAAACTTGTATGCAGCGCTGTTCACACTATGGCCATGCACAGCATCCAGGCCAGCCTAGTAGTGACACCCTTCTATTAGCTCAGGCGGGCGGCAGACAGTGAGGACCGCCACATTAGACGGCCCAACTGCACCCCCCTAACGGCTGCGCCCGGGGCAAGTGCCCCGCTGCCCCCCTCTGTCCCTGCAGTGCCTATTTACACTTTGCTTCATCATTTGGTTGGAACCAAGATATTTATATATCTGATTTGCAAAGGTAGCTAGAAGACATGACTCATGCTGAACACTTTTTGCATAACTCACACATCAAACAGATTTTTTTCTTGACTTCACCCAATACAATACTGAATTGAACACAGACGCATCCACAGAAGGTTCATGATGCAGATTGCAGGAAGGATCCTTGTGACAATTTTGGCCATTCTCTACAGTGGTGTGGGATATATTCTGAATGTATTCATCTTGGTGGCCTGTGCCCAAAACCCGAGGACTGGACAGAGACTAAATCCTCCTGACTTAATCCACTTTGTTATTGGATTGGTGAACATCACTCTCCAGAGTTTGTTCTGGTTCCTGGGTCTGTTATGCACTTTTTCCACTTCTTTCCTGTTGACATGGAAGGTCTTTGTCACAATCACCGTGGGCACACAGGCTTTCTTGTATCTAACCTACTGGCTCACTGCCTGGCTCTGTGTCTATTACTGCGTCACCATCTCTACCTTCAGTCATCCGCTCATTGTTTGGTCAAAGAAGAACATCTCATTGTATCTACTGCGTCTTCTCCTTCTCTCAGCAGCCGGCTGTTTCTTCATTAGTCTTCCCATCATCTTCACGGCAACTCTGCAGGTCACTCTACAATCTGCTGCGAATAGCACCATTGACCCCACATTTATTAGTTGGACTTTCCATCTTCAGCCCTTTTACATACACACTGCATCTTTTCTAGGATGCTACGTGCCATTTCTCTTCATTTTGGTTTCTATAATGGTGACGAACGCTTCACTCATAAGACATGTACGGAAGATCAAGCAGAAGGATTCAGGATTGTCCCAAAGCAAACACCAGGCTCACATTAATGCTATAAGAACCATGTGTATGATCCTTACAATTTCCATCATATTCTGCATAAGTCAAATTTTGTTTTTTTCAATGACCCCCAATATTGAAAATCCTTTTACAATTGTCAACTGGTTGATATTTATGTCTTTTCCAGCAGCAGAGTCTCTCATTATTATCTTTGCCAACCCCAAGCTAAGGAGGCAAATCATGGGGAAGATCCTGTGGTTTTACAGAAAGGTGAAGATGTAAGAAATATAAGGAAGAATCACTCTTGTGTCTACTCTAGTGATTATTAGCGTAAAAACTGGAATATTTCAATTGTTTTAATCCTGTTCTAGTACACTAGTGCCGTACATTAAACTCTTCGACATGATTTATTTTTCTGTTATTTCCAATTCGCAAAGTTGTGCAAAAACAGACACAAACTAAGCCCATTATGTATAAGTCATTCATCAGATATGTTCTTCTCTACATTAGTTACCTCTGGATTAAATACAAGTCTCTACATGGGGTTGTACCGTAGGAAGGGTGAAGTGTAAATAGTGTAAGGATGTCTGGTCACTTGTTTGGAAGAGAATCCACAAATCACAAATTCTTAGTAGACAAGGTAAAAAAACACAGAATAAAAAAGTAAGATGTGCTGACAGTACGGTCAGGAAAGGTCAGATGAAGAACATCACATCAAATGTATTTCGTAAGATGGTCGGACATGGAGAAAAAAGCTTTTCTTCGGTTTTTGGAGCTTTTATCAATTTTCAGTGACATTTTCATTATTTTGATATTGCGCCAATTTATTGGAAGATTTCCTCTTGGACCCTCTCTGGATGTACAACCAGGCGGTTATAGCCCCCTTTTGACTGTATTATACCCTGGCACAGCGGGGGTGAAGATCCTGTCAGAAATTTCTCTGGGCGCCATCTTCTGCCTTCCAGTGATGTCACCGCTAATCGGTGGGTATCATAAAACATATCAAAACACCTTCTGGGACCTTCTGTGTGTGTGCCCCTACCCAACCTGGGGTTTTTTCGCCCCCTTTTAATTTTGTTTAGCCTGGGCACATCGCAGGTGAAGACTTGGACTGAGACCGCTGCAGGCGCCATCTCCCTCCCTCTCAGTGACGTCACCGCTATAAGCGTTTTTTTTCCTGTGATCAAATTTGAGATAGACTGGTTTTAACTCTTATTTTGGGGCTGCCCCTTGTGGACCGGGGGGTCGGGGATCTCTTTTGTGTGTGTTTTCATTGGACACACTGCTGTGGAAGGTCCCCCCCACAGACCGCTGGGCTCTGCTGCACTGCGGATCCTCCTCCTCTGCCAGTGACGTCACCGCTATTCGGGTGGCGTCACAAAATACATTGGAACCCCCCCTGTGACCTTCTATAGGTCTGCCCCTGTCTAACCAGGGGGTTTGCGCCCCCTTTTAACTTTATTTTGCCTGGGCACATCGCAGGTGAAGATTTGGATTGGGACTGCTGCAGCTGCCGCCTCCCTCCCAGTGACGTCACCGCTATGTGCAGTTTTTTTCTGGGCTCAAAATTGAATAAAAATGTATCTATCCCCATTTATGGGGTTGCCCCTGATGGACCGGGGGGCTTTGGATCTTTTTTGAATTTGTTTTACCAGGGCACATTGCTCGAGAAGTTCCTTTGTCAGCTCGCCCTGTTCCTCTATACTCCGGCTGCTCCTCCTCCTGTGACATCATCGCTGGACCAGGGCCTTCTTCTGAATGAAGTGGAGATCCCTAGCTGCATTGTCCTGACGTGTCTGGCTGTGACAGGCAGGGATTGCTGTATACTCCTGCTCCACAGGCTTCCTCACCTCTGCCTGTGACATCACCGTTGATTGCAGCCTGTCAGGAAGCTGTGGGGGACTGCAGTCACCGCCTATGGTAGCGGCCATTTTATTGGTGGGTCTAGTGTCGCAGCTGTTGGGGGCGGCCATTTTCTTGGTGGGTTTGAACTCTTCAAAGAGGAAGGGTCCCTCGGGTGGGGGGAGTACACGGTCTTCCAGTGCCAATTCCTCAGGGGAGGATTGTAGTTCTTCTTCCCCCAACCCTACTCCAAAAAAATCCAGGCCGAAACCTGAGGAGTTGTCCGGGGCCTTCCCTGGTGATACAACCCTTGAGGCATATATGAACACATTAGTTGAAAAACTTAGTGCCAGGATGTGTATCGACATGGCTAACCAATCAAAGCTTTTTCAAGACACTCTTGAACACTTTACTGCTCTGTTGGATAACCATGAGTCTAGATTGGGGGAATTGGAAAAATCACAAACGGTATCTCTAAAACACCATTCGGAGTCCAAATCTGAGATACACCAGTTGCGACTTAAATTGGCGGATCTGGAGGACCGCTCCCACCGCAACAATATTAAAATCAGGGGTATATCGGAAGATATTTCACCCGTCAAGCTTTCTGACTATGTTAAGGGAGTTTTTAGGAGGATGATTCCCAATCTTTCGGATATGGATCTTATCATTGATCGTATCCATTGTCTTCATAAGCCTCCTTCCATCCCTAAAGACCTACCCAGGGATGTAATTATGAAAATTCATTTCTACCACATAAAAGAGAAAATTCAGAATTTGGTCAGAATTAAGGGAGGCTTCCCGGAACCATATCACCATCTAAAGTTGTTTTCTGATCTATATAAAGCAACTATAGAAGGTCGGAAACACTTTCGATCACTGACCTCCGTGTTGCGGGAGCGAGGCCTTCCTTATAAGTGGGGCTTTCCTCTACGCTTCTTTTTAATTACAAAGGGAAGAATGCAACTTTTCATTCACCTGAAGAGGGGTTCCAATTTCTGAAATCTCAGGGTGTCTTGTCCTCTGTTCCTACAGTTTCTTCTGCTGGTCCAGGACATGTCACCTGAGCCTATTGTGAGGTGTGTCTATGGGTTATCTGATATTATATGATTTAATATTGTGCTTAGCTTGTATATTTGTCTATTTGATATAGGTGTTAATGAGGGTTTCCTTAGCCTTGCGCTGCACGGCCTTGTCCCCCGGCGCAAGTAGGAGAACCATTTTCTGTGGTTTCCCTCTTAGGGTTCTAACACTGTACAATTTTAAGTTTGTACTTATTCTTTGGTTATTTAGTTTTGTAGTGTTTTCTTTTTCTGACACTTTCCAGCTGGTGATTGTTTTTTAACGCCAATTTTTCTCTTTTTTTATGGTACTTACATTAACTACTTGCATTAGTTACTTATAACGTTAAGGGGCTTAATAGTCCCAATAGGCGTTTTTCCTTTCAGTGAGAAATTAATAAATCTGCAGCAGATGTCGTGTGCCTCCAGGAGACTAAATTTAAAATTATTAATCATCCCATGTTTTCCCTAAAAAATTACCCTCATGTTTTTGAGACCTCGGGTCCTTCTAAAAAGGCAGGTGTCCTGACCCTAGTCAGGGACTCCTTGTCGTTCGAACAGCTGGAGGAATTGATGTGAAGGTCATTTTCATGTCCTTGTCTGTTCTATAGACTCCCAAATTTATACCATTGTCAATATCTACGCTCCTACTAAAGGTCAAATTAGGATTTTGAACAAATTACTAAAAAAACTTGAACCGCTAAAGAGAGGCATTTTTTTACTCTTAGGTGATTTTAACTTGGTCCCCGATAATTCACTTGATGCCTCTTCTTCCAGTAGACTTAATTTCCCTTCTTTAAATAATTGGCCTTTCACTAATGAATTTTTTGATGTTTTTCGTTGTCTCAATTCCACCTCAAAGGAATATACATTTTTTTCTGACTCTCATTTATCTGCCTCTCGTATTGACCTCATTTTGTCAGACGTATTTTCTCTCCCTAGATTTTCCTCAGTTTCAATTCGAAATAAATCTGTTTCAGATCATGCTCCTGTTATTGCCAAGTTGGTGGAGGGGCACTCTGTTACTAATCAGCCGTTGTGGAAGTGTAATGCTTCTATTTTTAAAAATCCTACTTACCATGAGGAAATATCTAAATCTCTCAAGTTTTATTTTTCAGAAAATATATTTGATCCTTCCAAACCGTTCCTCCAGTGGAATGCTCACAAGGCGGTTCTACGAGGCACTCTTATTCGTATTTCCTCCCGTACAAAAAATTTTAACCTTCAAAAAATTAAAAATTTGCAGGCTTTGATTAAGGAGGAGTTGGAATTGTCCTTATCTAAGAATCCTCCCTCGAGCTCCACATCTCTAGCGGATTTATCCCGTCTTCGAAATGAATTAAGGGCCACAATTTTTTCGTTCTATGATTCGGCAGTAAAGCAATCAAAATTTCATCATTACGTGTCCCTTAGTAAACCCACCCGTTTTATGTTTAGTCGCATATAGAAGCTTAGAGTACGCAACCGCATTGGCAAAATTACTTCTCCTAAGGGATTGTCCCTCACCCACCCACAGGACATTGCAAATGAATTTGCGAAATATTTCAATCAGCTGTATAATCTGAGGTCTGATCCCTCTCTTCCCGCTCCAGATGCAGACTCTATTAATAATTTTTT
Source organism: Dendrobates tinctorius (assembly GCF_039654945.1). Classification (NCBI taxonomy): domain Eukaryota; kingdom Metazoa; phylum Chordata; class Amphibia; order Anura; family Dendrobatidae; genus Dendrobates; species Dendrobates tinctorius. The sequence goes on from NW_027361968.1 coordinate 1,206,906, forward strand.
ATCTTCGGTTAACCTTCCAAATCTCAACTCTGTGGACGCAGATTTTTTATCTGCTCCTTTTACTGCTGAAGAGATTGGTGACACCATTAATTAAAGTCATATAAAGCCCCTGGTCCCGATGGTTATAGTAACAATTATTATAAGTCTTTCCGACATTCTTGTCCCCCATCTAACTAAACTTTTTAATGCCGCTGCGTCCGTTGGTTCCATCCCTAGAGAAAATTTAGATGCTACAATCGTACTAATTCCCAAACCCAATACTAATCCTGATCAAATTCTTAATTATCTTCCCATTTCATTAATAAATACTGACCTCAAAACTTATTCTAAAATTTTAGCTAATCGTCTTAATATTAATATTATACTGCCTAAATTAATTTCCACGGACCAAATCGGCTTTATCAAACACCGGCAGTCCATTGAAGGGACCAGACGGCTGATAAATATTATAAAGTTAATCAATTCCCAAAAACTTCCTTCTGCTCTAATTTCATTAGATGCAGAAAAAGCGTTTGATCGCGTGAAGTGGACCTTTCTCCGATGCTCCCTACTAAAATTTGGATTTAATTTAGATTTTATCACCAAAATTATGGCCTTATAATCTGACCCTCAAGCAAAAATTTAGATTAATAATCACTTTTCCTCCCCATTTCCAATGTCTAATGGTACCCGGCAGGGTTGTCCCCTCTCTCCATTGCTTTTTGCCCTTGCAATAGAACCGCTAACCCAATTAATCAGAGATCATTCCTCCATAGAGGGTGTTCGAACAGATCGTCAGGAGTTTAAGATCAGTCTATATGCTGATGATGTCCTCCTGTCTCTCACTAATCCCTGCTCCTCTATTTCACACTTACAATCCCTTCTTCAAAAATTTTCCTCCCATTCCTATTTTAACCCCTTAACGACCGCCGATACGCCTTTTTACTTCGGTAGTTAAGGGTACTAAAACCACAGCGCCATTAATTCACGGAGCTGTGATTTAAGTGAATAGCGCCCCCCAGTGTCGGATTTTCTCCGGGGTCTCGCCTGCCAGGGGTAGCCAAGACCCCAGAGAACATGAATCGGTCGGTTTTTACCGACCCCGCTTTTGCGATCGCCGTTATTAACCCTATAACGGCGACCGCCAAAAAAAAGCCGCAATTTTACATTTAATTTCTCTTTCCTCTGATGTGATCGCACATCAGAAGAGAGAGAAATAGGGTCCCCGATCCCCCCCCGGTACCTCTCTGTGGCCCTCTGTCCCCTCCCGGTTGTCCCACGTCCCGCCGGGGTCCTCCGATGGGCGCCGCCATCTTGAAAATGGCAGGCGCATGCGCAGTGCGCCAGCCGGGAATTTGCCGGCTCCGGCTGGCAGATTCCATTCATTATTTTGATCACTATGATAAACGATCATAGTGATCAAAATAAAAAAAATAGTACATAACCCCCCCGTTTATCACCCCCTTATATAGGCAAATATAATGAAATAAAGAAAAAAATTTTTTTTCAGTTTTCCATTAGGGTTAGGGTTAGGGTTGGCTAGGGTTGGGGCTAGGGTTGGGCTAGGGCTAGGGTTAGGGCAAGGACTAGGGTTAGGGCTCGGCTAGGTTTAGGGTTAGGGCTAGGGTTAGGGTTAGGGCTCGGGTTAGGGCTAGGGTTAGAATTAGGGTTAGGGCAAACTAGGATTAGAGTTAGAATTAGGATTAGGGTTGGGATTAGGGTTAGGGGTGTGTTGGGGTTATGGTTGGAGCAAGAATTGAGGAGTTTCCACTATTTACCAACTTTGGGGGTCTAAAAATTGGGGTCTAAAAAACCACTTTTGTGGAAATAAAAAATACTTTATTTTCACGGCTCTGCATTTATAAACTTTTGTGAAGCGCTTGGGGGTTCAAAGTGCTCACCACACATCTAGACAAGTTCCTCAGGGGGTCTAATTTCCAAAATGGGGTCACTTGTGGGGGGTTTCCACTGTTTAGGCCCATCAGGGGCTCTGCAAACGCAACATGATGCCCGCAGACCATTCCATCAAAGTCTGCATTCCAAAATGGCACTCCTTCCCTTCCAAGCTCTCCCATGCACCCAAACAGTGGTTCCCCCCACATATGGGGTATCGGCGTACTCAGGACAAATCGCACAATAACTGTGCGGGTATGATTTCTCCTGTTACCCTTGTAAAAATAAAAATTTGGGGGCGAAAAGATCATTTTTGTGGAAAAAAAATGGATTTCTTATTTTCACGGTTCTAACTTATAAACATCTGTGAAGCACTTGAAGGTTAAAAGTGCTCACCACACATCTAGATAAGTTCCTAAATGGGTCTAGTTTCCAAAATGGGGTCACTTGTTGGAGTTTTCCACTGTTTAGGCACATTAAGGGCTCTCCGAACGCAACATGGCATCCGATCTCAATTCCAGCCAATTCTGCGTTGAAAAAGTCAAACGGCGCTCCATCCCTTGAGAGCTCTGCCGTGTGCTGAAAAAGTGGTTTACCCCCACATATGGGGGATCGGCGTATTCAGGAGAAATTGCACAACAAATTTTGTGGTTGATTTTCTCTTTTAACACTTGTGAAAATAAAAAAAAATTGGTTCTGAAGTAAATTTTTTGCAAAAAAAAATTAAATGTTAATTTTTTCCTTCCACATTGCTTTAGTTCCTGTGAAGCACTTAAAGGGTTAATAAACTTCTTGAATGTGGTTTTGAGCTCCTTGAGGGGTCTAGTTTTTAGAATGGTGCCACTTTTGGGTATTTTCTGTCATGTACACCCCTCAAAATGACTTTAAATATGATGTGGTCCCTAAAAAAAATGGTTTTGTAAATTTTGTTGTAAAAATGAGAAATCACTGGTCAACTTTTAACCCTTATAACTTCCTAACCAAAAAAATTTTTGCTTCCAAAATTGTGCTGATGTAAAGTAGACATGTGGGAAATGTTATTTATTAAGAAATTTGTGTGACACATCTCTCTGATTTAAGGGCATAAAAATTTAAAGTTTTAAAATTGCAAAATTTTCTAAATTTTCACCATATTTCCATTTTTTTCATAAATAAACACAAGACTTATCAAAGAAATTTTACCACTAACATGAAGTACAATATGTCACGAAAAAACAATCTTAGAATCAGCGGTATCCATTAAAGCGTTCCAGAGTTATAACCTCATAAAAGGACAGTGGTCAGAATTGTAAAAATTGGCCCAGTCATTAAGCTGCAAACTGGCTCTGTCGCTAAGGGGTTAAGATTAATGAGTACAAATCCAAAATTTTCCAATTTAATCTCACCAATTCTCAAATCAGGAGTATAAAGGCTGTCTCTTCTTGGGGTTGGGCAGAGAGGAAAATTGTTTATTTAGGTCTGCTGTTTTCTAGAAACCTTGGATCTCTGATTTCCACTAGATTCCCTAATCGCCTCCATTTCTAAAGGCCTTAATTTTTACGCGGACAAAGAATTATCCTGGTGGGGAAAATGTCTAGTAGCCAAATCAATATTCCTTCCCAAAATCCTCTATGTTTTCAGATCCCTTCCCCTGCTTGCTTCCACTTCTTATTTAACTAGCCTGCTGACACGCCTTCATTTATTTATTTGGGGAAATAAAAAGGCCCGTATTGCTTCGAAACCGTTATACAAACATAAGTTAGGTGGAGGTCTGGGACTGCCGAACATCTCAGCTTATTATTACTCTCATCTTATTAAGCAAAGTCTATGTTGGTGGTCAACCGGCCATATACCTTCATGGGCGGACTTGGAATTTCATTTTAATAATAACTCCCCTCCTTGTTCTCTTACTTTGAATCTATTGACATCTAAGCATTTATCTCAGTCTCATCATCCAGTTTTTATGGCTGCTATTGTGGCTTGGAGGAAGTTAAATGTAAGAGTGGTTTTTCTAGGGTTCAACTCCTGTTGAGGCTTCCTCTCTCTTTTCTGGCCTCTGTTTATTCATTCGATTTGCATTCCACTTGGGCTGACTGGGGGATTTCTAAATTAAATGACATCCTTGATGGTCATAAATTTGTATCTTTTTCTCATCGTAAGAGTAGGTTTGGGGTTCCCTCCTCTGCTTTTCTACACTTTACTATGTTGAAAGAATTTTTGACTCCACCGGTGACTCGTTGCCCTCCGCTATCGGAGCCAGCGGTCAATATTTTATGCAACTCAGGCCATAATATTTTTTGGTCCACTCGTTATATCTACCAGTGGTTCAACAACGATTCTGCATTTATAAAATCGCCATATATGAAAAAATGGGAATCGGTTTTGAATTTTTCTGTTACCCCAGATGTTTGGGAACTGACCATGTCTCTAACCTATTCTGCTTCCATGTCTATGGCTCTCCATGAGTCCTACTTTAAAATCATATTGAGATGCTACTATTCGCCATCTTGTCTAGCTTTTATCAACCCTTCCACCTCCCCTCTCTGTTGGAGGGATTGCAGGCATCATGGTAGCCTTTCCCATTTATTTTGGTTTTGTCCACGTCTTCGGCATTTTTGGGACAACGTCTCCTCTCTTATTTCTCATATTTTAAATCAATCAGATTTTTCACTGACTCCTCAGTTCGCCCTGCTCTCGTTGGATGCAAGTCGTTTGAATCCTGTTAGGAAATTGGTTATTCATTTACTTTTGGTTTCTAAAAATGAAATTGCGTTTTATTGGAAATCCACTCGAGTGCCCTCTTCACTCGATATCATTGCAAAGCTGACTTTACATAAATTATATGAGCAAAAATTGGCGTTGCTGAATGGCTGTCTTCCTTCCTTTATAAAGAAATGGTCTCGCTGGTTGGAAAGGTTTCCATGACTCTGATTTGTTTCCCCTTCCCTCTTTCCTCCATCCCTTCCCTTCTCTTCCCCTCCCACCCCTCTCCCACATTATGCAGACAATGAGTCTACTATGTTATCATTATTATAATATAATAATAAAATGTTTGGAAAAGGAAAGGTTTCCATGGGTTCTTATTATTATTAATATTTATAGTCTGGTTGTGTTTTTTTCTTTCATGTGTCATGAGTGCCTCACGATATTGCATTTATGTATGCTCTGTTATAAAATGTTAATAAAATTGTTTGGAAAAGAAAGGGTGCATTTCATGACAGACACCTGGACAAGCAAAAATGGGTAGGGGCATTGCATCTCACTTACTAGGCACTACGTGACTATTTTGGCTGTGAGGGCAGATGGTCAATGGGCTGCTCCACAAGTCTTTAAATCCACAAGGTTTGCAGGACAAACCTTTGTATCTAACATTTTCTCTACTGCTTCTGGCTCCTACACCTCCGCTAGGGCCTCCACCTGTGCCCTCAACCCCTTCCTTAATCAAATATATGTTCCAACAGTGCAGGTAGAATCCCCCCTACTTCCTTACTGCGCAGCCATAGCTCACCGCATTCAGGCAGTGTTCAAATTAATATGCCTTGGAGATCACAGTCACACAGCTCAAGAGGTGTGAACAGCTCTCCATACTGAGTAAGAGCAATGGTTATCTCCACTGATCCTGGAGCCATGGAAAGCCGTGTGCAATAACGATGCAAATCTGGTGACGGCCCTTTGTTGAGGCAACCTTACACACGCGCCTTGCATGGCTCATGTCCTCAGCTTGGTGGTACAGCAACTTCTTTGCCACTATCTTGACCTCAATGCACTGCTGCAGAAAGCACAGTTGCAGTGTGCTCACTCCTGCTGATTGCACCCTGCAGGTTACTTGCATCGCTACAGAGGTCTTTCGGCCTATCGGTTAACCAATTGATTTGCGATGTCCAGACACAGTGAAATTCCACTCTGCACATGCTGCAGCAACTGTGGCAGCAGCGACAAGTCCTGGTGCAGTATGTCTTTTGCATAGCCTGGGCCAGCACAGTATTGACATGGTGCAAATCACACTTGTGTAGAGGGCACAGATAAAGGACCTCTGGACCTTTACAATCTTCTGCCCAGTTTTGAAATGGCTACTAAGATAGTGCTGACGATGCCATCAACAGCATTACCATTCCGATCATCTACATGCTGCAGCACACTTTGAATAGTCTGTGTGAAGAGGTATTGGTCCCAGTGGAAGAGGAGGTAGAGGATGATGCGGAAGGGATAACAATATCTCAAATTTCCGGACTGTCATCGCACAGGCTCATGCCATGGTAACGTGGCTTATAGCGATCAAGGGGTATAATGATACCAAACTGTTAGTGAAGGTATAGGAGCCAAGAAACAAATTGAGGAGGACGAAGTGACAGACGCGCAAAGATCAGGAGATGAAGAGGTTAATGATCCCCTCTTTGTTGTCCATCGTTGGCTCGAGGGGACGGAGGAAGCAACCTTTAGTGTTACTCTGCCACCAACACACCATGCACTTGGAGCTGATGGAAACGCCCAACACATGAGTTCCTTCTTGCAGCATTACCTGCAACATGATGCCCATATTGTTAGGACTAGAAATAGTGCTGACTAATTTGTTGCCACTCTGTTGGATCCACTGTACGAGAGTAAATTTTGCTAGATGATTCCCCCTGTGGAAAGGGACGCACACATGCTGGAGTATCGAAACACGCTTGTAGACAATCTTATGTGTGGTTTTCCCCAAGACAGCAGTCAGCATTACATTTATGGACTTCCAACCCCGAGAACATTGAGTCGTCAATGCAAAAACATTACCAGCAGCACTGTAAGTGGCAGAAGCGATTTCTGTAAGTCGTATCATATATTTTTTTTAGACCAGCCAGTGCACTAGCAGAACAGAGTACAAGTCTGACATGTTGTGAACGACTGGAGAGGATGGTGCAGGAGTATCTGGAACTCAATATCAATGCCTTCAGAGAGGGTTTGGATCATTTTCCATTTTGGCCTTCAAAAGTGGAAGAGTGGCCTGAGATCGCCTCACACGCCTTGGAGGTTTGGTCAGCATTCTCTCAAAATGTGTCTTCAGCGCTGCTGGTGGTGTCTTGACTGATAAGCGCATCCAGCTATCCCTGGAAAGTGTAGACTGCCTAACTTTCATCAAAATGAACAAGTCATGGATCTCCAAAGACTTTTGCAACCCAGTTGCAGACTGAGCAGACTAGGCAATGGTGTCATTTTAAGTGTCATGCATGGATCTTGCATTATTACAATCTGCGCCATCCTTGTGGTTGCTTCTGTGCCTGCTGTTGCTACTGCTTCTGATGTTACAAACAATTTTTTTTGAAATGTGGAGACTCCAAATTGGGTCTCCATCTAGTGGGTTGTCTGTGTATGTAGGGTTTCTAGACAGGCAGGCCTCCACTTACTTTCAGTCAAGTACCTGTGTTACTTTCCTTACATTTTTCTACCAATAGTACTGCATGAAACTGATGTTTTTGCCATTTGCTGGAATAAAAAACTGGAGGTGTTGCATGAGGTATCAGTGCTCCAAGCTAAGAAGGCTTACACTTCTCCCCTAACCTCGAGGTCCTCATTGAAACTTCAATTCAAGGCTTTAAATGCTAGGCTAGACCCGGATTACTTCATACATGGTCCATGGCTGACTACTGCTGTGGCATCAATTGCTGCCAGTTTTCATGGTTTCTTCCCCTAATTTCAGCTGTTTGGGAAGCTTTTTGTTACCCCTTATGGTGTTGTGTATACTTTTCGTTCGGCCTCCCATTAAATCTAATGGGTTCGGGTACATTCATCGAATTGTTCGGCAAATGTTTTTGAGGAACGTCTGAACGTTCAGCGAATCTAACTGAACCCTGAAAGGTTTGCTGATCTCTAGACTTAACCAATATCCATGTGGTGCCTGGTTACACTTTGCTTCATCATTTGGTTGGAACCAAGAAATAAACATCTGATTTGCAAGGGTAGCTAGACAACACAACTCATGCTAAACACTTTTTGCATAACTCACACACATTTTTTTCTTGTCTTCACTCAATACAATACTGAATTGAACACAGACGCATCCACAGAAGGTTCATAATGCGGATTACAGGATGGATCCTTGTGACAATTTTGGGCATTCTGGACAGTGGGGTGGGATATATTCTGAATGTGTGCATCTTAGTGGCCTGTGCCCAAAACCTGAGGTCTGGACAGAGACTAAATCCTCCTGATTTAATCCATTTTGTTATTGGACTGGTGAACATCACTCTCCAGAGTTTGTTCTGCTTCCAGGGTCTGTTATGCATTTTTTTCTTTTCTTTCCTCTTCACATGGAATGTCTATGTCCCAATTACTGTGGGCACGATGACTCTCTTGTATCTAACCTACTGGCTCACTGCCTGGCTCTGTGTCTATTACTGTGTCACCATCTCTACCTTCAGTCATTGGTTCATTGTTTGGTCAAAGAGGATCATCTCAATGTATCTACCGCATCTTCTCCTTCTCTCAGCAGCCGGCTGTTTCTTCATTAGTCTTCCCGCCATCTACACAGCAACTTTGGAAGTCACTCTACAATCTGCTGCGAATAGCACCATTGACCCCATATTTATTAGTTGGACTTTCCATCTTCAGCCCTTTTACATACACACTGCATCTTTTGTAGGATGCTACGTGCCATTTCTCTTGATATTGGTCTCTATCATAGTGACCAACTCTTCACTTTTAAGACATCTACGGAAGATGAAGCAGAAGGATTCTGGATTGTCCCAAACCAAAGACCAGGCTCACGTTAATGCTATAAATACCATGTGTATGTTTCTTACAATTTCCATCATATTCTGCATAAGTGAAATTTTGTTTTTTTCAATTACCCTCAATATTGAAAATCCTTTTACAATTGTCAACTGGTTGATATTTATGTCTTTTCCAACAGTAGAGTCTCTCGTCATTACCTTTGCCAACCCCAAGTTAAAAAGACAAATCATGGCGAAGATCCTGTGGTTTTACAGAAAGGTATATAGATTTAAGAAATATAAGGAAGAGTCAGTCTAGTGTCTACTCTAGTGATTATTAGTGTAAAAACTGGAATATTTCAATTTTTTTTGTAAATCATGTTCTAGTACTCTGGTGTCATACATTAAACTCTTCGACATGATTTATTTTTCTATTTCCAATTTGCAAAGTTGTGCAAAAAGCAGACACAAACTAAGCCCATTATCTGTAAGTCATTCATCAGATATGTTTTTCTGTACATTAGTTAGCTCTGTATTAAATACAAGGTTCTCCATAGGGTTGTACCATAGGAAGGGTGAAATGTTAGTAGTGTAACGATCTGTTCATGTTGTGTGTACTTGGCACTACACTTGTTTCCAAGAGAATCCACAAATCACAAATTCTTAGTAGACAAGGTAAGAAAACACAGAATAAAAAAGTAAGATGTGCTGACAGTACGGTCAGGAAAGGTCAGATGAAGAACATCACATCAAATGTATATCATAAGATGGTCAGACATGGAGAATAAAGCTTTTCTTCGGTTTCAACAGGGGAATCGTTCCCTATCAAACACAATTCCAACTCCAATTATACAATCTATTTATTGGAATGCGAATGCCGGTTGCAATACTTTGGGCGGACCACTCAGGCCACACACAACAGAACGAATGGACACAGACACAACATAAGGACTGGTATCATCCAGCAAAGTCTCTCCAGACATTTCTTAGCTGAACATAATAAAGATCATATTAATCTTAAATTGATTATAGTAGAACAGAGATTGATCAACAGGGTAATACTGGGGGGGGGATGGGGTACTTTAGTGAATAATGGTACTGTCACATCGTCGTCAGACTCAGGGACTGCTGTTCCTGCCTCGGCCACTGGGAGGCGCTGGACTGTCACGTCGCTGTCAGACTCAGGGACTGCTGTTCCTGCCTCGGCCACTGGGAGGCGCAGGACTGTCACGTCACCGTCAGACTCGAGAACTGCTGTTCCGGTCTCGGCCACTGGGAGGCGCCGTGGTTCGCCCATGGGTGATGCTGGTGGCAGAGAAGGGGCTCCTGCGCAGGCGTCTGGTGGGTGCAAGCTCCGCTCCTCTTTCAGTCATGAAGGGGTTGGTGCATCACCGTCTGGCCTGGTCCTGGGGGCGGTCCAAATGAGGTCATCAGACCATGAGCCTGTGAGGGATAACCTGATCCTTCAAATACCTTGGGGCCTGTCTTGCAGGCCGCCGGATGTAGTCTTGGTTTCCCCAGTGTACTAATGTTGTATTTGCTATCTTTGACTCTGACCTCAGCCTGAATTTCTGACCATTCTATTGCCTGACGGTTTTGTACTTCTGCCACCCTCCTGGTTTATGACTCTGACCTTGGCCTGGATTTTGACTCTGCGACTGCCTGACGATTTTGTACCTCTGCCCCCCTCCCGGTTTATGACTCTGACCTTGGCCTGGATTGTGACTCTTCTACTGTCTATCGTTTTTGTACCTCTAGTGCCCTCCTGGTTTAGACTTGGACTCCTGACTATGCTTTCGGTCCCGTTAATTTATCCCTTTCTGGCGACCGTCCTGCTCTGGTCCTCTGCTCTTATACAGACAGCTACCTCCTGGGCTCTGCTGTAATTCCAGATCCCTGTATAGGGGTAAAGGGTCTCGGGGTTCCTTGGGGTGCTGTCTTATTGCAGCCCAGACTCGCACCAGACGGACATCACATTATATCCGGCCCAAAAATTGTTTTTATATATCCAGCGTATATATAAAGGCATTATCTTACCTTTTCCCTGAACTTTTTTTTTTCTTTCCTGCCTCGCTGCCTGAGATGTCCTGTGACTAAAGCACCTGTTACCTGCTTAATTACACAGCCTGGAGGAACACTCCTATTCTCCCATACAAACATGCAGCACCAGCCACAGTCTGGAAACCTCAGGGAAAATGCTGAACGTCAGAAGTCTTCGCTCCCGGGACGTCAGCCCCTGGGCAGTTCTGGTCATGCCTGCTCGGAGGCCCAGGTACTGCCCGCTGATGAGGCTAAAGTTTTTTTTTACCTATCTCTTTGTCTTATCTTAAGAAATCTCTGTGTTTGGAGGCTTATGGGGATAGTGGTTCTGAGGGAAACTTCATGGATTTCCTGGTGGCAAAGCCTTGGTATACCAAGATTCTAAGGCTTAATGCCCCTATTAAAACCACTGCAATTAATGGCACATCTATTGTCCAGGATGGAGTAGAGTTTGTTGCTGCAAAAATTGCAATGTCAGTGGGGACATTACATACGGAATATGTGTCATTTTTTGTTATTGATAATTTATCAGCCGCAGTTATTCTGGGTATACCATGGTGGCGTAAACATAATCTCCTCTCTTGTTTCAGTATACCACCCTACCCGTGCCCTTCGCTCTGCTGATGACCTGAGGTTAACATCCTCAATAATCAGAACCTCCCACTCCCGTCTCCAAGACTTTACACGTGCTGCGCCAATTCTTTGGAATGCACTTCCCAGGTCAATACGATTAGTCCCCAATCCCCACAATTTTAAGCGTGCCCTGAAAACTCATTTATTCAGACTGGCCTATCGCCTTAACACATTAACCTAATCTATGTGTGGCACAGCCAAAAGTTTTACCATAACCAGGTTTCCCAGCATCATGTTCCCACATGCTTTATGCATCCATTAGCCCTCTGTGTCTGTACTGTTACACACTTAACACTATGGCTGGTCCATACAATCAGGGCAACTGTTACCACCCACCTTTCGTGTCTCCCTCTTTCCTTATAGACTAAGCTTGCGAGCAGGGCCCTCACTCCTCTTGGTATCTGTTATGATCTATGTGACTATTGTTATGCTGTAATGTCTATTGTCTGTACAAATCCCCTCTGAAATGTAAAGTGCTGCGGAATATGTCGGCGCTATAGAAATAAAATTTATTATTATTATTATTATCTGGTCATAGACTGGCACCTTGGTGATATTGTGCGCTGCAGCCCAGAGTGTCAGGACAGCTGTATATCGCTATCAGTGATCCAAGTTAAAATCAAACCTCCCTTTGTCCCTTATGCATTTAAATATTATGTCTTTTCTATAGTGGAATCAGAGAAATTACCCCCTCACAGAGAGTACGATAGCCCTATAGACTTGATACCAGATTCTCGTCTCCCAAAGGGGAGAATATTTAATCCCTCTGGTCCAGAGCGTCAGGCCATGAAAGACTACATCTCAGACAGTTTACATAAGGGCTTTATTAGGCCATCCACCTCACCTGTTGGAGCTGGGTTCTTTTTTGTGGAAAAGAAAGATGGTGGTCTCAGACCCTGCATTGATTACCGTGAGTTAAACGCTATTACTGTAAAAAACCAGTATCCGCTTCCACTCATCCCTGATCTTTTTAATCAGCCCATTGGTTTACTAAACTTGACCTCCGTGGAGCATATAATCTTGTCCGTATAAGAAAGAGAGATGAGTGGAAGGCCGCGTTTAACACAACCCTTGGCCACTTTGAGTACCTCGTAATGCCGTTCGGGCTCAGTAACGCACCTGCCGTGTTTCAGAATTTTGTAAACCATATCTTCAGAGACATCTGTGGGGTATATGTAGTCGTTTATTTGGATGACATCCTGATCTACTCTGCTGACCTTATGATGCACGTCCAACATGTCTGTTCTGTTCTCCAGAGACTTAGAGAACGTTCTCTATTCGCCAAACTAGAGAAATGTGTTTTTATGGCTGAGGAGGTACAGTTTCTAGGGTACATTGACTCAGCTAAATGGTTTCGCATGGATCCTGCCAAAATCCAACCCATTAAGGAATGGGTACAACCCAAGTCTCTTAAAGCGTTGCAGCGATTCTTAGGGTTCACTAACTATTATCGCAAATTTATTAAAGGTTTTTCGGAGATCGCCAAACCACTCCCGGATTTGACCCGGAAAGGGGCGGATGTGGTTAAATGGAAGCCTGAGGCACTTCAGGCATTTTCTGTTTTAAAAGAATGTTTCGCTTCTAACCCGATATTGGTTCAGCCTGATCTAGACCGCCCCTTTGTTGTAGAGGTTGATGCCTCTGAGGTTGGAGTAGGAGCAGTGCTGTCGCAAGGCACAGCATCCCTCCCTCAACTTCGTCCATGTGCCTTCTTTTCCCGAAAATTCTCTTCCACTGAAAAGAATTATGATATAGGGAACCGGGAATTGTTGGCAATAAAATGGGCCTTCGAGGAATGGCGCCACTTTCTCGAAGGTGCGAAACATAAGATCACCGTGATCACAGATCACAAAAACCTGACCTACTTGGAGTCAGCAAAAAACTGAATTCTAGACAGGCAAGATGGGCCTTGTTTTTCTCAAGATTTGATTTTGTGATCACGTTCCGACCAGGTACTAAAAACGTAAGGGCTGATGCTCTCTCTCAAAGTTTTTGCCCCTCACAGGCCGAGGACTCTAAGCCAACTCCAATATTGGCCAATGGGATTGTGGTTTCGGCTGTGTCTTTGGATCTTCTGGAAGAGATCCGTAGATCCCCAGAACAAGCCCTTGACACTACTCCTCCCCAAAAATTGTTTGTTCCGGCCACATTCCGCCTGCAAGTTCTAAAGGAATCGCATGATTCTGTCCTTGCAGGGCACTCAGGCATCAATAATACCATCAGATTGGAGACCAGGAATTTTTGATGGCCAACTATAGTAAAGGATTGTAAGGACTATGTACAGGCTTGTGAAATCTGTGCTCGCACAAAGTCTCCCCATAATCGCCCTGCCGGCTGGCTCCAGTCCTTGCCTACCCCTGAAGGTCCATGGACCCACATCTCCATGGACTTTATCACTGACCTACCGCTCTCAGAAGGGAAGACGTGTGTCTGGGTGGTGGTGGATAGGTTCAGTAAGCTGTTGTGAGTAGAGTTGAGCGAAACGGGTCAAAAAAATTCAAAAGTCGCCGACTTTTGGCAAAGTCGGGTTTCATGAAACGAAACCCGACCCTAGGATGAGGTCGGCCACGAGGTCGGCGACTTACGTGCCAAAGTCGCTTTTCAAAAGTTTGTTTTGCGCTCTTTTTCAGCCAATCAGGATCCACGGACACTGTGGGCAACGTGATGACATAGGCACGGGTCACCACCATCTTTCAGAAGGGCATGCAAGTGATTGGCTTTCTTTGGTGGGCGTCACAGGGGGTATAAAAGGGCGTGCACGCCGACCGCCATCTTACTTCTGCCGATCTTAGCATAGGGAGAGGTTGCTGCTGATTCTGTAGGGAGAGCGTTAGGCAGGGAATAAGACCAAAAAACTGCTTCTGCTGCTAGCGATTTGGCCTGCACAACACACCAGTCACTGTGTGTGCAGTGCAAGGGGAGGCTATATAGTGGTGTATCAGTGGTGTTGGTTGTTGGGCTGCCTTCTAAGGCTTCCTGACAGGCTGGCATTGCTGTTTACCCACTGCTCCGCAAACTGCTTTTTTAAAAGCAATCCAATCTCACTTATCCTCTAGTCACTTTGGTCACAGCTGTGCCATCGAGCCTGTCACATAGTGCTCAGATATTCATTGGGCCTCACACAATCCAAAAGTGTCCAGTGTCCAAAAGTGTGTGCAGAGATTCAAACTCTCACTTATACTCTAGTCACTTAGGTCACAGCTGTGCCATCGAGCCTGTCACATAGCGCTCAGATATTCATTGGGCCTCACACAATCCAAAAGTGTCCAGTGTCCAAAAGTGTGTGCAGAGATTCAAACGCTCACTTATCCTCTAGTCACTTAGGTCACAGCTGTGCCATCGAGCCTGTCACATAGCGTTCAGATATTCATTGGGCCTCACACAATCCAAAAGTGTCCAGTGTCCAAAAGTGTGTGCAGAGATTCAAACTCTCACTTATCCTCTAGTCACTTAGGTCACAGCTGTGCCATCGAGCCTGTCACATAGCGCTCAGATATTCATTGGGCCTCACACAATCCAAAAGTGTCCAGTGTCCAAAAGTGTGTGCAGAGATTCAAACTCTCACATATCCTCTAGTCACTTAGGTCACAGCTGTGCCATCGAGCCTGTCACATAGTGCTCAGATATTCATTGGGCCTCACACAATCCAAAAGTGTCCAGTGTCCAAAAGTGTGTGCAGAGATTCAAACTCTCACTTATCCTCTAGTCACTTAGGTCACAGCTGTGCCATCGAGCCTGTCACATAGCGCTCAGATATTCATTGGGCCTCACACAATCCAAAAGTGTCCAGTGTCCAAAAGTGTGTGCAGAGATTCAAACTCTCACTTATCCTCTAGTCACTTAGGTCACAGCTGTGCCATCGAGCCTGTCACATAGCGCTCAGATATTCATTGGGCCTCACACAATCCAAAAGTGTCCAGTGTCCAAAAGTGTGTGCAAAGATTCAAACTCTCACTTATCCTCTAGTCACTTAGGTCACAGCTGTGCCATCGAGCCTGTCACATAGCGCTCAGATATTCATTGGGCCTCACACAATCCAAAAGTGTCCAGTGTCCAAAAGTGTGTGCAGAGATTCAAACTCTCACTTATCCTCTAGTCACTTAGGTCACAGCTGTGCCATCGAGCCTGTCACATAGCGCTCAGATATCAGTGGGCCTCACACAATCCAAAAGTGTCCAGTGTCCAAAAGTGTGTGCAGAGATTCAAAATCTCACTTATTCTCTAGTCACTTAGGTCACAGCTGTGCCATCGAGCCTGTCACATAGCGCTCAGATATCAGTGGGCCTCACACAATCCAAAAGTGTCCAGTGTCCAAAAGTGTGTGCAGAAATTCAAAATCTCCCCTGTCCTATAGACACCTTGTACCTTGTTTTACATACTATATAGTTTGTTGGATTTTGTCTACATTTCTACCAAAAATGAGGAAGGCTGGTGGAAGAGGCCGTGGAATTGGGCGGGGGTTGGCAGCTGGTAATGATGGTGTTGGTGGTGGATCTGATGGTAGTGGCAAGAGCAAAATAGGACCGAATGCAGGAGGTGTTGAGCCTGCGTCATCGTCTGGCTACATAAGGCCTCGAACGCTTAGTTTTCTAGGAGTTGGCAAACCGCTTTTAAAGCCAGAGCATCAGGAAAAAGTTTTGTCTTACATTGCTGACTCAGCCTCCAGCTCTATCGCCTCCTCTTCTTCAGTTGTAAAAAGTAAAAGCACTGAGTCGTCATTGGAGGCTCATGTTCATGAACCACACCTTTCCTTGTGTCCTTCACCCCAACCAAGATTGAAGGATGACGCAGGCCATACTACTGATTACTCCATGGAGCTGTTTTCACATACCATGCCTGGATTATCAAGTGAAATGGTGAATTACCCAGGCCAAGATGAATCTGACATGGAGTGCACTGATGCACAGCCGCTGATGGATGATTCTGCTGGTACATTCACTCAGAGAACTACATTGTCCTCACAGTGTTCAGAGCCAGATTCTGACCCTGATGAGACTCAGGTGCCCCTTCCCGCACACTATACCACCATACACGGTGACACAGAGGAAGGTGCACATGACATAGAAGAGGAGGTGATGGATGACCCAGTTGTTGACCCAGATTGGCATCCATTGGGGGAAGAGGGTGCTGCTTCCAATAGCTCAGATGAGGAGCATCCACAGCAGACATCGACATTGCAACAGCTGTTATCTGGCAGGCCCGGAGCACTCCAAAGACAGGTTCCAAACATCAAAAGAGTTGCTGGACAGCTTGTCCAGAGGGTCAAAAGATCACAGCGTGCTAGGCCGCAAAATGTCTGCCAAAGTAGGAAGAGTGCAGTGTGGCACTTTTTTGAACAAAATCCTCATGATCAGGCCAAGGTTATCTGTAAGAAGTGCGCAAAGACCTTTAGCCGAGGGAAAAATCTGAAAAATTTGAATACCAGTTGCATGCTTAGACATTTAACCAGCATGCACTTGCAAGCGTGGACACAACACCAAACCTCAAGGGCCACATGTGCAACTGATCACAACGAAGGTAGTCAGCAACGCTACATTGTTTCCCCCACTGTAAGCCCACCGGTTAGCACAGCAGCAAATGTTGAGGTGTCGTTGCAAGGCCACAGCAGTCGGGGAATCCCACTGTTATATCAACGAAAGACTGATTCTAGGCCATCAGAAAGAACACCAACTCCATCACCATCATCAACCCTCTCTCAGTCCGCCCTGTCCACCGCTACTTCCACCATATGCAGCTCTCAAGCCCAGCTCACCCTCCCAGACACTATGAGTAGGTCAAGAAAGTACTCAGTCTCTCATCCGCGTACACTGGGTTTGAACGCCCACATTGCCAAACTAATCTCGTTTGAGATGATGCCCTTTCGGTTGGTGGAAAGCACAGCTTTCCGTGAACTCATGGCCTATGCAGTACCACGCTATGACCTACCCAGTCGCCACTTCTTCTCTCGCAAAGCCATCCCAGCCCTCCACCATCATGTGAAAGACCGCATTGTCCATGCACTCAAGCAGTCAGTGAGCGGAAAGGTGCACCTCACAACTGATGCATGGTCCAGTCGGCATGGCCAGGGCCGTTACATGTCCATCACTGCGCACTGGGTTAATGTGGTGGATGCAGGGTCCACAGGGGACAGCGGTGGTGGGACAGTGCTGCCTAGCCCACGGTATAGGAAACAGTTGGCTGTAGGCGTTCCACCCTCCTCCTCCTCCAGAAGCGAAAGCTCGTCCACAGAGCGCAGTCGTACGAGCACTCCATCTGCAGCTGCCACTGTTGCACACGATGTGTCCCACTATCGAGCAGCTAGTGGAAAGCGTCAGCAGGCTGTGTTGCAGATGATGTGTTTGGGCGACAGGCACACCGCCGAGGTGCTGGCCGAGTACTTGAAGCGACAAACTGAGTCATGGCTGGGCAGTGTACATCTTGAGGCAGGCAAGGTAGTTAGTGATAACGGCCGTAATTTTGTGGCAGCCATAGCCCTTTCAAAACTCAGCCACATACTGTCATGTCGGACGCTGTTCACACCACAGCGTCCGGCAGGCAGCGGTAGTTCCATCTCCGTCCACTATAGCCTCAGTGGCGCCGGCTTGATTTTACTCAGGTTATCTGGGGTTAATCTAGCTGGAAATCAGGTGGGATGTTTGGTCACACCCACGGTCTTTAAATAGTCATGCTGGCCTGTGGGCGTCGCCGATTATAGCTTGTGTTTTGTGCCAAGTGGTTCCGGTCTGGAGTGGAGGTGTTGGAGAGAGAAATTCATAGCTGGTGTTGTATGATCCGTTGTTACCTTTTCGCCTTCCTATATTTGTGCTTTGTTTTGCCCTGTTCACATTACGGTATTGTCCTGTGTGTATGCGGCGCGGTGTGGTTTGAGTTCTCCCTGTCTGTCATTACTGTGTGGGTTTTGGTGGTGTGTCTCCTCACTGGGTGGAGGGTGGAGGGTTCAGCTTAGGGCTGAGCAGGAGATAAGGAGAGGCTGGAGGCTCAGGCATTTGCACCTTTAGCAAAAACCCTGGGTTGAGGGTCAGACAGGGTTTTCCCTAGTTTGAGGGACTCCGCAGGGGCCCGGGTTTTGTCAGCCTCCTTCGACCTAAGCCTCGCATAACATTATAATCGGCCCAACATTTTTCCATGGATTCCATGACTTCCATAAACCGCCAGTTGGCGGCGCTGTCCGTACAGGTCACCGAGTTGAAGGGGGCAGTTCAGCAGCAGGGCCTGGTTGTAGCTAATGTGCAAGCGGCTTCTGCAGGTGCAGGTGCAGAGCCTAAGATTCCGCTGCCTGAACGATTTTCTGGGGAACGCAGCAAATTTGTCATCTTTCGGGAGGCCTGCAAGTTATACTTCCGCATGCGCCCGGTCTCCTCAGGTAATGAGGCTCAGCGGGTGGGTCTGGTGTTATCATTACTGAGTGGGGACCCCCAAGCATGGGCGTTTTCCTTACCAGCCGACTCTGCTACATTTCATTCGGTTGAGAATGTTTTTTCAGCACTCGGGCTCATTTATGATGACCCCGACAGATTGGCTTTAGCAGAATCTAAGATCCGCGCCCTCCATCAGGGGGAACGTATGGCGGAAGACTATTGTTCAGAATTTCGCCGTTGGGCAGTAGACACACAGTGGAACGACCCAGCGCTGCGGAGTCAGTTTATTCATGGGGTCTCAGAAAGAGTTAAACAGGCCCTCCTGATGTATGAGACTCCTGCTTCGTTAGAATCTGCCATGAGTTTGGTTATCCGTATTGATCGCCGTTTGCGTCAAGGGGTGCAGGAGACGCTGCCTTTGGGGGAAAGCAGGGGTGCCAGTGTGGTTGCTGCAGGTGAGCCCACGGAACCTATGCAAATCGCTGGGGTATCACATGTGCAGCGTCGCGTTCCTGGGTTTAGGAAGCATGGAGCATGTTTTTACTGTGGTAAAAGAGATCATTATGTAAATGCTTGTCCTGTGCTACCAAAGAAAGTCGCACCGGCGGAAAACTGGTAAGCTCAGAGGGTATGGAGGAGGCCCAACTGAGCGTATGCATATCCTCCATGATGGTATCTCAATGTATGCTCCCTGCCAGGGTTATTATTGCGGGCAGAGAGCTACCCATATCAGTGTTTGTGGATAGCGGTTCAGCCACCAATCTCATGGATGAGGAGTTTGCACGCATGGCAGGTTTCAAGATCGAAAAACTCCCTCATCCTATTCGCGTGGTTACCATTAATGCCGCTCCCCTCTCACAGGGGGAGATTACTGAGTTTGTAGCTGAGGTTAAACTCCACATTGGGGTCCTACATTCTGAGTGGGTTACATGTAAGGTACTCAATAATCTCCCAGCACAAATAGTCCTGGGTTTCCCATGGTTGTCTAAGCACAACCCGGTGATTGACTGGAGAACCCAGGACATAGTCCAGTGGAGCAGTTTCTGCAGGAAAATTGCTTGGCCACATGTGTGTCCGCCGTGAAGTCCAGCCTTCCGGAGGCATTGCTGGATTTTGCGGACATATTCTCTGAGAGGGGTTGCTCAGAACTACCTCCACATCGAGCCTATGACTGTCAAATTAGGTTAAAACCCAGGGCTAAATTGCCAAAGGCGAGGATGTTTAGTATTTCTGGTCCGGAGAGACAAGCTCTTAAGGACTACATTGCGGAGAGTTTAAGTAAAGGGCACATCCGGCCTTCATCCTCACCTGTAGCAGCGGGATTTTTCTTTATTAAGAAGAAAGATGGGGGGTTACGCCCGTGTCTGGATTTCCAGGAGTTAAACCAGATTACGGTCCGTGATCCCTACCCGATGCCTCTGATCCCTGATTTGTTCAACCAGGTGGCTGGTGCGAAGTGGTTTTCCAAACTTGACCTCAGGGGGGCATATAACCTCATAAGGGTCCGTCAGGGGGATGAGTGGAAGACGGCATTTAATACCCCTGAGGGTCATTTTGAAAGCCTAGTTATGCCATTTGGGTTGACAACCGCGCCTGCTGTGTTCCAACATTTCATAAATGATGTATTTGCTCATGTGCTGGGGAAATTTGTGATTGTGTACCTGGATGATATCCTTATTTATTCGAGCGACCAGGACACTCATTTAGAGCATGTCAGGCAGGTGTTACAGCTGCTCCGTGAGAATAAGCTCTATGCTAAGCTTGAAAAATGCGTGTTTTTTGTTCAAGAGTTGCCTTTTTTGGGATATATTGTGTCCGCCGCAGGGTTTAAAATGGACGCCGCGAAGGTGCAAGCGGTGCTGCGATGGGAACGGCCTGGTAATCTAAAGGCGCTCCAGCGGTTCCTTGGCTTTGCCAACTATTATAGGAAGTTTATTAAGAATTTCTCTACTATAGCCAAACCGCTCACGGACATGACGAAAAAAGGTACCAATCTCGCTATCTGGTCTGAGGATGCGGTGCGTGCATTTGAGCTTCTGAAGAACCGTTTTGCTTCAGCCCCCATTCTGGTGCAACCGGACGTATCTAAACCTTTTACGGTGGAGGTCGATGCGTCTGAGGTGGGAGTGGGGGCAGTACTGTCACAGGGCTCGTCCTTGAGCAATTTGCGTCCATGCGCCTACTTCTCCAAGAAGCTGTCGCCGGCCGAACGGAATTACGACATCGGCAACAGGGAGTTGTTGGCCATCAAATTGGCTTTTGAGGAATGGCGACACTTCTTGGAGGGGGCGGCCCACCAGGTCACAGTCATCACCGACCATAAAAACCTGCTCTATCTGGAGTCGGCCAAGCGTCTGTCTCCCAGGCAGGCTTGCTCGGCATTGTTTTTTACACGTTTTAACTTTCTGGTGACTTACCGTCCTGGGGCGAAAAACACCAAGGCGAATGCCTTGTCCAGGTGTTTTCCGGGGGGAGAACCTCGGGAAGAGCCGGTACCCATCCTCCAGGAAGGTGTAGTGGTTTCGGCTCTCACGACTGAGGTAGAGGCGGAGATTGCAGAGGCCCAGGAGGAGGTACCACCAGGACTTCCCGCTAATAAGTCGTTCGTACCCCCTTCATCTTCGTCTTAAAGTGTTGGGGGAACACCACGACTCGGTCCTGGCCGGTCATCCAGGGGTTAGGGGCACCTTGGAACTGGTATCGCGCCGCTTCTGGTGGCCAAAAATCCGGCAGGATGTGGTTTCCTACGTGACAGCTTGCATCACGTGCGCCAGGGCCAAGTCGCCCAGAACCCGTCCTGCTGGCACTCTACAGCCTCTGGGGATACCTAGTAGGCCATGGACAGAAATCTCCATGGACTTTATCACAGACTTGCCTGCCTCGGCGGGGAACACGGTCATCCTGGTGGTGGTTGATCGATTTTCGAAGATGGCGCATTTTGTGTCGTTCCCTTCCTTGCCCAACGCGAAGACGTTGGCTCAGGTCTTTGTGCAGGAGGTGGTCAGACTGCACGGAGTTCCGTCGGACATAGTGTCTGATAGGGGTACCCAGTTTGTGGCGAAGTTTTGGAAAGCTTTTTGCTCACGATTGGGGATCAAGTTGTCTCATTCGTCGGCGTTTCATCCGCAGTCAAATGGTCAAACTGAGCGCATGAACCAAAATCTGGAGCAGTATTTGCGATGTTTTGTGTCTGACAACCAAGAGGAGTGGTCGACGTTCCTTCCCTTGGCCGAGTTCGCATTAAATAATCACCGCCAAGAATCATCGGGAGAGTCTCCGTTCTTTTGTGTTTATGGGCACCATCCTCAATTTTGTACCTTGCATCAGGGGGGCTCTGGGGGCGTCCCAGAGGAGGACCGGTTAGGAGTTCAACTATCATCGGTCTGGAGGAGTGTGAAACAGCGATTGCTGAGCATGAGTGCAAGATACAAACGTGTGGCTGACTCTAGACGCGTGCCAGGTCTGGACCTGTGTGTGGGTGATTGGGTGTGGTTAGCTACTAAAAACATAAAACTCAAAATTCCATCATTGAAATTGGGTCCAAGGTTTATTGGCCCTTTTAAGATTGCTGCCATCATAAACCCGGTTGCTTTTCGGTTGGAGCTTCCTGCGGTATACAAGATACACAACGTGTTTAACAGGTCTTTATTGAAAAAGGTGGTAGGCTCTGTGGAGCTTGTGTTTTGTGCCAAGTGGTTCCGGTCTGGAGTGGAGGTGTTGGAGAGAGAAATTCATAGCTGGTGTCGTATGATCCGTTGTTACCTTTTCGTCTTCCTATATTTGTGCTTTGTTTTGCCCTGTTCACATTATAGTATTGTCCTGTGTGGTTGCGGCGCGGTGTGGTTTGAGTTCTCCCTGTCTGTCATTACTGTGTGGGTTTTGGTGGTTTGACAACTCACTGGGTGGAGGGTGGAGGGTTCAGCTTAGGGCTGAGCAGGAGATAAGGAGAGGCTGGAGGCTCAGGCATTTGCACCTTTAGCAAAAACCCTGGGTTGAGGGTCAGACAGGGTTTTCCCTAGTTTGAGGGACTCCGCAGGGGCCCAGGTTTTGTCAGCCTCCTTCGACCTAAGCCTCGCATAACAACATGTTAGGGCAAATTAGTATAGGATATGGGTTGAACTAGATGGACTTAAAGTCTCCCTTCAACCTTATTAACTATGTTACTATGTTATTATTACTAAACTTATACAGTTGAAACCAAAAGTTTCCATCCACTATATATATATAAAAAGACACATTTCATGTTTTTCTCAATATCTGACATGAGATCAGACTAAAACTTTCCCGTTTTAGGTCAATTAGGATTACCATAATTATTAATATTTGCCAAATGCCAGAATAATGAGAGAGAGAGAATGCTTTAAGGCATTTTTATTACTTATTGCAAAGTCAGAAGTTTCCCTCCATTTCATTAGTATTTGGTACCATTGCCCTTAAACTGAATGACTTGGGTGAAACGTTTGGGATCTCCTTCCACAAGGTTCTCACAATAGTTGGATGGAATTTGGGCCCATTACTCCTGACAAAACTGGTGTAACTGATCCAAGTTTGTAGGTCGCCTTGCTCGCACCGGGATTTTTATCTTTGTCCATAAATTTTCAATAGGATTGAGATCAGGGCTTTGTGATGGCCACTCCAAAACATTGATTTTGTTATCCTGAAGCCACTTTGTTACCATTTTGGCAGTATGCTTCAGGTCATTGTCCATTTGGATGACCCATTTCCGCCCAAGCTTTAACTTCCTTGCTGATGCCTTGAGAGATTGCTTCAGTATTGCCACATAATCTTCTTTTCTCATGATGCCATCTATATTGTGAAGTGCACCAGTCCCTTTTGCAGAAAAACAACCCCACAACACGATGCTGCTACCCCCGTGTTTCACAGTGGGGATGATGTTCTTAGGCTTCCAAGCTTCTCCCTTCTCCTCCAAACGTAACATTGGTCATTATACCTAAAAAGTTGTATTTTAGGGTCATCAGACCACAGGACATGTCTCCAAAAATTAAAGTCTTTGTTCCTGTGTGCATTTGAAAACATTAATCTGGCTATTTTATGTTTCTTTTGGTGTAATGGCTTCTCCCTGGCAGAGTGGCCTTTCAGCCCATATTGTTTCTGTGCTCATTTCACTGTGGATATTGACATAATCTTACCAGCTTCCACCATCATCTTCACAAGGTCTTTTGATTTGACCCTTGGGTTAATATGCACATATCGGACCAGAGCATGTTCATCTCTGGGACACAGAACCCATCTCCTTCCTGAGCAGTATGATGGCTGGACATTCCCATCTTGTTTGTACTTGTGTATAATTGTTTGTACAGATGAACGAGGCAGCTTCACATATCTTAAAATTGTACCCAAGGATGAGCCAGACTTGTGCACGTCCACAATTCTCTTCCTGATATCTTGGCTGATTTCTTGAGACTTTTTCTATGATGCTACACAAAGAAGCAGTGTGTTTCAGGTGTGCATTAAAATACATCCACAGGTGTTTCTTTAATTAGCTCAGATGTTACAAAAAAACCATCAGAAGCTTCCCATGGGCGTGGAATATGGTGAACATTCACTTCTCTTAGGGTCTAGTTTCCAAAATGGGGATTCCACTGTTTGGGCACATAAGGGACTCTCCAAATGGGACTTGAGGTCTGCTAATGATTCCAGGAAATTTTACCTTCAAAAAGTCAAATGAAGCCCCTTCCCTTCCGAGCCCTGCCGTGCACCCAAACAGTAGTATTCTCTCTCATATGGGGTACCGGCATACTCAGGAGAAATTGCACAAATTGTATGGAGGAATTTCTCCTGTTACCCTTATGAAAATGCAACATTTGGGGCTAAAAACATTTGTGGGGAAAATGTGATTTTTTTTTTATTTTCATGGCTCAATGTTATAAACTTCTATGAATCACCTGAGGGTTCAATGTGCTCCCCACACATCCAGATCAGTTCCCTGAGGGCTTTAGTTTCCAAAATGGGGTCACTTGTGGGGGATTTTAACTGTTTAGGCACATCAGAGGCTCTCCAAATGCGACACGGCTTTCGCCAATAGTTCCAGCAAATTTTGCATTCAGACAGTGATTTTCTCTCTCATATGGGGTATTGGCATGCTCAGTAGAAATAACAAAAGAAATTTTGAGGTCAATGTTTTCCTGTTACCTTTGTCAAAAGATAAAAAATGGATCTGAAGAAAAAAAATTTGTGAGAAAAAGCTAAATGTTCATTTTTTCCCCCACATTCCAAAAGTTCCTGTGAAGCACCTGAAGGGTTAATAAACTTCTTGAATGTGATTTTGAGTACCTTGAGGGGTGCAGTTTTTAGAATGGTGTCACTTTTGGGTATTTCTGTCATTTAGGCCCCTCAAAGTGATTTCACATTTGAAGTGGTCCCTAAAAAAATGGTTTTGTAAATTTTAAAGAAAAAAAATGGCTGGTCAACTTTTAACCTTTATAACTTCCTAATGAAAAAACAATTGGTTCCACAATTGTGCTGGTGTAAAGTAGACATGTGGGAAATGTTATTTATTAACTAGTTTGTCTGACATAACACTCAGATTTAAGGGCATAAGAATTCAAAAATTTACTAAATTTTCACCAAATTCCTATTTTTTTCACAAATAAATGTAAGTCATATCAAAGAAATTGTATCACTAACATGAAGCACAATATGTTACGAAAAAACATTCTCAGAGTCAGTGGGATCCGTTGAAGCGTTCCAGAGTTATTACTTCATAAAGGGACAGTGGTCAGATTTGTAAAAATTGGGCTGGTCATTAACGGGCCAACCACCCTCGGGGTAAATGGGTTAACATTAATGATCTCTGGTGCAAAAAGGTTCAGTTTTTATCAATAACTTTCTGCACGTCCTAGTGATTTAGCGGAATTACAATATTGACCCGTGAATGGCTGCATGGGTCGTTGTCGTCTCACTCGCTTTGTTTGAGTGTATGATGTAGTCATGTAAATGTGTAACTGAAGGTCGATGGATATTTGCATCTGTCCAGTCTAATAATTGACTCCTCACTTGTGTGAGACAGAGACCTCTTGGTGTTATGGCTTCTGCAGAACTGGTCGGCCTGACAGCTCTAACCATTGAATATGTGGTGGGCATAGCCTTAAACCTGTACATCCTGCTTGTTTATATAGGAAACCTGAACAATGGCCTCTCTATGGGTCCATCGGATAAAATCCTCTTCACCAAGGCTCTGGTTCACGTTTCTCTGCATGTGTCAATGAATGGACAAAATATAATAGGTTTTTTTTGGCCTCATTTGTTTTTCAAGCAAGAGTTTCTTCTTTCCATTATTATGATCTTCATGTCTTTAATCATCTACAGTTTTTGGCTGACGGCTTTGCTCTGTGTCTACTACTTCTCCAACATCACCACGTGGAGTCACCGTGTTTTAGCTTTGCTAAAGAGGAGCCTCTTGTCTTACCTGCTCCACGTCCTTCTTGTGTCTGCACTTGGCTCAGTTGCCATAAGCTGTCCGGTATTTTGGTTTTGCTTCGTAGAGTCTTCCGGGAACAGCACACATCAAATCTCAGTCATGCGGTGGACATTCATTCACAATGTAGCATACAGAATAATGTCTGCCATCCTGGGCTTGTTCTTACCCTTGCTTATAGCTCTTGTCTCCACCATGTTGACCTCATGGTCTCTTATTAATCACATGCGGAGAATGTATCAGAACAATTGGGGATTCACTCGTTCTAAATTCCAAACCCAGATTAATGCTACCAGAACCATGGTCCTCTTCCTCCTCATTTTGGTTATTTCCAGTGTAGTACAAATTTTTTTCTTTAGCATCCCATCGAGTGTTCCTGACTACATAGCACTGATCTTATGGTTTATTGTCATATCCTACCCGGTACCAGAAGCCATCATCATCATCCAAAGCAGCGTCAAGTTTAGGAGGACTCTTCTTTCTAGGCTCTTTGATAAGAAAAGAGGGAACAAGGAGGATGAGACCTAAATGTAAAGGGGACGTAATGACTGATTAAGGGATAAGTGGAAGTTTTCAAAACAGAATTTATATTAGAAATGTAAAATTAAAATAAATTTTTTTTCGATATTTTTAGGTTACAGGTTCCTTCTCTCTTCGGATCATTAAATTGAGCATTTACTGTGTATTCTGGCTGTTGATACAGCAGTAACTATCTTCAAAAGTTATCGACTGGACATTCTCTGCAAGGCTTAGAGTTCTGACTACGGAGAGACAAGAGAAAAATTGAAAAGAACATCAACCAATTAGAAAAAAAATGAGAAGCAAATATCAGAATATGAGGGCAAAACCTTGGAAACCCTTAACATTGAATGGTCTCTCGATCAGTTGCCTTGTTACCTGGTAAATGTGGAATGTTTTTCTGATGCTGCTTGTTAAAAGCTCTTCATGAAAATGACCTGGCTGATATATTGTCCTGCTCACTAGATCACCCCGTGTGGTCACCAGACAGATTTTTGATAATATTCCTCACACATCTTCAGGAAAGATTAGTTATTGATTGAGGGGATCTCATGGTAGATGAAATAATTCATCATGGACAAGCTACAAGTTATTCCTCCTTCTAGTAAGAGTTGATGCAAAGCAGATGTTTCCATGGGAAACCAAATCAAACTACTGTATTTGCATCTACATGCACGATGCACAAGTGATGACTTTGCCCGATACCTTTGCCACAGCAGGTGGACCTCCCTGGAGAATGGACATCATGGATCCTCTTTTTCTCTTAGAAGTAAAGCTATCAGTAAGTATGACTGCCGGATTGCTGGGATGTGTCCTAAATTTATGGATTGTTCATGTTAACATAAAAGACTAGTGAAAAGGTTTCTACCTAAGTCTGCTTGATTGGATTTTTTTGTCCGGCATCAATATCATGTTGCAAGCTCTACCATGTTGTGACTTGTCCTATCTTCAGATGAATAAGAGTAGATATTGTGGGCACTGATGATATGGATGCACTTTTTATAGAATTCTTGCACATATTGTTGGAGATCTCTGATACAATGAGTGGGAACCAGGGTTCAATCTTCCATTGTCACCCTAATCTCACACATCTGCTACTTCTCCACTCTGTAACCAACACCTCCCTCTGATCTGCTCCACGCAGATCTTCTATGTCTGTCATATCTAATCTGAGAGAGGTGGAAGAAAAATTAAGCAGGCTGATCAGATAATGGTAGATGAGTAGGATTATGACCTCTTCCCTACAGCATGTCCAACAGATGGGCATGACTCAGGTTCTGCTTACAAGTATACCCCAAAGTCCACCAAAGCTCGTTTTCAGAAAAAAATCCTGGAAAGATTTCTGGAATGATCTGACTTGAACCCCTTAGAAAATCGTTGTTGGGCTGTCAAGAATAACAGTGCAGCACCCAAAGCTCAAAATATCAGTGACCTGTAGGCAATTACCCATAAGTTATAGGCTAATAGGAACGCTGCCAGAACCTAATGTCTGGAGACAAATCACATGTAGTAATAGTAATCTTTATGAACATTCAAAATATAAGTTATAGGGTGGGAGGTAGCAATAGGTGAATAGTGGCTAGAAACCAATAAATGGGGCACCACGCGTAGGCAGGTAAACCATAAAATATACATAAATACTACTTAGTTTATTCGCATTGAAACCTGGTAAAAATATCCATTTAAAGCAAGTACTGGTCTTAACTGCGTAATAAAGTGCTACGTGCAAAACATATAAAGACCAAGGTATCAGCAGTCATTAGACAACATGGTTCAGCTATAAACAGTACAAATATAGGAGACAAAGCTAAACTAGACACTGTACCTGAGCCAAGCGATGGTGCCACTTCCTCTACGCATGTTTTTGGTGTACAATCGGTGGGCATGCCTGCGGAGACTCCCCAGGAAGAAGGTATGCCTGCTGAAACGCGCGTAGAGGAAGTGGCACCATCGCTTGGCTCGGGTACAATGTCTAGTTTAGCTTTGTTTCCTATAATTGTACTGTTTATACCTGAACCATGTTGTCTGATGACTGCTGATACCTTGGTCTTTATACATTTTGCATGTGACACTTTATTATGTAATTAAGGCCAGTATTTGCGTTAAGTAGATGTTCCTACCATAGATCAATGCAAATAAATTAAGTATTACTTATGTATATTTTATGAATTGCCTGTACACTGCCATCCTGTGGTGCCCCATTTATTGGCTTCTAGCCACTTTTCACCTATTGCTACCACCCTATAACTTGTATAATGATCCCATTCTATAATGGCGCAGGACTTTTCCTTCCATAATCCTGAACAGGTGCCTTAGGTATAACGTCAGAGTCTCTAATATACATATCAGCATTTGACACCGGACCAGAGATGAACCTTTTATCATACTAGCAGAAAAAGTGTAAAGTTTGTTAAAAAACAATCTTAAATCGAGGGTAAATAATTTTGATTGCCACTGTATCATGGCGATAATAAGTCTGTTATGGCTGAAGCCTAAACAAAGTGACCTGAAAGCTGTGATGGATGGCTCAGTTTTAGGGGTTGAAATACAGAGTGTATGAATGGGCCCATTGATGTGATGGATTGTTTTGTCCTTTAATCCACGCTTGTTCCTAGACGATTGACGTGCTCAGAAGTGATCACCTCGAGTTATCCTTGACTGTTCATTTCTGAGACACTTTTTTGTTCTTATCTTTTTGACTTTGTTCCAGTTCTTTGCATTGACTTCTACAGACCTCACCCAATTCTTACAATTAATATCAATCTAAACACGTTACCGTACAATGGATTCAACTTATCATGAATAATACGCTGAGAAAATATATTCATCTTTTTACGCAATGTTCCCTCAGCCCAAAATTAGAGCATTCACGCCCAACAGAAGCCGCTCAGATCATGATGACGCTTCCTCATTCCTGATATCGCAGGTTGTTCTGAAGAAGTCTCCTACCTTACATGGAGTTTCTCATCTGAGACATTTATGGGTCATACACAGTTTACGAAGGCCCAGTTGAAAGCAAATAGTCACTCAGCTGCTCCACCGGCCTCTTTGTAATCTTGTCTTGAATGCTGCCATCTCCACCGGTCTCATCTCTGCACCTAATTTGTGGATTTCCTTGAGATTACGCCTTAAAGGTCTTAAATAGGAAAACTTCATATTCCTTTTGGCACTGTTATTTGCCATCATTGACCCTTGCTCTTTTTAAATTAAAGCCTTGTTGGTAATTACCTCTTTCATTAGGTCAAAAGTGTCCAGATTTTGTCCTTATTTTATTGCACCTTTCCGCTGATTAATCTATGTTGTATAATTCACCATACACTTCCAGAGAAATTGACTTTTTTTGGTCTTTTTTATAGTCTTTATCAAGTGGGCGTAGCTCACGTGATCCTCTGGGGTGTGTCTTTGCATAATTACCCTGTAAAACAGAACCAAAATAATTACTCAGAAGAGCCGCTGAAATAAAATAAGAGCAAATTCTGATAATTTCTGACCTGCTGTCAGGACTTCATTACAAAAATGATCATAAATCCTCAGGATAGGTGATTAATATATGATAACTGAGGGCCGACCACTGATCAAAAGCATGATGTCTGGCTCCAGAAAATGTCCATATTTAGTGGTGGTCACTAAAGTTAATACTTGCACCCTGCTGCTTCAATTAACCTCTTGACGATCTGGCATATTTTGGTCTTAATGAAGAAACTTCTTTACTTCTTTTCAATTTTTCATTGTCAAATTCTAATTTTAAGCTCACAGAATGTGATAATGAAAAACTGAAAAGAAATAAAGAAATTTGGTCACTAAGACTAAAATAAAATTTGCTTTTCCCTCTCCCTCCTCGATTCTTTAGAAGCAGGGACGGGTAGACGTGTGCATGGGAGCACCGTAGATCCTGCCTGCGTACAATGGCGTCTGCGCTGTAGAATTACCTTCATGACAAAGGCGGTCACATGATGCAGGATCTTCATGACGTGGGTGGTCACTTGATGTAGGACCTTCGTGATGCTAGTGGTCAAATGATGCAGACCTTCATGACGTGGGTGGTCACTTGATGCAGGACCTACATGACATGGGTGGTCATTTGATCCAGGACCTTTGTGACGCGGGCAGTAACTTGATGCAGGACCTTCATGATGTGGGCCATCACATGACACAGGACCTTTGTGACGCAGGCTGTCACTTAACGCAGGACCTTCATGACGTGGGTGGTCACATGATGCAGGACCTTCATGACATGGGTGGTCACGTGAGTTTATGGACAATTTGTATGCCCATTACCTTTGAGCCTTGTGTGGAACCCCCATGATATTGTATGTTTTGACAAAGGGGACCTTCATATTTTTTCTTTATATTATGGATGTCATGATCTCAGTGCGGGTTTTACTCGCACACGTGGGGTTAATGTCTGGAACCAGTGCTGATGACTGGCATTTCTGGGGTTAAAGGTTGTGATCCCGGTGCAGGCTTACCTGCACAGCTGGGGCTTTGATTGTGGCCTCTCCCTGGTTCTGGGAGAGGCTTCTTATAGCCTCTGGACGCTCCCCTCCCCCGTCCGTTATACTTTCGCCCTTGGCATAGTGTGGTGACCCCTGAGTGTGTTTGTGCTGTGTTCTTGGTTATCTGATACTTTGTGTATGACTCGGTCTGTTTTCTGGATACTGCTTGTTGGATTCTGCTTGGTACCTTCTATGTCTGTTTGGCTTTGACCACTGCCTGTCCCCGACTATCCGTTCTGTCTCATCCCAGGTACTTTATTGTTATCTCTGTGTATGACTCGGTTTGTTTGACTTTGAGAATTCCTGTATTAGTGTTCTGCCTATCTGACAGCAGGACGCTAAGCCCCGCTCCCTTGTGGTCACATGACCGTAGGTCCTTCACTGCTCACTGACTTTAGCTTCTCCAGGTCCTGTTTGCTTGAACTATCCGGCCGTGTCTGACCTCGAGCCCCTCTGCAGTGTGAGTCCTTGCTCAGCGGTGGCTGCACGCTGGCGCTGACAGGACCATGACAATGGAGATGTTCATTCATATGTCTTTTCATGCGACCAACATATAGTTTGCTGTCGGGCATTAATAGCATATATTACTCCTGTGGTGGTACAGGTAATGAAATCATGGATTTTATATTTTCTGTCCCCTTTATTAATAGTGATGTGTGTTTTCGTGTGTAAGATTAGACACATTTTGCATTTTTTACATGTAAAAAAGCCCTCTAAGTTATTTAGACAGACTGAAGGGTGAGGTAAGGTCTCTTTTTACGTGGTTTTCCTGAAGGGATGGAACAATGAGATTCCCCAAGTTACATGCTTTTTTATATATGAACTTTGGGTATAACGGTAGTTTATCACCTATAGTTTTATCATCCTTTAATATGTCCCAATGACGTTTTACAATTTTTATTTTAAGGATTTGGGACTTAGAGTTGAACTGGGTAATGATAGGAGTATCCACAATGTCTTTGATGATTCTTACACCTTTTATTACCCATAATTATCATAGTTCACTGTTGCCATGAGAGGTGACCATGAGAAGGATCTGTGACCTGTACCGACTGTGCGAGCTGCACCTCATTGTGAGACAATGATAGTGTCAGAGTGAAGAGTCCTGCTAAAGAGAGCGCCAGCCAAAGGTTTCAAGAACAAGTAAAGGGTCATGATTTCTTGATAGTTATTGTCATACCAGCCAACTATTTCTAGTCAAGATTGTTGCCTACTGTGAGATTCTGTAACCAACAAGCACATTGCCATCCAGTGACTAAAAAGTAAAGAGTGAGGACCTCTGTGTCACCGGAGTCTGTTGTGACTGCACTCTTAGAAAAGAAGTTACAACATCTTTTTAAAAAGGAGTCACCATGCTTTCCACCAGGTGACAGAACCACTTTACATACACTGGAATCACTCATTAGTGTTCACTCATTGCATCGAATGCATTTTAAATTGCCTGGATTTGTTTGAAACATCAAGACCTGGTTTACCCCACATGAATACTGAGAAATACGGAGGCAGAAGTGTCTAAGTACTGTACAAAAGTCTTGTTATTATGATGTTTTTGACAAAAATCAGTAAAAGCCATAATGACATAAAAAACAAGATGTCCCTGAACAAGAAACATAACATTTGTGTCTATAGTTACGGATGTGCACGAGTACCATTAAAAGGTCAAAGAGTCACTATACCAGGACAAGTGTCAGACTCAGTATAGCTATTGATATGTAGTAAAAGGCTAAACTGAGCCTCAAAATGACAGCTGAGCAGCCTAAAATGTAAACTTGAGTCTTACCCATGTGGATCTTAATAAGACACAAGACTGACAGCCCCAACGCGCGTCTCGCATGGGCTTCCTCAGAGGGCCGTGCACAACCAGAAAGTGAATACTAGCTGAAAGGCCTATTATACAAAAGCAAGAAAAGAGACGTTGCGTTCAGACTGATTTAAATGTAACCATTACACTGCGTTACACTCTGCAACATCATTTGGATGAAAACAAGATGCAAACTCCTGATTTGCAAAACACTGGGTAAAAATAACCTCATTCTAAACACTTTTTGCATAACTCGTACATCAAATATTAACTTCACTCAACACATTACTGGTTCAAACAAAGCCTCGTCCACGGGAGGTTCACAATGCTGAGTGCAGGATGGATCTTCATGATAATCTTTGTCACCTTAGAAACTGTCTTGGCATACATTCTGAGTTTATTCATCTTGGTGGCTGGTGTCAACAGTCTGAGGACTGGACAGAAGTTAAATCCTTCTGATGTAATCCACCTCGTCATAGGGGTTGTGAACGTTGTGTTCCAGTGTTTGCTCACATTACAAGGTCTATTATCTAAGCTCTATTTCTATTTACTGTGTATTAGGGAGTTCTATGGCCCAATCACGGTGGGCACACTGACTCTTACATACTTCACCTTCTGGCTCACCGCCTGGCTCTGTATCTATTACTGCATCACCATCTCTACCTTCAAACAACCATTCTTCGCCTGGACAAAGAGGAACATCTCAATGTATCTACCGCATCTTCTTCTCCTGTCGGCAACCGGATGTTTCCTGACTAGTCTTCCCTCCATTTGGATGGCAACTGTGCAAGTCAGTCCACAATCTTCTGTGAACAGCAGCCTTGATTCCAAATCTATCAATTGCACTGTCCATGTTCAGCCTTTATACATACAAAGTGTGTCATTTGTGGGATGTTATGCTCCATTTCTACTTATCTTGGCCTCTATTATAGTTACCAACTCTTCACTTATGAGACATCTGTGGAAGATGAGGCAGAAGGAATCTGGATTGTCCCAAACCAAAGTACAGGCTCATGTTAATGCCATAAGAACCATGTGGTTGTTCCTTACAATCTCCATCATATTCTGTATAAGTGAAATTTTGCTTTTTTCACTAAACCCCAATCCTGAAGATTATCGCATAGTGGTCAGCTGGTTGGTATTTAAGTCATTTCCAGCAGCAGAGTCTCTCGTCATTATCTTTTCCAACCCGAAGCTAAGAAGGCAAATCATGGTGAAGATCCTGTGCTTTTACCAAAAGTTACAGATGTAACAATAGGAAGAGTCAGTCTCGGGTTTCCACTAGTGACTAGAGAAAAAAAATGGAATACCTGAATTTTTATACATTCGTTTAGTACAATAGTGCTGTACATTATAGTCTGATGTTTCATTTAGTTTCTAATTTTCCTGGTTTGCAAAGTTGAGTAAGAACTAACTAAACACATTTTGTATACCTCCTACATGAAATCTGCATGTTCTACCTTCACTCACGTCAGCCATAGATTGGACACATAATTGGATAGAGCGCTAGGACGTGTTTTGTGTTTCTAGTGTACAGGAATATGTGTAACTGTCCTTGTCCGTACTTAGTGTAGGTGTATGGTAGGGCTGACACAAACCTCCATTACTCTATAGACAAAGTCCACCAAAAGAGCCCAACATGAAGTGTAAGTGAAGAACCGGAGTACAGTGCGCTGCCAGTAGAGTCAGGAACGTCCAGGTGGAGAATGACACATACAATGTTGGCTTCAGGTCAGTGCAGAACAATAATTTCTCTTCATCTTAGAAGTGACAAAAATAGCATATATACATTGCTATGTAGGGACTGCCTCCATAGTTGGCCGAGCTCTTTCCTTGTCAGTTCCGGTGGAAGTGCTATTTGGCGTGAAACGGCCATCGTCGGTGCGTGCTCACTCTCCCTTTCAGCCTCCCGGCCAAGAAGTTTTAATTGTTTTCAAATAAAGTGGACCTTTCATTTAGATCGGTGAGTGCTACAGTCTTTCTTTCTTGATACCGGATCTAATTCACTGTAACTTCTGGACACGAGCACCCGAGATCATGGTGTAAAGCCTAAAAACGCAGCATGAGTCCCAGAGCATAACCTGGCAGCGGCACTAGCGGTGCCGAGCGGCTTTTTTCTAAGTCTTATCCATTTCTATGGTTATAGCTGTCTGGGCGGGAATAGCGGCCGGTCTCTTTGACATGTTAAGAGAACATACCATTCTCGAAATGCGTTGCTCTAGAATAAACAATTTATGCACCTTCCTTCATCAGAACTTTCCGGGAGAGAGAGGGAGAGAGAGGGAGAGAGAGAGGGATTTTGCCGCCTCTGGGGTTAAAATTCATGCCAGGTGTGTTTACAGTCCTCCACTCACTGCCGACTTTTCTCCCCATTGACTTGCATTGGGTTTCGTGTTTCCCGACTTTTCCCGATAGTCGGCCGATTTCGTTCGACTCGACTTTTGAGAAAGTCGGGTTTCATGAAATCCGACTCGACCCTAAAAAAGGCAGAGTCGCTCATCTCTAGTGGTGGGCATCGCCTTAAACATGTAAATACTAATTCTGTATATCGGAAAAATGTGACAAATGTCCTCTCTCTGGGCCTATCTGATAAAGTCGTCTTCACCAAGGCGCACACTATATTTTTTTGGTTTCAATTGTTGTTAAAGTATGAATCATTCCTCTCTGCATTATAGCGATGGTCATGTCCTTAATCATTACAGTTTTTGGCTGACGGCTTTGCTCAGTATCTATTAATGCACAGATGTCACCACGTGGGGTCACGGCGGCTTAGCTTGGCTGAAGAGGAGTCTCTCGTCTTACCTGCTCCACATCATTCTTACATCAGGACTTGGTTCAATTGCGTTCTGTTCTCTGATATTTTGGTTTTGAATTGTGAAGTCTTCCGGAAAAAGCACACATCAGCTTATAATTATGTGGTAGACATCCATTCAAGATGTAGCATACAGAATAATGTCTGCCATCCTGGGTTCTTTCTTCCTACCTTCTCTAGAGTTTTCATTTCCACCACGTTGACCTCATGGTCTCTTATAAACCTTATGTGTAGAATGTCTCAGACCAGTTGGGGATTCACTCATACTAAATTCCAAATCCAGAATAATGCCACCAGAAACATGGCTTCTTCTTTGTTCTCACTTTTGTTACCTACAATGTAGCACGATTGTTTTCTTTACAATCCCACCTTAATGCGCACTAATATCCTTCTGATTAGATATTACATCCTAGCCAATACCAGAAGCCATCATCATCTGAAGCATGAAGTTTATCAAATAAGTGATAATTTAAAGTTCTACAAAACTAAGTTTGTCTATTATTAATCTACAGTTTCCTTCACTATTCATGCTATTATATGCAAGTCCACCAACAACATATATGACTCATATCTCTATATATAAAACTGAATCTATGTGTGTGTGTGTGTGTGTGTGTGTGTGTGTGTGTGTGTATCACCAACCAATCACGAAACATCTTTCATTTCACCAGAGCTGTTCAAAAGAAGCTGAGCTGTGATTGGTAGCTATGAGCAACAGATTTCTTTGTAACCAACCAATCACTAAGCATCTCTCATTTCACCAGAGCTGTTCAAAAGAAGCTGAGCTGTGATTGGTTGCTATGAGCAAGTTTTCCCACCTCAGCAGACACTGATATGGTGGGAGAAATCTAGCATCCCCGGAAACATAAGCTCCTAGCCATTGTCTGCCCCTCAGAAAGGAGCAGAGAGCACATGACAGAAATGAATCACCCCCTGCGGTGCCCATATACCCATCACACATCCTCCATCCCATAGGCACATCTTCAGTCTTAAAGGGATCCCCAGTATGGAAGTCAGGGCAAATCCATCCAGTGCTTTGGGTTTGACCCCAGGCCTCTCTTAAAGGGATCCCCGGTAAGGAAGTTAAGACCGTTCCACTCAGCTCTGTGGTTCTGACTCTAGGGTCTCTTAAAGCGATCATAGGTATGCAAGTTAGGGCAAATCCACTCTGCGCTTTGGTACTGACCTCAGGCCTTTCTTAAAGGGATCTCCAGTATGTAAGGCAGGGCAAATCCATCCAGTGCTTTGGTTCTGATCCCATGCCTCTCTTAAAGGGATCCCCGGTATGGAAGTCAGGACAATTGCCTTCAAATGCTCTGGTACTGACGCCAGGCTCTCTTAAAGGGATCTCCTGTACGGAAGTTAGGGCAAATCCCTCAGCGCTCTGATTCTGACCCCAGGGTTCTTTTAAAGGAATCCCCGGTATGGAAGTTAGGACCGTTCCACTCAGCGCTCTGGTTCTGACACCAGGCTGACGGGATGATGTGGGATATTAGGGGATTAGGGGTAGTAGTCCGGTAGCTCTGGCTGACGGGATGATGTGGGATATTAGGGGTAGTAGTCCGGTAGCTCTGGCTGACGGGATGATGTGGGATATTAGGGGTAGTAGTCCGGTAGCTCTGGCTGACGGGATGATGTGGGATATTAGGGGTAGTAGTCCGGTGGCTCTGGCTGACGGGATGATGTGGGATATTAGGGGTAGTAGTCCGGTAGCTCTGGCTGACGGGATGATGTGGGATATTAGGGGTAGTAGTCCGGTGGCTCTGGCTGACGGGATGATGTGGGATATTAGTGGTAGTTGTCCAGTGACTCTGGCTGATGGGATGATGTGGGATATTAGGGGTAGTAGTCCGGTAGCTCTGGCTGACGGGATGATGTGGGATATTAGGGGTAGTAGTCCGGTGGCTCTGGCTGACGGGATGATGTGGGATATTAGTGGTAGTTGTCCAGTGACTCTGGCTGATGGGATGATGTGGGATATTAGGGGTAGTTGTCCAGTGACTCTGGCTGATGGGATGATGTGGGATATTAGGGGTAGTAGTCCGGTAGCTCTGGCTGACGGGATGATGTGGGATATTAGGGGTAGTAGTCCGGTGGCTCTGGCTGACGGGATGATGTGGGATATTAGTGGTAGTTGTCCAGTGACTCTGGCTGATGGGATGATGTGGGATATTAGGGGTAGTTGTCCAGTGACTCTGGCTGATGGGATGATGTGGGATATTAGGGGTAGTAGTCCGGTGGCTCTGGCTGATGGGATGATGTGGGATATTAGGGGTAGTAGTCCGGTAGCTCTGGCTGACGGGATGATGTGGGATATTAGGGGTAGTAGTCCGGTGGCTCTGGCTGACGGGATGATGTGGGATATTAGTGGTAGTTGTCCAGTGACTCTGGCTGATGGGATGATGTGGGATATTAGGGGTAGTAGTCCGGTGGCTCTGGCTGACGGGATGATGTGGGATATTAGGGGTAGTAGTCCGGTGGCTCTGGCTGACGGGATGATGTGGGATATTAGGGGTAGTAGTCCGGTGGCTCTGGCTGACGGGATGATGTGGGATATTAGGGGTAGTAGTCCGGTGGCTCTGGCTGACGGGATGATGTGGGATATTAGGGGTAGTAGTCCGGTGGCTCTGGCTGACGGGATGATGTGGGATATTAGGGGTAGCAGTCCGGTGGCTCTGGCTGACGGGATGATGTGGGATATTAGGGGTAGCAGTCCGGTGGCTCTGGCTGACGGGATGATGTGGGATATTAGGGGTAGCAGTCCGGTGGCTCTGGCTGATGGGATGATGTGGGATATTAGGGGTAGCAGTCCGGTGGCTCTGGCTGACGGGATGATGTGGGATATTAGGGGTAGCAGTCCGGTGGCTCTGGCTGACGGGATGATGTGGGATATTAGGGGTAGTAGTCCGGTGGCTCTGGCTGATGGGATGATGTGAGATATTAGGGGTAGTAGTCCGGTGGCTCTGGCTGACGGGAAGATGTGGGATATTAGGGGTAGTAGTCCGGTGGCTCTGGCTGACGGGATGATGTGGGATATTAGGGGTAGTAGTCCGGTGGCTCTGGCTGATGGGATGATGTGGGATATTAGTGGTAGTAGTCCGGTGGCTCTGGCTGACGGGATGATGTGGGATATTAGGGGTAGTAGTCCAGTGGCTCTAGCTGACGGGATGATGTGGGATATTAGTGGTAGTAGTCCGGTGGCTCTGGCTGACGGGATGATGTGGGATATTAGGGGTAGTAGTCCAGTGGCTCTGGCTGATGGGATGATGTGGGATATTAGGGGTAGCAGTCCGGTGGCTCTGGCTGACGGGATGATGTGGGATATTAGTGGTAGTAGTCCGGTGGCTCTGGCTGACGGGATGATGTGGGATATTAGTGGTAGTAGTCCGGTGGTTCTGGCTGATGGGATGATGTGGGATATTAGAGGTAGTAGTCCGGTGGCTCTGGCTGATGGGATGATGTGGGATATTAGTGGTAGTAGTCCGGTGGCTCTGGCTGATGGGATGATGTGGGATATTAGTGGTAGTAGTCCGGTGGCTCTGGCTGACGGGATGATGTGGGATATTATAGTGAATGTGGCTATGCGGAGTGGGCGGGGCTATACACTCAGCTTTATATATCTAATATATAAAGCTCAAAGTGTGTGTGTGTGTATGTCCGGGATAGGCATCCGCACCATCGCAGCTACAGCCATAAAATTTGGCACAGTCACACGTCTGGACCCCGAGAGCGTCCTAAGCTATGTTGTGAGGTGAAATTTTAACCCCGCGTGTTCCAATTCACCCAACAATTTTGCCCCTATCTACATACTGGGGAAAAAGTGTATGCGCGTCAAGCCCCGCCCCTCATTATGATGTCATAATGCCCCTATTTGCATAATGGGGAAGCAGTGTATGCATATCAAGCCCCGCCCCTCATTATGATGTCATAATGGTTGCAATGGCGACGCTGATGTCATCATAGGTTGCAAGCCCCGCCGCTCATTATGATGTCATAATGGTTGACTATGGGATGAGGGATGTGTGATGGGTATCTGGGCATGGGACTATGGAATGGAGGATATGTATGATGGGTATATGGGCACGGGACTATGGGATGGCGGATATGTATGATGGGTATATGGGCATGGGACTATGGGATGGCAGATATGTATGATGGGTATATGGGCACGGGACTATGGGATGGAGGATATGTATGATGGGTATATGGGCACGGGACTATGGGATGGACGATATGTATGAAGGGTATATGGGCACGGGACTATGGGATGGACGATATGTATGATGGGTATATGGGCACGGGACTATGGAATGGAGGATATGTATGATGGGTATATGGGCACGGGACTATGGAATGGAGGATATGTATGATGGGTATATGGGCACGGGACTATGGGATGGCAGATATGTATGATGGGTATATGGGCATGGGACTATGGGATGGAATATATGTATGATGGGTATATGGGCATGGGACTATGGGATGGAGGATATGTATGATGGGTATATGGGCACGGGACTATGGGATGGACGATATGTATGAAGGGTATATGGGCACGGGACTATGGGATGGACGATATGTATGATGGGTATATGGGCACGGGACTATGGAATGGAGGATATGTATGATGGGTATATGGGCACGGGACTATGGAATGGAGGATATGTATGATGGGTATATGGGCACGGGACTATGGGATGGAGGATATGTGTGATGGGTATATGGGCATGGGACTATGGGATGGACGATATGTATGATGGGTATATGGGCACGGGACTATGGAATGGAGGATATGTATGATGGGTATATGGGCACGGGACTATGGGATGGCAGATATGTATGATGGGTATATGGGCATGGGACTATGGGATGGAATATATGTATGATGGGTATATGGGCATGGGACTATGGAATGGAGGATATGTATGATGGGTATATGGGCACGGGACTATGGGATGGCAGATATGTATGATGGGTATATGGGCATGGGACTAAGGGATGGAATATATGTATGATGGGTATATGGGCACGGGACTATGGGATGGCAGATATGTATGATGGGTATATGGGCATGGGACTATGGGATGGAATATATGTATGATGGGTATATGGGCATGAGACTATGGAATGGAGGATATGTATGATGGGTATATGGGCATGGGACTATGGGATGGCAGATATGTATGATGGGTATATGGGCATGGGACTATGGGATGGAATATATGTATGATGGGTATATGGGCACGGGACTATGGAATGGAGGATATGTATGATGGGTATATGGGCACGGGACTATGGGATGGACGATATGTATGAAGGGTATATGGGCATGGGACTATGGGATGGACGATA
This sequence comes from Dendrobates tinctorius, assembly GCF_039654945.1. Lineage (NCBI taxonomy): Eukaryota > Metazoa > Chordata > Amphibia > Anura > Dendrobatidae > Dendrobates > Dendrobates tinctorius. The sequence goes on from NW_027361968.1 coordinate 1,247,892, forward strand.
TGTATGATGGGTATATGGGCACGGGACTATGGAATGGAGGATATGTATGATGGGTATATGGGCACGGGACTATGGAATGGAGGATATGTATGATGGGTATATGGGCACGGGACTATGGGATGGCAGATATGTATGATGGGTATATGGGCATGGGACTATGGGATGGAATATATGTATGATGGGTATATGGGCATGGGACTATGGAATGGAGGATATGTATGATGGGTATATGGGCACTGGACTATGGGATGGCAGATATGTATGATGGGTATATGGGCACGGGACTATGGGATGGAGGATATGTATGATGGGTATATGGGCACGGGACTATGGGATGGAAGATATGTATGATGGGTATATGGGCATGGGACTATGGGATGGCAGATATGTATGATGGGTATATGGGCACGGGACTATGGAATGGAGGATATGTATGATGGGTATATGGGCACTGGACTATGGGATGGCAGATATGTATGATGGGTATATGGGCACTGGACAATGGGATGAAGGATATGTATGATGGGTATATGGGCACGGGCCTATGGGATGGCGGATATGTATACGGGCACGGGCCTATGGGATGGCGGATATGTATGATGGGTATATGGGCACAGGACTATGGGATGAAGGATATGTATGATGGGTATATGGGCACGGGCCTATGGGATGGCGGATATGTATATGGGCACGGGCCTATGGGATTTAGGATATGTATGATGGGTATATGGGCACTGGACTATGGGATGGAAGATATGTATGATGGGTATATGGGCACGGGACTATGGGATGGAGGATATGTATGATGGGTATATGGGCATGGGACTATGGGATGAAGGATATGTATGATGGATATATGGGCACGGGCCTATGGGATGGCGGATATGTATATGGGCACGGGACTATGGGATGGAGGATGTATGATGGGTATATGGGCACGGGACTATGGGATGGCGGATATGTATGATGGGTATATGGGCACGGGACTATGGGATGGAGGATATGTATGATGGGTATATGGGCACGGGACTATGAGATGAGGGATGTGTGATGGGTATATGGGCACTGGACTATGGGATGGCGGATATGTATATGGGCACGGGACTATGGGATGGCGGATATGTATGATGGGTATATGGGCACGGGACTATGGGATGGAAGATATGTATGATGGGTATATGGGCACGGGACTATGGGATGGAAGATATGTATGATGGGTATATGGGCATGGGACTATGGGATGGCAGATATGTATGATGGGTATATAGGCACTGGACTATGGGATGGCGGATATGTATGATGGGTATATGGGCACGGGACTATGAGATGAGGGATGTGTGATGGGTATATGGGCACTGGACTATGGGATGGCGGATATGTATATGGGCACGGGACTATGGGATGGCGGATATGTATGATGGGTATATGGGCACGGGACTATGGGATGGAAGATATGTATGATGGGTATATGGGCACGGGACTATGGGATGGAAGATATGTATGATGGGTATATGGGCATGGGACTATGGGATGGCAGATATGTATGATGGGTATATAGGCACTGGACTATGGGATGGCAGATATGTATGATGGGTATATGGGCACTGGACTATGGGATGAAGGATATGTATGATGGGTATATGGGCACGGGCCTATGGGATGGCGGATATGTATATGGGCACGGGCCTATGGGATTTAGGATATGTATGATGGGTATATGGGCACTGGACTATGGGATGGAAGATATGTATGATGGGTATATGGGCACGGGACTATGGGATGGAGGATATGTATGATGGGTATATGGGCATGGGACTATGGGATGAAGGATATGTATGATGGGTATATGGGCACGGGCCTATGGGATGGCGGATATGTATATGGGCACGGGACTATGGGATGGAGGATGTATGATGGGTATATGGGCACGGGCCTATGGGATGGCGGATATGTATATGGGCACGGGACTATGGGATGGAGGATGTATGATGGGTATATGGGCACGGGACTATGGGATGTAGGATATGTATGATGGGTATATGGGCACGGGACTATGAGATGAGGGATGTGTGATGGGTATATGGGCACTGGACTATGGGATGGCGGATATGTATGATGGGTATATGGGCACGGGACTATGAGATGGAGGACATGTATGATGGGTATATGGGCACTGGACTATGGGATGGCGGATATGTATGATGGGTATATGGGCACGGGACTATGAGATGAAGGACATGTATGATGGGTATATGGGCACGGGCCTATGGGATGGCGGATATGTATATGGGCACGGGACTATGGGATGGAAGATGTGTGATGGGTATATGGGCACGGGACAATGGGATGGCGGATATGTATGATGGGCATATGGGCACTGGACTATGGGATGGAGGATATGTATGATGGGAATATGGGCACGGGACTATGGGAAGGCGGATATGCATGATGGGCATATGGGCACGGGACTATGGGATGGAGGATGTATGATGAGCATATGGGCACGGGACTATGGGATGGAGAATATGTATGATGGGTATATGGGCACGGGACTATGGGATGGAGGATGTGTGATGGGCATATGGGCACGGGACTATGGGATGGCGTTTATGTATGATGGGCATATGGGCACGGGACTATGGGATGGAGGATGTGTGATGGGTATATGGGCACTGGACTATGGGATGGAGGATATGTATGATGGGCATATGGGCACGGGACTATGGGATGAAGGATATGTACATGGGCACGGGACTATGGGATGGAGGATGTGTGATGGGTATATGGGCACTGGACTATGGGATGGAGGTTATGTATGAAGGGTATATAGACACGGGACTATGGAATGGAGGATAGGTATGATGGGTATATGGGCACGGGACTATGGGATGGCAGATATGTATGATGGGTATATGGGCACGGGACTATGGGATGGAAGATATGTATGATGGGTATATGGGCATGGGACTATGGAATGGAGGATATGTATGATGGGTATATGGGCACTGGACTATGGGATGGCAGATATGTATGATGGGTATATGGGCACGGGACTATGGGATGGAGGATATGTATGATGGGTATATGGGCACGGGACTATGGGATGGAAGATATGTATGATGGGTATATGGGCATGGGACTATGGGATGGCAGATATGTATGATGGGTATATGGGCACGGGACTATGGAATGGAGGATATTTATGATGGGTATATGGGCACGGGACTATGGGATGGAAGATATGTATGATGGGTATATGGGCATGGGACTATGGGATGGCAGATATGTATGATGGGTATATGGGCACGGGACTATGGAATGGAGGATATGTATGATGGGTATATGGGCACGGGACAATGGGATGGAAGATATGTATGATGGGTATATGGGCATGGGACTATGGGATGGCAGATATGTATGATGGGTATATGGGCACTGGACCATGGAATGGAGGATATGTATGATGGGTATATGGGCACGGGACTATGGGATGGACGATATGTATGAAGGGTATATGGGCATGGGACTATGGGATGGACGATATGTATGATGGGTATATGGGCACGGGACTATGGAATGGAGGATATGTATGATGGGTATATGGGCACGGGACTATGGAATGGAGGATATGTATGATGGGTATATGGGCACGGGACTATGGGATGGCAGATATGTATGATGGGTATATGGGCATGGGACTATGGAATGGAGGATATGTATGATGGGTATATGGGCACTGGACTATGGGATGGCAGATATGTATGATGGGCATATGGGCACGGGACTATGGGATGGAGGATATGTATGATGGGTATATGGGCACGGGACTATGGGATGGAAGATATGTATGATGGGTATATGGGCATGGGACTATGGGATGGCAGATATGTATGATGGGTATATGGGCACGGGACTATGGAATGGAGGATATGTATGATGGGTATATGGGCACTGGACTATGGGATGGCAGATATGTATGATGGGTATATGGGCACTGGACTATGCGATGAAGGATATGTATGATGGGTATATGGGCACGGGCCTATGGGATGGCGGATATGTATATGGGCACGGGCTTATGGGATGGAGGATATGTATGATGGGTATATGGGCACAGGACTATGGGATGAAGGATATGTATGATGGGTATATGGGCACGGGCCTATGGGATGGCGGATATGTATATGGGCACGGGCCTATGGGATTTAGGATATGCATGATGGATATATGGGCACTGGACTATGGGATGGAAGATATGTATGATGGGTATATGGGCACGGGACTATGGGATGGAGGATATGTATGATGGGTATATGGGCATGGGACTATGGGATGAAGGATATGTATGATGGGTATATGGGCACGGGCCTATGGGATGGCGGATATGTATATGGGCACGGGACTATGGGATGGAGGATGTATGATGGGTATATGGGCACTGGACTATGGGATGGAGGATATGTATGATGGGTATATGGGCACGGGACTATGGGATGGAGGATATGTATGATGGGTATATGGGCACGGGACTATGAGATGAGGGATGTGTGATGGGTATATGGGCACTGGACTATGGGATGGCCGATATGTATATGGGCACGGGACTATGGGATGGCGGATATGTATGATGGGTATATGGGCACGGGACTATGGGATGGAAGATATGTATGATGGGTATATGGGCACGGGACTATGGGATGGCAGATATGTATGATGGGTATATAGGCACTGGACTATGGGATGGCGGATATGTATGATGGGTATATGGGCACGGGACTATGAGATGAGGGATGTGTGATGGGTATATGGGCACTGGACTATGGGATGGCGGATATGTATATGGGCACGGGACTATGGGATGGCGGATATGTATGATGGGTATATGGGCACGGGACTATGGGATGGAAGATATGTATGATGGGTATATGGGCATGGGACTATGGGATGGCAGATATGTATGATGGGTATATGGGCACGGGACTATGGAATGGAGGATATGTATGATGGGTATATAGGCACTGGACTATGGGATGGCAGATATGTATGATGGGTATATGGGCACTGGACTATGGGATGAAGGATATGTATGATGGGTATATGGGCACTGGACTATGGGATGAAGGATATGTATGATGGGTATATGGGCACGGGCCTATGGGATGGAGGATATGTATATGGGCACGGGCCTATGGGATTTAGGATATGTATGATGGGTATATGGGCACTGGACTATGGGATGGAAGATATGTATGATGGGTATATGGGCACGGGACTATGGGATGGAGGATATGTATGATGGGTATATGGGCATGGGACTATGGGATGAAGGATATGTATGATGGGTATATGGGCACGGGCCTATGGGATGGCGGATATGTATATGGGCACGGGACTATGGGATGGAGGATGTATGATGGGTATATGGGCACGGGCCTATGGGATGGCGGATATGTATATGGGCACGGGACTATGGGATGGAGGATGTATGATGGGTATATGGGCACTGGACTATGGGATGGCGGATATGTATGATGGGTATATGGGCACGGGACTATGAGATGAAGGACATGTATGATGGGTATATGGGCACGGGCCTATGGGATGGCGGATATGTATATGGGCACGGGACTATGGGATGGAGGATATGTATGATGGGTATATGGGCACTGGACTATGGGATGGAGGATATGTATGATGGGTATATGGGCACGGGACTATGGGAAGGCGGATATGCATGATGGGCATATGGGCACGGGACTATGGGATGGAGGATGTATGATGAGCATATGGGCACGGGACTATGGGATGGAGAATATGTATGATGGGTATATGGGCACGGGACTATGGGATGGAGGATGTGTGATGGGCATATGGGCACGGGACTATGGGATGGCGTTTATGTATGATGGGCATATGGGCACGGGACTATGGGATGGAGGATGTGTGATGGGTATATGGGCACTGGACTATGGGATGGAGGATATGTATGATGGGCATATGGGCACGGGACTATGGGATGAAGGATATGTATATGGGCACGGGACTATGGGATGGAGGATGTGTGATGGGTATATGGGCACTGGACTATGGGATGGAGGTTATGTATGATGGGTATATAGACACTGGACTATGGGATGGCAGATATGTATGATGGGTATATGGGCACGGGACTATGGGATGGAGGATATGTATGATGGGTATATGGGCACGGGACTATGGGATGGAAGATATGAATGATGGGTATATGTGCATGGGACTATGGGATGGCAGATATGTATGATGGGTATATGGGCACGGGACTATGGAATGGAGGATATGTATGATGGGTATATGGGCACGGGACTATGGGATGGAAGATATGTGTGATGGGTATATGGGCATAGGACTATGGGATGGCAGATATGTATGATGGGTATATGGGCACTGGACTATGGGATGAAGGATATGTATGATGGGTATATGGGCACGGGCCTATGGGATGGCGGATATGTATATGGGCACGGGCCTATGGGATGGAGGATATGTATGATGGGTATATGGGCACAGGACTATGGGATGAAGGATATGTATGATGGGTATATGGGCACGGGCCTATGGGATGGCGGATATGTATATGGGCACGTGCCTATGGGATTAAGGATATGTATGATGGGTATATGGGCACTGGACTATGGGATGGAAGATATGTATGATGGGTATATGGGCACGGGACTATGGGATGGAGGATATGTATGATGGGTATATGGGCATGGGACTATGGGATGAAGGATATGTATGATGGTATATGGGCACGGGCCTATGGGATGGCGGATATGTATATGGGCACGGGACTATGGGATGGAGGATGTATGATGGGTATATGGGCACTGGACTATGGGATGGATGATATGTATGATGGATATATGGGCACGGGACTATGGGATGGAGGATATGTATGATGGGTATATGGGCACGGGACTATGAGATGAGGGATGTGTGATGGGTATATGGGCACTGGACTATGGGATGGCGGATATGTATATGGGCACTGGACTATGGGATGGCGGATATGTATGATGGATATATGGGCACGGGACTATGGGATGGAAGATATGTATGATGGGTATATGGGCACGGGACTATGGGATGAAGGATATGTATTATGGGTATATGGGCACGGGCCTATGGGATGGCGGATATGTATATGGGCACGGGCCTATGGGATTTAGGATATGTATGATGGGTATATGGGCACTGGACTATGGGATGGAGGATATGTATGATGGGTATATGGGCATGGGACTATGGGATGAAGGATATGTATGATGGGTATATGGGCACGGGCCTATGGGATGGCGGATATGTATATGGGCACGGGACTATGGGATGGAGGATGTATGATGGGTATATGGGCACGGGCCTATGGGATGGCGGATATGTATATGGGCACGGGACTATGGGATGGAGGATGTATGATGGGTATATGGGCACGGGACTATGGGATGGAGGATATGTATGATGGGTATATGGGCACGGGACTATGAGATGAGGGATGTGTGATGGGTATATGGGCACTGGACTATGGGATGGCGGATATGTATGATGGGTATATGGGCACGGGACTATGAGATGGAGGACATGTATGATGGGTATATGGGCACTGGACTATGGGATGGCGGATATGTATGATGGGTATATGGGCACGGGACTATGAGATGAAGGACATGTATGATGGGTATATGGGCACGGGCCTATGGGATGGCGGATATGTATATGGGCACGGGACTATGGGATGGAGGATGTGTGATGGGTATATGGGCACGGGACTATGGGATGGTGGATATGTATGATGGGCATATGGGCACTGGACTATGGGATGGAGGATATGTATGATGGGTATATGGGCACGGGACTATGGGAAGGCGGATATGCATGATGGGCATATGGGCACGGGACTATGGGATGGAGGATGTATGATGAGCATATGGGCACGGGACTATGGGATGGAGAATATGTATGATGGGTATATGGGCACGGGACTATGGGATGGAGGATGTGTGATGGGCATATGGGCACTGGACTATGGGATGGAGGATATGTATGATGGGCATATGGGCACGGGACTATGGGATGAAGGATATGTATATGGGCACGGGACTATGGGATGGAGGATGTGTGATGGGTATATGGGCACTGGACTATGGGATGGAGGTTATGTATGATGGGTATATAGACACTGGACTATGGAATGGAGGATATGTATGATGGGTATATGGGCACGGGACTATGGGATGGCAGATATGTATGATGGGTATATGGGCACGGGACTATGGGATGGAAGATATGTATGATGGGTATATGGGCACTGGACTATGGGATGGCAGATATGTATGATGGGTATATGGGCACGGGACTATGGGATGGAGGATATGTATGATGGGTATATGGGCACGGGACTATGGGATGGAAGATATGTATGATGGGTATATGGGCATGGGACTATGGGATGGAGGATATGTATGATGGGTATATGGGCACAGGACTATGGGATGGAAGATATGTATGATGGGTATATGGGCATGGGACTATGGGATGGCAGATATGTATGATGGGTATATGGGCACTGGACTATGGGATGAAGGATATGTATGATGGGTATATGGGCACGGGCCTATGGGATGGCGGATATGTATATGGGCACGGGCCTATGGGATGGAGGATATGTATGATGGGTATATGGGCACAGGACTATGGGATGAAGGATATGTATATGGGCACGGGCCTATGGGATTAAGGATATGTATGATGGGTATATGGGCACTGGACTATGGGATGGAAGATATGTATGATGGGTATATGGGCATGGGACTATGGGATGGAGGATATGTATGATGGGTATATGGGCATGGGACTATGGGATGAAGGATATGTATGATGGGTATATGGGCACGGGCCTATGGGATGGCGGATATGTATATGGGCACGGGACTATGGGATGGAGGATGTATGATGGGTATATGGGCACTGGACTATGGGATGGAGGATATGTATGATGGGTATATGGGCACGGGACTATGGGATGGAGGATATGTATGATGGGTATATGGGCACGGGACTATGAGATGAGGGATGTGTGATGGGTATATGGGCACTGGACTATGGGATGGCGGATATGTATATGGGCACGGGACTATGGGATGGCGGATATGTATGATGGGTATATGGGCACGGGACTATGGGATGGAAGATATGTATGATGGGTATATGGGCACGGGACTATGGGATGGAAGATATGTATGATGGGTATATGGGCACGGGACTATGGGATGGCAGATATGTATGATGGGTATATGGGCACGGGACTATGGAATGGAGGATATGTATGATGGGTATATAGGCACTGGACTATGGGATGGCGGATATGTATGATGGGTATATGGGCACGGGACTATGGGATGGCGGATATGTATATGGGCACGGGACTATGGGATGGCGGATATGTATGATGGGTATATGGGCACGGGACTATGGGATGGAAGATATGTATGATGGGTATATGGGCATGGGACTATGGGATGGCAGATATGTATGATGGGTATATGGGCAAGGGACTATGGAATGGAGGATATGTATGATGGGTATATGGGCACTGGACTATGGGATGAAGGATATGTATGATGGGTATATGGGCACGGGCCTATGGGATGGCGGATATGTATATGGGCATATGGGCACTGGACTATGGGATGGAAGATATGTATGATGGGTATATGGGCACGGGACTATGGGATGGAGGATATGTATGATGGGTATATGGGCATGGGACTATGGGATGAAGGATATGTATGATGGGTATATGGGCACGGGCCTATGGGATGGCGGATATGTATATGGGCACGGGACTATGGGATGGAGGATGTATGATGGGTATATGGGCACGGGCCTATGGGATGGTGGATATGTATATGGGCACGGGACTATGGGATGGAGGATGTATGATGGGTATATGGGCACGGGACTATGGGATGGAAGATATGTATGATGGGTATATGGGCATGGGACTATGGGATGGCAGATATGTATGATGGGTATATGGGCACGGGACTATGGAATGGAGGATATGTATGATGGGTATATAGGCACTGGACTATGGGATGGCGGATATGTATGATGGGTATATGGGCACGGGACTATGAGATGAGGGATGTGTGATGGGTATATGGGCTCTGGACTATGGGATGGCGGATATGTATATGGACACGGGACTATGGGATGGCGGATATGTATGATGGGTATATGGGCACGGGACTATGGGATGGAAGATATGTATGATGGGTATATGGGCACGGGACTATGGGATGGAAGATATGTATGATGGGTATATGGGCATGGGACTATGGGATGGCAGATATCTATGATGGGTATATGGGCACGGGACTATGGGATGGAGGATATGTATGATGGGTATATAGGCACTGGACTATGGGATGGCAGATATGTATGATGGGTATATGGGCACTGGACTATGGGATGAAGGATATGTATGATGGGTATATGGGCACTGGACTATGGGATGAAGGATATGTATGATGTGTATATGGGCACGGGCCTATGGGATGGCGGATATGTATATGGGCACGGGCCTATGGGATTTAGGATATGTATGATGGGTATATGGGCACTGGACTATGGGATGGAAGATATGTATGATGGGTATATGGGCACGGGACTATGGGATGGAGGATATGTATGATGGGTATATGGGCATGGGACTATGGGATGAAGGATATGTATGATGGGTATATGGGCACGGGCCTATGGGATGGCGGATATGTATATGGGCACGGGACTATGGGATGGAGGATGTATGATGGGTATATGGGCACGGGCCTATGGGATGGTGGATATGTATATGGGCACGGGACTATGGGATGGAGGATATGTATGATGGGTATATGGGCACGGGACTATGGGATGGAGGATATGTATGATGGGTATATGGGCACGGGACTATGGGATGGAGGATATGTATGATGGGTATATGGGCACGGGACTATGGGATGGAGGATGTGTGATGGGTATATGGGCACTGGACTATAGGATGGCGGATATGTATGATGGGTATATGGGCACGGGACTATGAGATGGAGGACATGTATGATGGGTATATGGGCACTGGACTATGGGATGGCGGATATGTATGATGGGTATATGGGCACGGGACTTTGAGATGAAGGACATGTATGATGGGTATATGGGCACGGGCCTATGGGATGGCGGATATGTATATGGGCACGGGACTATGGGATGGAGGATATGTATGATGGGTATATGGGCACGGGACTATGGGAAGGCGGATATGCATGATGGGCATATGGGCACGGGACTATGGGATGGAGGATGTATGATGAGCATATGGGCACGGGACTATTGGATGGAGAATATGTATGATGGGTATATGGGCACGGGACTATGGGATGGAGGATGTGTGATGGGCATATGGGCACGGGACTATGGGATGGCGTTTATGTATGATGGGCATATGGGCACGGGACTATGGGATGGAGGGTGTGTGATGGGTATATAGGCACTGGACTATGGGATGGAGGATATGTATGATTGGCATATGGGCACGGGACTATGGGATGAAGGATATGTATATGGGCACGGGACTATGGGATGGCGGATATGTATGATGGGCATATGGGCACTGGACTATGGGATGGAGGATATGTGTGATGGGTATATGGGCACGGGACTATGGGATGGCGGATATGTATGATGGGCATATGGGCACTGGACTATGGGATGGAGGATATGTATGATGGGTATATGGGCACGGGACTATGGGAAGGCGGATATGCATGATGGGCATATGGGCACGGGACTATGGGATGGAGGATGTATGATGAGCATATGGGTACGGGACTATGGGATGGAGAATATGTATGATGGGTATATGGGCACTGGACTATGGAATGGAGGATATGTATGATGGGTATATAGACACGGGACTATGGGATGCCGGATTTGTATGATGGGTATATGGGCTTGGGACTATGAGATGAAGGATGTATGATGGGTATATGGGCATGAGACTATGGGATGGAGGATGTGTGATGGGTATATGGGCACGGGACTATGGGATGGAGGATAATTATAATTTGCTATAACTAACCGTAGTTAGTTACTATGCCCGGGCAGCGCCGGGCTCTTCAGCTAGTCATTTCTATCATTCATTTATGTATGCATTTATCAGTTTATGTTCTCTATTACAGAGGTGCATATACATGAACCATTTTCATACTTTTATGTGTTTAGTTAACCATACAATTACCATTCTCTTAGATCTATCACCATTTGTATCTTCAATATTTAGTTTCTCAGATACAGTAATCATTTCAGACCGGGGAGAGGGCCTTTCCATTGATTTTCATGCCACAAAAATGTATTACGCTTCACAAGCCGCCACCTAACAGCAACTAAATAATCTATCCTGATCTCACACTTGAGTCAATGGAATTGTATCAGATGATCAAACTAGAAAAACGCATTTATAATCGATGATAGAAAAGTTTCCTAAAGGGGGTTTTACACTAAGCGATATCGCTATGTGTGATACTTACCAACGACCGGCTCCCCCGCTCCATTTCTCGTCGTCAGTTTCCTGCTGTGACGACGAGCGACGCGTGGAGGCGGGCGGGATGACGTCAGGATCGCTGTGTGTGAATGGTAAGTATCGTGCGCTGCGTCTCTGCTGCATCGCTGTGAGATCTTTCTGTATGAAAGCTCACTAGCGATCATTTAGCGATGCACCAGTGATCCTGACCGGGTCGGATCGCTCGTCGGATCGCTGGTGCATCCAGTGGCGGATTATAATGAGGTCAATTTGGGCAGTTGCCCCGGGCCCAGTGGGGTTAAGGGGCCCACAGCCCAGGCCAGTAAATTGCCCCATTATAATCCGCCACCGCGCAGGGCCGGATTATAGGCAGGGCAGGCGGGGCTTCAGCCCCGGGGCCCCCACCACAAGAGCTTCTAAGGGGGCCCCCACCACAAGAGCTTCTAAGGGGGCCCCCACCACATTCCTGCTGGCTGCTGCAATGGCACTCCATCTTCTCCCCACCTAAAAGTGAGTGACCGTGGGGGCGGCATTATGTGCTCTGCTACCAGCAGCATCTACAAGTAGCGTGAACGCTGGTGCTGCTGGTAGCGAGCAAAGGCTTGTGATGAGATCACAGGAGGGAAGGTGTCAGGACCCCCGATCATGTGACCCCTGTCTCCTCCCCTCCTGTGACCTCATCACAGGTCCTGTGCGCACAGCACACAGCACTGAGAGCAGCCATGTATGTGGAGTGTGGCTCTGCGGGTGGAGGTCAGTGCTGGAGGCTCCATTATTCTCTATGTGGAGTGCGGCTCTGCGGGTGGAGGTCGGTGCTGGAGGCTCCATTATTCTCTATGTGGAGTGTGGCTCTGCGGGTGGAGGTCGGTGCTGGAGGCTCCATTATTCTCTATGTGGAGTGTGGCTCTGCGGGTGGAGGTCGGTGCTGGAGGCCCCATTATTCTCTATGTGGAGTGTGGCTCTGCGGGTGGAGGTCGGTGCTGGAGGCTCCATTATTCTCTATGTGGAGTGCGGCTCTGCGGGTGGAGGTCGGTGCTGGAGGCCCCATTATTCTCTATGTGGAGTGTGGCTCTGCGGGTGGAGGTCGGTGCTGGAGGCTCCATTATTCTCTATGTGGAGTGTGGCTCTGCGGGTGGAGGTCGGTGCTGGAGGCTCCATTATTCTCTATGTGGAGTGCGGCTCTGCGGGTGGAGGTCGGTGCTGGAGGCCCCATTATTCTCTATGTGGAGTGTGGCTCTGCGGGTGGAGGTCGGTGCTGGAGGCTCCATTATTCTCTATGTGGAGTGCGGCTCTGCGGGTGGAGGTCGGTGCTGGAGGCCCCATTATTCTCTATGTGGAGTGCGGCTCTGCGGGTGGAGGTCGGTGCTGGAGGCCCCATTATTCTGTATGTGTAGTGTGGAGTGCGGGTGGAGGTCGGTGCTGGAGGCTCCATTATTCTCTATGTGGAGTGCGGCTCTGCGGGTGGGGGTCGGTGCTGGAGGCCCCATTATTCTCTATGTAGAGTGCGGCTCTGCGGGTGGAGGTCGGTGCTGGAGGCCCCATTATTCTATATGTGGAGTGCGGCTCTGCGGGTGGAGGTCGGTGCTGGAGGCTCCATTATTCTCTATGAGGAGTGCGGCTCTGCGGGTGGAGGTCCGTGCTGGAGGCTCCATTATTCTCTATGTGGAGTGCGGCTCTGCGGGTGGAGGTAGGTGCTGGAGGCTCCATTATTCTCTATGTAGAGTGCGGCTCTGCGGGTGGAGGTCGGTGCTGGAGGCCCCATTATTCTCTATGTGGAGTGCGGCTCTGCGGGTGGAGGTCGGTGCCGGAGGCTCCATTATTCTTTATGTGGAGTGCGGCTCTGCGGGTGGAGGTCGGTGCCGGAGGCTCCATTATTCTCTATGAGGAGTGCGGCTCTGCGGGTGGAGGTCCGTGCTGGAGGCTCCATTATTCTCTATGTGGAGTGCGGCTCTGCGGGTGGAGGTAGGTGCTGGAGGCTCCATTATTCTCTATGTAGAGTGCGGCTCTGCGGGTGGAGGTAGGTGCTGGAGGCTCCATTATTCTCTATGTAGAGTGCGGCTCTGCGGGTGGAGGTCGGTGCTGGAGGCCCCATTATTCTCTATGTGGAGTGCGGCTCTGCGGGTGGAGGTCGGTGCCGGAGGCTCCATTATTCTTTATGTGGAGTGCGGCTCTGCGGGTGGAGGTCGGTGCTGGAGGCTCCATTATTCTCTATGTGGAGTGCGGCTCTGCGGGTGGAGGTCGGTGCTGGAGGCTCCATTATTCTCTATGTGGAGTGCGGCTCTGCGGGTGGAGGTCGGTGCTGGAGGCTCCATTATTCTCTATGTGGAGTGGGGCTCTGCGGGTGGAGGTCAGTGCTGGAGGCTCCATTATTCTCTATGTGGAGTGGGGCTCTGCGGGTGGAGGTCGGTGCTGGAGGCTCCATTATTCTCTATGTGGAGTGCGGCTCTGCGGGTGGAGGTCGGTGCTGGGGGCTCCATTATTCTCTATGTGGAGTGCGGCTCTGCGGGTGGAGGTCGGTGCCGGAGGCCCCATTATTCTCTATGTGGAGTGCGGCTCTGCGGGTGGAGGTCGGTGCCGGAGGCTCCATTATTCTCTATGTGGAGTGCGGCTCTGCGGGTGGAGGTCAGTGCTGGAGGCTCCATTATTCTCTATGTGGAGTGCGGCTCTGCGGGTGGAGGTCAGTGCTGGAGGCTCCATTATTCTCTATGTGGAGTGCGGCTCTGCGGGTGGAGGTCGGTGCTGGAGGCTCCATTATTCTCTATGTGGAGTGCGGCTCTGCGGGTGGAGGTCAGTGCTGGAGGCTCCATTATTCTCTATGTGGAGTGAGGCTCTGCGGGTGGAGGTCAGTGCTGGAGGCCCCATTATTCTCTATGTGGAGTGCGGCTCTGCGGGTGGAGGTCAGTGCTGGAGGCTCCATTATTCTCTATGTGGAGTGGGGCTCTGCGGGTGGAGGTCGGTGCTGGAGGCTCCATTATTCTCTATGTGGAGTGTGACTCTGCGGGTGGAGGTCTGTGCTGGAGGCTCCTTTATTCTCTATGTGGAGTGCGGCTCTGCGGGTGGAGGTCAGTGCTGGAGGCTCCATTATTCTCTATGTGGAGTGTGGCTCTGCGGGTGGAGGTCGGTGCTGGAGGCTCCATTATTCTCAATGTGGAGTGCGGTTCTGCGGGTGGAGGTCGGTGCTGGAGGCTCCATTATTCTCTATGTGGAGTGCGGCTCTGCGGGTGGAGGTCGGTGCTGGAGGCTCCATTATTCTCTATGTGGAGTGCGGCTCTGCGGGTGGAGGTCGGTGCTGGAGGCTCCATTATTCTCTATGTGGAGTGTGGCTCTGCGGGTGGAGGTCGGTGCTGGAGGCTCCATTATTCTCTATGTGGAGTGTGACTCTGCGGGTGGAGGTCGGTGCTGGAGGCCCCATTATTCTCTATGTGGAGTGCGGCTCTGCGGGTGGAGGTCGGTGCTGGAGGCTCCATTATTCTCTATGTGGAGTGCGGCTCTGCGGGTGGAGGTCGGTGCTGGAGGCTCCATTATTCTCTATGTGGAGTGCGGCTCTGCGGGTGGAGGTCAGTGCTGGAGGCTCCATTATTCTCTATGTGGAGTGCGGCTCTGCGGGTGGAGGTCGGTGCTGGAGGCTCCATTATTCTCTATGTGGAGTGCGGCTCTGCGGGTGGAGGTCGGTGCTGGAGGCTCCATTATTCTCTATGTGGAGTGCGGCTCTGCGGGTGGAGGTCGGTGCTGGAGGCTCCATTATTCTCTATGTGGAGTGCGGCTCTGCGGGTGGAGGTCGGTGCTGGAGGCTCCATTATTCTCTATGTGGAGTGCGGCTCTGCGGGTGGAGGTCGGTGCTGGAGGCTCCATTATTCTCTATGAGGAGTGCGGCTCTGCGGGTGGAGGTAGGTGCTGGAGGCCCCATTATTCTCTATGTGGAGTGCGGCTCTGCGGGTGGAGGTCGGTGCTGGAGGCCCCATTATTCTCTATGTAGAGTGCGGCTCTACGATTCGTGACCCCCGTCACGTGACGAGGGGGGCCCACAGAGTCTGAACTGCCCCGGGCCCTGGCTACCCTTAATCCACCCCTGGGTGCATCGCTAAATGTAAAAGGGCCTTAAGAGTGGATCACCACATAGAAGAACTAACAATTCACAAGACAAAATCCCATTTTTACATACATTCATCCGTTTTCATATAAATTCCACAAAGTCATCAGTCGGCAGTGGTCGATCTTAGAGAGTGAGAAAAACCCTTCTTCCATGTTTCAGACAATAATAGTCATCACATACACACAGAAATCACAATTTGAGGTTACTTTACGCGTGATTCCACCTACGTGGTCTACGCCTGGTGTATGCTGGAGAAACAACACAATCGATTTGTGATAGAATTTCACAACACAAGTCCAATGTCAGATGCAATAGACTACATTTGCCTATTCGCTATTATTTTCACAATATGAATCTTACCATCACACAACTATGATCCCGGTTCTTAAGCAAGTCCCCATCCAAAGACAAGAATATTAAGGCTGTGTGCACACGCTGCGGATTTTGCTGCGGTTCCTCAGCGGTTTTGGCCGCTGCGGACCCGCAGCAGTTTCTGCTGCGGTGTACAGTACCATGATTCCCTATGGGAATCAAAAACCGCAGTGCAGACGGTGCGGAATTTTCCGCGCGGATTATCTGCGGTTTTCAATCCGCAGAAAGAATTGACATGTCAATTCTTTCTGCGGATTCTGCTGCGGTTTGCCATCTCCTCCATTGAGGAGATGAAAAACCGCAGGGCAAAACCACAGAGCAATCCGCAGGTAAAACCGCAGGTCTTTTGACCTGCGGTTTCACCTGCGGATTTTACAAAATCCGCGCGGATGAATCCGCACCTAATCCGCAGCGTGTGCACACAGCCTAAGTGGGGCTGTACAAAAGGAGAGAGCCGTTATGGATCCACAACCTGCATACTCTGGATAAAAAGGGTCCTAATAGAGAGTTCATCAAATCAATATTTATGTCAGTCTCAAAACTGTGGGCCATGAACATATGGTCAGAATCGCCTTATACATGCGCATACTGCTTGTTTATATGAGAAACCTGAAAATTGGCCTGTCCTAGTTATTTTTAAGATCTGATGATTTTTAAGAACATTATACATTTTGACCCCTTTTATTTTTAAGAAATTAAGGTTTTCTCCTTTTATTATGTGTAAAGACTTGTTGATAGTTATGTATAGTTCTTGGCTGAGGGCCTTGTTCTGTGTCTACTACTGCGCCATTATGACCAACCAGGTTCTTCATGGCTGAAGAGGACCCTCTCATCTAACCTGCTCTACATCTTTCTTGTATCAGGACTTGGCTCACTAGTCATACATTTTCTGATAATTTGGCTTTGGAGCCCTGAACCTTCCAGGAACGATGCTCGGATGTCCAAGGAACGTTCTTGCTACATACAATA
Organism: Dendrobates tinctorius; assembly: GCF_039654945.1. NCBI lineage: Eukaryota > Metazoa > Chordata > Amphibia > Anura > Dendrobatidae > Dendrobates > Dendrobates tinctorius. Next base: position 1,265,924 of record NW_027361968.1, read on the forward strand.
TACGGAGTAATAACTTACATCCAAGGCTCTATCTAACCCTTCTCTATAGCTTTCATCTCCACGATGTTGATATCATGGTTTTGAATCCGGTGAGTTTCTGTAGCCACCACACACATTTTTCTATGATATATCCTATAATTATAAAACTTGTTGCTGTCCTATGAGTGAAGTAAAGAGCAGGGAACCTCTCTGTCACCAGAGTCACCATTAGAGATGAGCAAATTTCTTTAAGTGAAACTGAATTCTCATGCCTTGTATTGTTTGGAATTATTTTTTTTTGCATTTGACCCTTCATGAATTCAGCAAAATAGCATCCAGCTGGCCACATGTTGGCTGAACTTCAAAGGGCTGGCAAAAGGTTGAAAAAATACTAACATGCTACTCCCGCAGCCAACCCTGACTGCCACCCTTCTGTCTACATTTTGCACATCTTCCACTTGCTTCCAACTGATCAGTTATGGACTCTGCCCAATAGGCCTCTAAAATCCCTGTGTCACGGTCTGTACTGAATTGGAGTCTATATTATTGCAACCACTAGGGGGCACAGAGGCAGATAACGTACCAGATGACATCCGGGGGTCGGTACACTGGAGAGGCAGTTCGGTAGCAGAGGATCAGCAGAAGGAAGCGCTTGACTAGAGGCTGGAAGCACAATAATCTCGCACGGCAGCAATCACAAGGCCAGGTTTATATAGGGCGTGTAAATTGCAATCAGAGGGCCAATTAGAGAACACAGGGTGGAGCCAATCAGGAACAACAGTCACTGGTATCTGGGTTTTAGAAAGGAGATGTCCAGCTGACTTGAATAGTTCAGGAGGTAGAGCTGCTGGGTCGTGGACAGGAGGTCCTGGGTTTGAATCCTGACACCCTGGGTACTATCAAGACGTATATTGTGACATCATATAGCGTCATTACGGCGCTGACTAATCCTATGGTAATGCTTATCATAAAGGTGTGAAGTCACAACGTGTACCGTAACATCATGTGACACAAAATAAAGGATGGAATCTCCAGCGCTGGACTTCAGTTAAAAATACATCATTTATTGTAAATTCTTAAAATCGAACAGAAAAAAGTATGGATAAGGACATACAGGCAGATGGGGTCTCTGGTGGTCTCCAACCAACGCGTTTCGACCTAGAGGGTCTTACTCATGGTTCGGTGGTGACACAGGGTCATCAGGCCTGGTATGCTGGTAGCCACAGTCCAAAGCAAAGCAGGTGAAAAAAAAGATGCGTCCAGATTACAGTCTGCAGGGACAGAGTCATAGGTGAGTGATGAGGACAGTATTATTTTTTTTTTAAATGCTATGTTTATTATGCTACGGAATAAGGAACAGTCAATAATCCTCAAATTAATTGGATGCAACTTTAATTTCACTGAAAAATTTGTATGATTTGCCAAATTCGAAACTTGAAAAATCCGCTCACCCTTAGCCACCGTGATTTCCAAAACACAATGGAACCCATGCTGCACACATTGGGATCACTCACTATAAAGTGCAAGATTTGCATTTGGTAAATTTGAAGATGTCTGCATGTCCTTGAATAATAAAAACCTGTTCTGCGTGACTGTACGTACTTCCAGGATGGTATACATTTATACACTCCAGAATGTAGAAAAAGAAGAAACTTGAGAACACAGAATTGCTCTTCCCCTCTCCCCATCTGTTACTCACCTTTTATCTCTAACCTCCTCGTTTGGCCTTTCGCAGCTTACTAATTCTCCAACGCATGAAGACGGAAACTCCCTCGACTTGGTCTTCTCTCGGCTTTGTGCAGTGGATGATTTTGCAAACTCCCCTCTCCCGCTCTCTGACCACAATCTTCTTTCATTCTCTATCAAGAACTGCCAGGCCGCTCAGGTCACCCCCACTGTCCATATTTATAGAAACATACTGGCCATTAACACCCAGAAACTTATGAAGAACTTGCAGTCTTCATTGGCCCCTATCTCCTCCCTCTCATGTCCTGATTCTGCATCGAAGCATTACAATGAAACACTTCAAAGTGCCCTGGATGAAATTGCTCCTCCTATACATAGAACACCACAACACAGACGGCGACAACCCTGGCACACCCTGCAAACACGTTTCCTGCAGCGGTGCTCCAGGTGCGCCGAACGTCTGTGGAGAAAATCCAACCTACACGAAGATTTCATCCATTATAAGTTTATGCTTCAAACATACAACACTGCCCTTCACCTCTCCAAACAAACCTATTTCAACACCCTCATCACCTCACTGTCCAATAACCCGAAACGTCTCTTTGACACTTTTCATTCTCTACTCAACCCAAGAGCACAGGTCCCAACCACGGAGCTCCGAGCTGACGATCTGGCCAATTACTTCAAAGAAAAAATTGACCAGATCCGACAGGAAATTATCTCCCAATCACCTCATACCATGCACTGTCCTCCCTCCCCCACTGCATCTTGCTCACTCTCTGATTTTGAACCAGTCACAGAAGAAGTAAGCAGGCTCCTTGCATCTTCTCGCCCAACCACTTGCACCAGTGACCCATTTCCGTCACATCTCCTCCAGTCCCTTTCCCCTTCTGTCACTCCTCACCTAACTAAAATATTTAACCTCTCTCTCTTCTGGTGTCTTTCCCTCCTCATTTAAGCATGTCATCATACATCCACTACTTAAAAAACCATCCCTCGACCAAAACATGGTCCGCTAACTATAGACCTGTCTCTAGTCTTCCCTTCAGCTCTAAACTCCTGGAACACCTGGTCCACTCCCATCTTATCCGCTTATCTCTTTGATAACTCTCTTCTCGACCCTCTCCAATCCGGTTTCCGCTCTTTACACTCTACTGAAACTGCCCTCACTAAAGTCTCTAATGATCTACTAACAGCTAAATCAAATGGTCATTACTCCATGCTAATTCTCTTGGATCTCTCTGCAGCATTCGACACTGTGGATCATCAGCTCCTCCTCACTATGCTCTGTTCCATTGGCCTCAAGGACACCGTTCTCTCCTGGTTCTCCTATCTCTCTGACCTCTCCTTTACTGTATCTTTTGCTGGCTCCTCCTCCTCTCATCTTCCCCGTACTGTTGGGATTCCTCAAGGATCAGTCCTAGGCCCCCTCCTCTTCTCTTTGTACACTGCCCCTATTGGTCAAAATGTGGTGATTGCAGGTACGCAGGATGCAGCGACGAGTCGCGAGACAGTTAGATGCTTTCTATATGAACGTTTATAAGACCAGAGGGAACTCTCCTCAGTCCCGGCCTGATCACCAAAAGGGGTAACACGGGTTGCCCTCGCAGGGGGTTCTATACAAGCACACACAAACGGGTAGAACACGACTACTTCCGGCAACAGCCGGTCACTATAGGGCCGCGGTATGGCCGACTACGGGTCCTTAATTATAAAGTCAACTTAGCCGTCCAGATGTCCCTCGCTGTTCGGGTTGGTGGTCTTTCGGCGTAGTAGTTGCTGGGCCCAGTTGCTGAGGCGATGATGAAGACTTTGCGCACTCTGGCGCGCTGATGACACTTGAGCCCCACAGGCTCCGGCGTAGTCCTTGGACTGTTGGGCCGCAGCCCCTGGCCTGGGGCAAGCGGCAGCGATGTATGGTGGCAAAATCCTGCTTTGAGCAGGGGGTCGGACCAGATGGCCCAGGAGGTCCCTTCCAACTCTACGATTCTATGATTCTAAATGACAGGCCACCTGCTGCGGACCGGAGCGAGACAGTGGTGGCCGCCGGTGGTACTGTACTTGCCGCGGCCACTGGTGAGAACAGGGCGGCTGCAGGTGGCGGGGAACAGGCCGCAGCCGCGAGCTGGAGCGAGACCGCAGCAGCCGCGGGTGACCATGGGTAGGCCGCAGCCGCGGACTGAAGGGAGGCGGCAGCGGGTTGAATTGGGGCCACAGTGGCCGCGGGCTGGAGTGGGGCGGAAATGGCCGCGAATGACCGCAGGCAGGCCGCAGCTGCGGGCTGGAGCGGGGCGGCAAAGGCCGCGAACGACCGCAGGCAGGCCGCAGCCGCGGGCTGGAAGAAGGCGGCGACCGCTGGTTGACGCGGGGCAGTGGTTCTCAGACGGTCGTCTTGGCGCCATCCCACTAATGTCCAGGGGAAGTATCCCTTCTGTCTCTGGCCTCCTTTGTGGCTCTGGTGAGTCGCTCTGGCTCTCAGTCGCTCCCATGATCTCCTGCTCCTTCTGTGTCGTTCTGTTGACTCATTGTCCCGGGAATTCCCCTCCTCCTTTATACTGGTCCCTCCCCCAGCCCATCTGTCTGTCACAACGGTCCGTCCCCGAACTCTGTCCCCCAGAAACAGGTTTCCCCGGAACCCAGGTGACGGTCCCCTTGGTTCTGACCCGGACACTCGACAGGGACCCTCTCTCCCACAAAACAATCAGCAGATTTTGTTTCCAGTACCATCTCTATGCTGATGACACCCAATTATACGCTTCTTCTCCTGACATCACGCCAGCCTTTCTAGAAAACACCAGCGATTGTCTAAATGCTGTGTCTAATATCATGTCTAATATCATGTCCTCACTATATCTGAAACTGAACCTGTCAAAGACTGAACTCCTGGTGTTTTCTCCCGCTACTAATGTACCTATACCCGACATTGCCATTTCCGTGTGTGGTTCCACGATTACTCCCCAGCAACATGCCCGCTGTCTTGGGGTCATACTTGACTCCGATCTTTCCTTTGTCCCCCACATACGATCACTGGCTCGCTCTTGTTATCTGCACCTCAAAAACATTTCTAGAATTTGACCTTTTCTTACTTTTGACTCCGCAAAAACTCTTACTGCTTCTCTTATTCATTCTCGCCTCAACTATTGTAACTCTCTTCTAATCGGTCTCCCTCTTACCAAACTCTCCCCACTCCAATCTGTCTTGAATACTGCTGCCAGGATCATATTCCTCGCCAATCGTTACACCGATGCCTCTACCTTATGCCAGTCATTACACTGGCTACCCATCCACTCCAGAATCCAGTACAAACTTATTACCCTCATCCACAAAGCTCTTCATGGCTCAGCACCACCCTACATCTCCTCCCTTGTTTCAGTATACCACCCTACCCGCGCCCTCCATTCTGCTGATGACCTGAGGTTAGCATCCACAATAATAAGAACCTCCCACTCCTGTCTCCAAGACTATAAACGTGCTGCGCCAATTCTTTGGAATGCACTTCCTAGGTCAATACAATTAGTCCCCAATCCCCACAATTTTAAGCGTGCCCTGAAAACGCATTTATTCAGACTGGCCTATTGCCTCAACACATTAACCTAATCTATCCCTGTGTGGCACAGTCTAAAGTTTTTACCATAACCAGGTTCCCCGTATCATGTTCCCACATGCTTTATGCATCCATTAGCCCTCTGTGTCTGTACTGTTACACACTTAACATTATGGCTGGTCCATACAACCAGGGCAACTGTTACCACCCACCTTTCGTGTCTCCCTTTTTCCCTCATAGACTGTAAGCTTGCGAGCAGGGCCCTCATTCCTCTTGGTATCTGTTATGATCTATGTGATTATTGTTATGCTGTAATGTCTATTGTCTGTACAAGTCCCCTCTGAAATGTAAAGTGCTGCGGAATATGTCGGCGCTAGAGAAATAAAATGTATTATTTATTATTATTTATTATAATATCTGGTCTATTAAACAAGCAAGCAAGTAACATTGTATGGAACGAGACGTCACCCTCCCACTGCGCCTCCCGGTTACACTCTGCAACATCATTTGGTTGTAACCGAAGTATAAACAACTGATTTGCAAAACCGATAAAAACAACCTCAGGCTAGACACTTTGCATAACTCGTACATCAAACATAAGGTATTTTATTAAGTTCACCCAAAACATTACTTGTTGAAACATAGACATCCCCAGGAGGCTAAAGATGCAGTTTATAGGAGGGATCCTTGTGATAATCTTTGGCATCTTGGAGAGTGGGGTTGGGTATATTTTGAACGTGTGCATCTTGGTGGTTAGTTCCAAGAGCCTGAAGACTGGACAGAAGCTGAATCCTCCAGATCTTATCCACCTTGTCTTCGGAGTGGTGAACATCGCTCTCCCATGTCTGTTCAGCATCCAGGGTCTATTCTTCAAGTTCTTCATGTCTTTAGCGTTTGTTAGGGAGATCATTGTCCCGATCATTGTGGGCACGCTGACTCTTACATTCTTCACCTACTGGCTCACTGCCTGGCTCTGTATCTATTACTGCGTCACCATCTCTAACTTCAGTCATCCATTCTTTCTCTGGTCCAAGAGGAACATCTCAATGTATCTACCACGTCTTCTTCTTCTGTCAGCAGCCGGCTGTTTCTTCATTAGTCTTCCCAGCACCTGGGCTATCAATCTGCAAGTCACTCTACAAAACCCTGAGAATAGCACCATTGACCCCATATTTATTAATGGAACTTGCCATCTTCAGCCCATTTACATACAAACTGCTTTACCTATAGGATGCTATGCGCCATTTCTACTTATCTTGGTTTCTATCATGGTAATCAATTCTTCACTTATAAGACATCTATGGAAGATGAGGCAAAAGGAATCTGGATTGTCCCAAACCAAATACCAGGCTCACATTAATGCCCTAAGAACCATGTGGTTGTTCCTTACAATTTCCATCATATTCTGCATAAATGAATTTTTTTTTTTTTTACTAATCCCCAACCCTGAGAATCCTGTTACAATTGTCAACTGGTTGATATTTATGTCTTTTCCAACAGCAGAGTCTCTTGTTATTATTTTTGCCAAACCGAAGCTAAAGAGGCAAATCATGGTGAAGATCCTGTGGTTTTACCGAAAGGTGAAGATGTAAGAAATTAAACATTAGGAAGATTCAGTCTAGTGTCTACTCTAGTGATTATTAGCGTAAAAACTGGAATATTTCAATTGTTTTAATCTTGTTCTAGTACTCTAGTGCCGTACATTAAACTCTTCTACATGATTTATTTTTCTGAAAGGTGAAGAATAAGATGTAAGAAATTAAATAGAAGGAAGAGTCAGTCTAGTGTCTACTCTAGTGATGATCAGTGTAAAAACTGGAATATTTCAAGACACGATTAAACATTGTTTTAGTAGCATACATTACACTCTGCTACATGATTTAGTTTCTGTTATTTCTGATTTGAAAAGTTGAATAAAAACAAACACACACCACACATTTTGTATAATTCATACATCAAATATGGGATTTTCAATTTTATCTAACGTTAGTATACAGGAGCTTCTCACAAAATCAGAATATCATCAAAAAGTGAATTTATTTCAGTTCTTCAATACAGACAGTGCCTCTCCTCTATTCTATAGAGTCATTACACACAGAGTGATCTATGTCACGGGTTTATTTCTGGTAATGTTGATGATTATGGCTTACAGCCAATGAAAACTCAAAAGTCATTATCTCAGGAAATTAGAATACTTTATAACACCAGCTTGAAAAATGATTGTAAAATCTGAAATGTTGTCCTCCTGAAATGTATCTTCAGTAAATGCCCTCAATACTTGGTCAGGCTCCTCTGCATCAATTACTGCATCAATGCGGCGTGGCATGGAGGTGATCAGCCTGTGGCACTGCTGAGGGGTTATGGAAGCCCAGGTTGCTTTGATAGCAGCCTTCAGCTCGTCTGCATTGTTGGGTCTGGTGTCTCTCATCTTCCTCTTGACAATACTCCATAGATTCTCTATGGGGTTAAGGTCAGGCGAGTTTTTCTGCCAATCAAGCACAGTGATACTGTTGTGTGTACAACAGGTATTGGTACTTTTGGCAGTGTGGACATGGGCCAAGTCCTGCTGGAGAATGACATTTCCATCTCTGTTATGAATGAGTCACCGTAGGAGGCAGACACAAAAATAGCAGCTAAGTCCAGAAAACCGGAGAAGTTGGCAACTATCAGATTGCAGACCCCTGAACCTAACAACACAACTAGCAGTAGCCGTGGGGGGTTCCTACGGTGCCCTAGACCCCTCGATCACAGCCGGAGAAACTAAATAGCCTAAAGACAGAAAAGGAAAACTAAACTGCCCCAGAGCAGACCCCAAAGTAAAAGGCAGCCCCCAACATATAATGACGGTGAAGCAAGATGAAAAAACACACACACAGATAGAAAGATAGGCTGAGCAAACAATGGGGCCCAAGCTAACTAAAAATAGGACAGGATAGAACAGCTGCTGTCTGCAATCTGCAAAAAACCCTAAAAAGACATAAGCCAACAGGCTGATATGGAAAAAGGCCCTGAAGCAGCTAGGCTTCAAAAACTATATCAGCACTCAGGTATTTCCTGAAGACAGAGCTAAAGGAATTCAGATCACCCCAGCAGGGAATGACAGAAATCCAGAAAAACAAAGACAACATACAAATGCAAACGGCAGAGCAGAAAACTTAGCTTTTGGAGAGCAGGAATTCAGACTGGTATCCAAGGATCCACAGAGAAATCACCCGCAGAGCAGACGGGCGTGGACAGCCTTATATCCAGTCAGAAACTCCACTCAGCCAATCATCATCATTAGACCCAGATGCCTGATAATCAGGCTCACTATCTTTCTTTACTAGAAGAGGGAGTTCATCGGGCCTCAGTGGAAAAGGGGAAAATGAACTCACAACAGTACCTCCCCCTTGAGGAGGGGTCACCGAACCCTCAACCACGCAACCAGGGCGATCAGGGTGAGCCCGATGAAAGGCACGCACCAATCTTTTGGCATGAATATCAGAGGCAGAGACCCAGGAATTATCCTCCTGACCATAACCCTTCCACTTAACCAAATACTGGAGTCTCCGTCTAGCCAGACGGGAATCCAGTACCTTCTCTACCTCATATTCCATGTTACCTTCAAACAATACAGGGTCTGGAGGTGCCACCCCAGGAACAACAGGTTCAACAAACCTCTTCAACAAAGACTTATGGAACACATTATGGATTTTAAATGTGACAGGAAGAGCCAAACGAAAAGAGACCGGATTAATAATCTCCAAAATCTTGTAAGGTCCAATAAATCTAGGCTTAAACTTAGGAGAAGCCACCTTCATAGCAATATTTTTTGATCATAACCACACCATATCACCAACCTTAAACTGGGGACCAATGGTCCTATGTCGGTTGGAAAACCGCTGGGCCTTTTCCTGGGAGAGAGATAACTTATCCACCACTTGGTCCCAGATCTGGTGCATTCTCTCCACCACGGTGTCAACACCTGGGCAGGCAGAGGGCTCCACCTGCCCTGAAGAAAATCGAGGATGAAACCCAAAGTTACAAAAAAAAGGTGACATCAAAGTGGCAGAACTAGCTCTATTATTTAAAGCAAATTCGGCCAAGGGCAAAAATGAAACCCAATCATCCTGATCAGCGGAAAAAAATTATCTCAAATATGACTCCAAGGTCTGGTTTGTTCTCTCTGTCTGCCCATTGGTTTGAGGGTGAAAAGCAGAGGAGAAGGACAACTGAATTCCCAGCTTGGAACAGAAAGTTCTCCAAAATCTAGACACAAACTGAACTCCTCTGTCAGATACAATGTTCTGAGGAATCCCGTGCAAGCGAACCACCTGTTGCAAAAACAGGGGTACCAACTCAGATGAAGACGGCAACTTAGGGAGTGGTACAAGATGGACCATCTTAGAGAATCTATCACAAATCACCCAAATAACAGTCATTCTCTGAGAGACAGGCATATCAGAGATAAAATCCATTGAAATATGGGTCCATGGCCTCTTGGGGACAGGCAAAGGCATCAACAACCCACTAGAGCGAGAACACGATTTAGACCGGGAGCAAGTCCCACAGGACTGCACAAAATTCCTGACATCACGAGACAAGGAGGGCCACCAAAAAGACTGACTCACCAAATCTCTAGTACCAAGAATACCTGGATGACCAGCCAAAGCAGAGCAATGAACTTCAGACATCACTCTCCTCTTCCACTGGTCAGGAACATACAACTTTCCACTGGGACAACGCTCAGGTTTGTCCTCCTGGAACTCTTCCAGAGCATGTCTCAAATCGGGCGAGATGGCAGAAAGAACTACCCCTTCGCCTAAGATGGTAGCAGGTTTGGTCACCACAGGAGAATCAGCAAAGAAGCTCCTAGAGAGGGCGTCTGCCTTGACATTCTTAGTTCCAGGAAGAAAAGAAACCACAAAATCAAAACGTGTAAAAAACAAGGCCCACCTAGCCTGTCTAGGGTTCAAGCGCTTAGCCGACTCTAGGTAAATCAAATTCTTGTGGTCAGTGAGGACCACGACTTGATGCTTAGCTCCCTCCAACCAATGTCTCCACTCCTCAAATGCCCATTTCATGGCCAACAGTTCCCGATTCCCCACATCATAGTTACGTTCAGATGGAGAAAACTTTCGGGAAAAGAAAGCACAGGGATTCATTTTAGATGTTACAGGATCCTTTTGGGACAAAACAGCTCCTGCACCAATCTTAGAAGCATCCACCTCTACCTGGAACGGAAGTGAGACATCAGGTTGCCGCAAAACCGGGGCAGAGGTGAATCTTCGCTTCAGCTCCTGAAAGGAAGAAACAGCCTCTGGAGACCAATTTAACACATCAGCACCCTTCTTAGTCAAATCAGTCAATGGCTTGGCAATACTAGAAAATTTTGCTATAAATTTCCGATAAAAGTTAGCAAACCCAAAAACTTCTGAAGGGCCTTCAAAGAAGTGGGCTGAACCCAATCGTGAATGGCCTGTACCTTGGCCGGGTCCATTTCAATAGTTGACGGAGACAAAATAAATCCCAAAAAAGAAATCCTCTGTACTCCAAAAAGGCATTTAGATCCTTTGACATACAGGGAATTCTCCCTCAAGATCCGGAACACAGTCCGAATATGTTCCACATGAGAATCCCAATCCTTGGAGAAGATCAAAATATCATCCAGATAGATAATCAAAAATTTATCGACAAAATCTCGGAAAATATCGTTCATGAAGCACTGGAAGACAGAAGGGGCATTAGTGAGCCCGAAAGGCATCACCAGGTACTCAAAATGTCCCTCCGGAGTATTAAACGCCGTCTTCCATTCATCCCCATGCTTAATGCGAATAAGATTATACGCCCCCTGAGGTCAAGCTTGGTAAACCAACAAGCACCTTTAACTCTAGAGAATAGATCCGAAATCAGGGGTAACGGATACTGATATTTAACAGTAATTTTGTTGAGGGCACGATAATCAATACAATGTCTGAATGATCCATCTTTTTTGGCTACAAAAAAAAACCCGGCACCTAAGGGTGACGAGGATGGTCTAATATGACCCTTCTCCAACGCCTCCTTAATATAGGATCGCATAGCCTCGTGCTCGGGTACAGATAAATTGAAGAGCCGACCCTTGGGGAATTTACACCCCGGGCTCAGTTCAATTGCACAGTCATAACTTCTATGAGGAGGCAGAGACGCAGACTCATTCTCACTAAATACATCATAAAAGTCCGCCAAATAATCAGGAACATCATGTGACTGAGGAGAGGTGGAAAACACCGGAGCTTTACTAAAGGCACACCTACAACCCCAACTCACCACAGACACAGATTTCCAATCCAAAACTGGATTATGAATTTGCAACCAGGGAAACCCCAGAACAATGGTATCATGCAGATTATGCAACACCAAAAATCTGCAATTTTCTTGATGGTCTGGGGCGACCCGCATTACCACCTGGGTCCAAAACTGAGGTTTATTTTTTGCCAAAGGAGTAGCATCAATCCCCCTCAAAGGAATAGGCATCTGCAGAGGTGTCATCGGAAATCCACAACGTTTAGCAAAATCCAAGTCCATTAGGTTTAGAGCTGCTCCCGAATCCACAAAAGCCTTGGTGTAAAATGTGGACAGGGAGCAGATCAGAGTAATAGCCAGAAGAAACTTAGGTTGAACACCACCAACAGAAAACGTGTGTGCAAAGCGTTTCTCTCGTTTAGGACAGACAGAAATAATATGCGAGGCATCTCCACAGAAAAAACACAACTTATTGCACCTTCTGAACTCCTGACGCTGCTCTCTGGACAAAACTCTATCACATTGCATAGGTTCAGACATTTGTTCAACAAGTGGCAACACTACTCGTGCAGTTTTGCGTTCGCGCAAACGCCGATCAATGTGAATGGCTAATGACATAGAATCGTCAAGACCAGAGGGAACAGGAAATCCCACCATAGTATCTTTTACGGCTTCTGACATACCCTTCCGAAAGAGAGCAGCCAAGGCATTATCATTCCAAGTAGTAAGTACCGCCCACTTTCAGAATTATTGACAGTACGATTCTGCAGAATCTTGACCCTGGTTCAATGCCAGCAGGGTCTTTTCAGCCTGATCAATGGCATTAGGTTCGTCATACAACAACCCCAAGGCTTGAAAAAATGCATTCACATTAGTCAGAATAGGATCATCAGGTTTCATAGAAAACGCCCAATCCTGGGGATCGCCACGCAGCAAAGAGATGACAATTTTAACCTGCTGCGCGGAGCTCCCTGACGAGTTAGGCTTCAAGGCAAAAAATAATTTACAATTATTTTTGAAATTCAAAAATTTAGACCGATCCCCAAAAAATACATCAGGTGTGGGAATCTTTGGTTCAGCAGTATGAGAATGAGCAAGGTAGGCGGAAATTCCCCGCACTTCCGCAGCGAGCTGCTCCACACGATCAGACAATTGCTTTATCTCCATTGAGAGAAAAAAAAATCCCCCTACGACCTCAGAGATATAGAGGAAAAAATATACACACTTTTTTTTTTTTTTTACAATTCTTTCCTGCTATTGAGTACCCTAGGATCTGCGGTTCGGCGGGTGATTCTGTTATGAATGAGTCACCGTAGGATGCAGACACAAAAATAGCAGCTAAGTCCAGAAAACCGGAGAAGTTGGCAACTATCAGATTGCAGACCCCTGAACCTAACAACACAACTAGCAGTAGCCGTGGGGGGTTCCTACAGTGCCCTAGACCCCTCGATCACAGCCGGAGAAACTAAATAGCCTAAAGACAGAAAAGGAAGACTAAACTGCCCCAGAGCAGACCCCAAAGTAAAAGGCAGCCCCCAACAAATAATGACGGTGAAGCAAGATGAAAAAACACACACACTATAGGCTGAGCAAACAATGGGGCCCAAACTCACTAAAATAGGACAGGATAGGACAGCTGCTGTCTGCAATCTGCAAAAACCCTGAAAAGACAAAAGCCAACAGGCTGATATGGAAAAAGTCCCTGAAGCAACTAGGCTTCATAAACTATATCAGCACTCAGGTATTTCCTGAAGACAGAGCTAAAGGAATTCAGATCACCCCAGCAGGGAATGACAGAAATCCAGCAAAACAAAAACAACGTACAAATGCAAACGGCAGAGCAGAAAACTTAGCTTTTTGGAGAGCAGGAATTCAGACTGGTATCCAAGGATCCACAGAGAAATCACCCGCAGAGCAGACGGGCGTGGACAGCCTTATATCCAGTCAGAAACTCCACTCAGCCAATCATCATCATTAGACCCAGATGCCTGATAATCAGGCTCACTATCTTTCTTTACTAGAAGAGGGAGTTCATCGGGCCTCAGTGGAAAAGGGGAAAATGAACTCACATCACATCTCCATAAAGCTTGTCGGCAGAGAGAAGCATGAAGAGCTCTAACATGTCATGGTAGATGGCTGCGCTGACTTTGGTCTTGATAAAACACAGTGGACCTACACCAGCAGATGACATGGCTCCCCAAACCATCACTGATTGTGGAGACTTCACACTAGACCTCCAGCAGCTTGGATTGTGGCCTCTCCACTCTTCCTCCAGACTCTGGGACCACTGACAACAGTCCAGTTCTTTTTCTCCTTGGCCCAGGTAAGACACTTCTGGCGTTGTCTATTGGTCATGAGTGGCTGACACAAGGAATGTGACACTTGTAGCCCATGTCCTGGAGACGTCTGTGTGTGGTGTGAAGCAATGGCTCCAGCAGCAGTCCACTCCTTGTGAATCTCCCCCAAATTTTTGAATGGCCTTTTCTTAACAATCCTTTAAAGGCTGTGGCTATTCCGGTGACTTGTGCACCTTTTACTACCACACTTTTTCCTTCCACTCCACTTTCCACTAATCTGCTTGGATATAGCACTCTGTGAACAGCCGGCTTCTTTAGCAATGACCTTCTGTGGCTTCCCCTCCTTGTGGAGTGTGTCATTGACGGCCTTCTGGACATCTGTCATGTCAGCAGTCTTCCCCATGATTGTGGGGCTACTGAAAAAGACTAAGAGACCTTTATAAATGCTTAGGAGCCTTTACAGGTGTTTATTGTTAATTATTCTAATTTACTGAGATAACGACTTTTGGGTTTTCATTGGCTGTAAGCCATAATCATCAACATTACCAGAAATAAACCCATGAGATAGATCACTCTGTGTGTAATGACTCTATAGAATACAGGAGAGACACTTTTTCAATTGAAGAACTGAAATTAATTCATTTTTTTATGATATTCTAATTTAGTGAGCTTCACTTACCCATTTACATATCTAGGTTACGTAATTAAACGAGCTCTGCATGACTGAGATGATATGGATTACACTCATCGGGCCTAAGGTTCTCACTGCTTGAGACTTCACTCCTGTAAATATTTTTTATACATAGCTTATATAGCGCCATCATATTCTGCAGGGTTTTACAGCCACTATCATCACTGTTCCCTATCAATATGTCTTTGGAGTGTGGGAGAAAACACATGCACTTGAAGGAACCCGCCCAAACACGGAGAGAACAAATTCCTTGTGTGATTTCAAACCCAGGACCTCAGCGCTGCACAGCAATAGTGCTAAACACTGGGTCAAAGCACTGCCCATTTTGTCACGTCATAAGTCCTCACCCAGCCCCAGATCCTGAAAAATGAATACAAAATGACTCTTGGAAAATGGTGGCAAAAGATAAATATTTTGGGAGTAGGCAAATTTCCAAATTTGTTTCACCACTGAAAAAAAATAAGCTATACATGTTTGGTATCTGCGCACTCGGACTGACCCAGAGAATCCAATCACCACTATGTGTTAAACCAATGGTGTCCCTCAAAATTACAGCTGGTCCCTCAAAAAACAAGTCCTCATAAGGCTCTGTAGGTGGAAAAATAAAAAAGTTATGGGGTGCAAGAACAGACTCATATTCAGATCTTCAACATTTTCCGAGTCCTAGCGAACAACTGAGGCACAAGGTGTTTTGTTCTCTCCTGACAAATTTTTGTTTTAGATTTAACCCTAAGGCTGCCATGGCATGTATGGGAATGAGCTATTTGGCCTTCTGTTGTAACAAGTGATGTCTATCCTCTGCTGATGAAGGTGCTTGATCTAATTCTGTAAACCATACAACTTTAGTGTTAGCTTCATGACAGGTGTGAACATGTTCTATTTATCTTTGAGAACCTTTTTTGTGTATATGGACTTAATATGTTCTTTACACGTAACATACAATGGACATATAGTGCTACCTATGTACAATGATCCACATGTGTATAACCCTACATACACCCGCTGTAATTTTCTATGATATACAGACTGTTTTCAATGGTGGGTTATAATCTCCATGACTATAAAACTTTGGCTCACAATGTGCTCACAGTATTTACCGCTCTCACCAGGGACCTCGCTGGGAATTAAGATCCCGGGCCTGGGTGCTGCCTGAAGGTCACCTAAGCTTTACAACCCTACATACCTGTGAAGCTCCTCATCTAAGTCGCTTCATCATCCTCCTCATCTTCGATCCATCATCCTCCTCTTCTTCGCTCCCTGGTCCTCCTCTTCTTCGCTCCATCATCCTCCACTTCTTCACTCCCTGGTCCTCCTCTTCTTCGCTTCATCATCATCCTCTTCTTCACTCCCTGGTCCTCCTCATCTTCACTCCATCATCCTCCTCATCTTCTCTCCATCATCCTCCTCTTCTTCGCTCTCTGGTCCTCCTCATCGGCGCCAGTTTCCATCCATGTGCCGGGTCACTACACAGCGTCCAAGTCAACAAGAAAGGAAAAAGGTGGGTGAGGCCAAGAATGGAGGGAGAACGAGAGCCAGGGCCAAGAAGGGGGAACAAACTACTGAAGAGAGAAATATGTCAGCCATGATGAGAGGGGGTCTCTGTCGGATCCAAACCCGGTGTCCCGTGCCTGTTCCCCTTACTGGTAAGTGCTGCCCCACTTTACCTATATGTTTTTTATGCTGATTCATCACTGTGATGTGCACTTTGACACCTTATGGTAGCAGCTCTCTGTCTGGGCATTTCAATGTTTAGCTGGCAGGGGACATTGCGGCCTTTTCCTTCAGTCTGTCCTTTTTTGTATCTTGTACTATCTTTATATGCACTCTATTAAGATTGTTATGACCCTTTTTTTGATATGACATTAATACAATTTTGCATTTTACATATGTGCTCCTTTTTCTCCTTTTCCATATGATGAGAGAGAAGTGGGGTAGCATCACTGAGGAGAGGGGAGAATCTACTGAGGGGAGAGATATGTCAGCCATGATGAGAGGGGAGTGGGGTAACATCACTGAGGAGAGAGGAGAATCTACTGAAGAGAGAGATATGTCAGCCATGAAGAGAGGGGAGTGGGGTAACATCACTGAGGAGAGAGGAGAATCTACTGAAGAGAGAGATATGTCAGCCATGAAGAGAGGGGAGTGGGGTAACATCACTGAGGAGAGGGGAGAATCTACTGAAGAGAGAGATATGTCAGCCATGATGAGAGGGGAGTGGGGTAACATCACTGAGGAGAGGGGAGAATCTACTGAAGAGAGAGATATGTCAGCCATGATGAGAGGGGAGTGGGGTAACATCACTGAGGAGAGAGGAGAATCTACTGAAGAGAGAGATATGTCAGCCATGATGAGAGGGGAGTGGGGTAACATCACTGAGGAGAGAGGAGAATCTACTGAAGAGAGAGATATGTCAGCCATGATGAGAGGGGAGTGGGGTAACATTACTGAGGAGAGGGGAGAATCTACTGAGGGGAGAGATATGTCAGCCATGATGAGAGGGGAGTGGGTGAACATTACTGAGGAGAGGGGAGAATCTACTGAGGGGAGAGATATGTCAGCCATGATGAGAGGGGAGTGGGGTAACATCATTGAGGAGAGAGGAGAATCTACTGAGGGGAGAGATATGTCAGCCATGATGAGAGGGGAGTGGGGTAACATTACTGAGGAGAGAGGAGAATCTACTGAAGAGAGAGATATGTCAGCCATGATGAGAGGGGAGTGGGGTAACATCACTGAGGAGAGAGGAGAATCTACTGAAGAGAGAGATATGTCAGCCATGATGAGAGGGGAGTGGGGTAACATCACTGAGGAGAGAGGAGAATCTACTGAGGTGAGAGATATGTCAGCCATGAAGAGAGGGGAGTGGGGTAACATCACTGAGGAGAGAGGAGAATCTACTGAAGAGAGAGATATGTCAGCCATGATGAGAGGGGAGTGGGGTAACATCACTGAGGAGAGAGGAGAATCTACTGAGGGGAGAGATATGTCAGCCATGAAGAGAGGGGAGTGGGGTAACATCACTGAGGAGAGAGGAGAATCTACTGAAGAGAGAGATATGTCAGCCATGAAGAGAGGGGAGTGGGGTAACATCACTGAGGAGAGGGGAGAATCTACTGAAGAGAGAGATATGTCAGCCATGATGAGAGGGGAGTGGGGTAACATCACTGAGGAGAGAGGAGAATCTACTGAAGAGAGAGATATGTCAGCCATGAAGAGAGGGGAGTGGGGTAACATCACTGAGGAGAGAGGAGAATCTACTGAGGAAAGAGATATGTCAGCCATGATGAGAGGGGAGTGGGGTAACATCACTGAGGAGAGGGGAGAATCTACTGAAGAGAGAGATATGTCAGCCATGATGAGAGGGGAGTGGGGTAACATCACTGAGGAGAGAGGAGAATCTACTGAAGAGAGAGATATGTCAGCCATGAAGAGAGGGGAGTGGGGTAACATCACTGAGGAGAGAGGAGAATCTACTGAGGAAAGAGATATGTCAGCCATGATGAGAGGGGAGTGGGGTAACATTACTGAGGAGAGGGGAGAATCTACTGAGGGGAGAGATATGTCAGCCATGATGAGAGGGGAGTGGGTGAACATTACTGAGGAGAGGGGAGAATCTACTGAGGGGAGAGATATGTCAGCCATGATGAGAGGGGAGTGGGGTAACATCACTGAGGAGAGAGGAGAATCTACTGAGGGGAGAGATATGTCAGCCATGATGAGAGGGGAGTGGGGTAACATTACTGAGGAGAGAGGAGAATCTACTGAAGAGAGAGATATGTCAGCCATGAAGAGAGGGGAGTGGGGTAACATCACTGAGGAGAGGGGAGAATCTACTGAGGGGAGAGATATGTCAGCCATGATGAGAGGGGAGTGGGGTAACATCACTGAGGAGAGGGGAGAATCTACTGAAGAAAGAAATATGTCAGCCATGATGAGAGGGGAGTGGGGTAACATCACTGAGGAGAGGGGAGAATCTACTGAGGAAGAGATATGTCAGCCATGATGAGAGGGGAGTGGGGTAACATTACTGAGGAGAGGGGAGAATCTACTGAAGAGAGAGATATGTCAGCCATGATGAGAGGGGAGTGGGGTAACATCACTGAGGAGAGGGGAGAATCTACTGAAGAAAGAAATATGTCAGCCATGATGAGAGGGGAGTGGGGTAACATCACTGAGGAGAGAGGAGAATCTACTGAGGAAGAGATATGTCAGCCATGATGAGAGGGGAGTGGGGTAACATTACTGAGGAGAGGGGAGAATCTACTGAGGAGTGAGATATGTCAGCCATGATGAGAGGGGAGTGGGGTAACATCACTGAGGAGAGGGGAGAATCTACTGAAGAGAGAGATATGTCAGCCATGATGAGAGGGGAGTGGGGTAACATCACTGAGGAGAGGGGAGAATCTACTGAAGAAAGAAATATGTCAGCCATGATGAGAGGGGAGTGGGGTAACATCACTGAGGAGAGAGGAGAATCTACTGAGGAAGAGATATGTCAGCCATGATGAGAGGGGAGTGGGGTAACATTACTGAGGAGAGGGGAGAATCTACTGAGGAAGAGATATGTCAGCCATGATGAGAGGGGAGTGGGGTAACATTACTGAGGAGAGAGGAGAATCTACTGAGGAAGAGATATGTCAGCCATGATGAGAGGGGAGTGGGGTAACATCACTGAGGAGAGAGGAGAATCTACTGAAGAGAGAGATATGTCAGCCATGATGAGAGGGGAGTGGGGTAACATCACTGAGGAGAGAGGAGAATCTACTGAAGAGAGAGATATGTCAGCCATGATGAGAGGGGAGTGGGGTAACATCACTGAGGAGAGAGGAGAATCTACTGAGGAGTGAGATATGTCAGCCAAGATGAGAGGGGAGTGGGGTAACATCACTGAGGAGAGAGGAGAATCTACTGAGGGGAGAGATATGTCAGCCATGATGAGAGGGGAGTGGGGTAACATCACTGAGGAGAGGGGAGAATCTACTGAAGAGAGAGATATGTCAGCCATGATGAGAGGGGAGTGGGGTAACATCACTGAGGAGAGAGGAGAATCTACTGAAGAGAGAGATATGTCAGCCATGATGAGAGGGGAGTGGGGTAACATTACTGAGGAGAGGGGAGAATCTACTGAGGAGTGAGATATGTCAGCCATGATGAGAGGGGAGTGGGGTAACATCACTGAGGAGAGGGGAGAATCTACTGAAGAGAGAGATATGTCAGCCATGATGAGAGGGGAGTGGGGTAACATCACTGAGGAGAGGGGAGAATCTACTGAAGAAAGAAATATGTCAGCCATGATGAGAGGGGAGTGGGGTAACATCACTGAGGAGAGAGGAGAATCTACTGAGGAAGAGATATGTCAGCCATGATGAGAGGGGAGTGGGGTAACATTACTGAGGAGAGGGGAGAATCTACTGAGGAAGAGATATGTCAGCCATGATGAGAGGGGAGTGGGGTAACATTACTGAGGAGAGAGGAGAATCTACTGAGGAAGAGATATGTCAGCCATGATGAGAGGGGAGTGGGGTAACATCACTGAGGAGAGAGGAGAATCTACTGAAGAGAGAGATATGTCAGCCATGATGAGAGGGGAGTGGGGTAACATCACTGAGGAGAGAGGAGAATCTACTGAAGAGAGAGATATGTCAGCCATGATGAGAGGGGAGTGGGGTAACATCACTGAGGAGAGAGGAGAATCTACTGAGGGGAGAGATATGTCAGCCATGATGAGAGGGGAGTGGGGTAACATCACTGAGGAGAGGGGAGAATCTACTGAAGAGAGAGATATGTCAGCCATGATGAGAGGGGAGTGGGGTAACATCACTGAGGAGAGAGGAGAATCTACTGAAGAGAGAGATATGTCAGCCATGATGAGAGGGGAGTGGGGTAACATCACTGAGGAGAGGGGACAATCTACTGAGGAGTGAGATATGTCAGCCAAGATGAGAGGGGAGTGGGGTAACATTACTGAGGAGAGAGGAGAATCCACTGAAGAGAGGGATATGTCAGCCATGATGAGAGGGGAGTGGGGTAAAATCACTGAGGAGAGAGGAGAATCTACTGAAGAAAGAAATATGTCAGCCATGATGAGAGGGGAGTGGGGTAACATTACTGAGGAGAGGGGAGAATCTACTGAGGGGAGAGATATGTCAGCCACGATGAGAGGGGAGTGGGGTAACATCACTGAGGAGAGGGGAGAAACTACTGAGGAAAGAGATATGTCAGCCATGATGAGAGTGGAGTGGGGTAATATCACTGAGGAGAGAGGAGAATCTACTGAAGAAAGAAATATGTCAGCCATGATGAGAGGGGAGTGGGGTAACATCACTGAGGAGAGAGGAGAATCTACTGAAGAAAGAAATATGTCAGCCATGATGAGAGTGGAGTGGGGTAACATTACTGAGGAGAGGGGAGAATCTACTGAGGGGAGAGATATGTCAGCCACGATGAGAGGGGAGTGGGGTAACATCACTGAGGAGAGGGGAGAAACTACTGAGGAAAGAGATATGTCAGCCATGATGAGAGTGAAGTGGGGTAATATCACTGAGGAGAGAGGAGAATCTACTGAAGAAAGAAATATGTCAGCCATGATGAGAGTGGAGTGGGGTAACATCACTGAGGAGAGAGGAGAATCTACTGAGGAGTGAGATATGTCAGCCATGATGAGAGGGGAGTGGGGTAACATCACTGAGGAGAGAGGAGAATCTACTGAAGAAAGAAATATGTCAGTCATGTTGAGAGGGGAGTGGGGTAACATCACTGAGGAGAGAGGAGAATCTACTGAGGAAAGAGATATGTCAGCCATGATGAGAGGGGAGTGTGGTAACATTACTGAGGAGAGGGGAGAAACTACTGAGGAAATAGATATGTCAGCCATGATGAGAGGGGAGTGGGGTAACGTCACTGAGGAGAGAGGAGAAACTACTGAAGAGATATGTCAGCCATGAGGAGAGGGGAGTGGGGTAACATCACTGAGGAGAGGGGAGAAACTACTGAGGAAATAGATATGTCAGTCATGATGAGAGGGGAGTGGGGTAACATTACTGAGGAGAGAGGAGAAACTACTGAAGAGATATGTCAGCCATGAGGAGAGGGGAGTGGGGTAACATCACTGAGGAGAGGGGAGAAACTACTGAGGAAATAGATATGTCAGTCATGATGAGAGGGGAGTGGGGTAACATTACTGAGGAGAGGGGAGAAACTACTGAAGAGATATGTCAGCCATGATGAGAGGGGAGTGGGGTAACATCACTGAGGAGAGAGTAGAATCTACTGATGGGAGAAAAGAGACAGTGTTGGGGAGAGGGGGGACATGCCAGCACTGCTGAGAGGAGCAGCATTACTGAGGAGATGAGACCCTTTACAGCTCTTCCCCTCTGTGGCTGCTATTCACACACAGGAGCCTCCTCCCCACTGTAATGTCCCCAGCAGCTCAGCAGTCGGGACAGGGGAGGTCAGGGCTGACAAGAGTCACCTGCTGAGTCCTCACAACACAGCTCCCACTACTCCCTACTGTGTGTTGAATACATATGTATATAGAGCGCGTGTGTCACCTGTGTGTGTAATGTGGGCATTATAAGTGTGGATGTCCTCTTTTGAGTTACAGTTACGTCCATATATACTTGGACAGAGACAACATTTTTCTAATTTTGGTTTTAGACATTACCACAATGAATTTTAAGCAAAACAATTCAGATGCAGTTGAAGTTCAGACTTTCAGCTTTCATTTGAGGGTATCCACATTAACAGTGGATGAAGGGTTTAGGAGTTTCAGCTCCTTAACATGTGCCACCCTGTTTTTCAATGGACCAAAAGTAATTGGACAATTGACTCCAAGGCTATTTCATGGACAGGTGTGGGCAATCCCTTCGTTATGTCATTCTCCATTAAGCAGATAAAAGGCCTGGAGTTGATTTGAGGTGTGGTGCTTGCATTTGGAAGGTTTTGCTGTGAAGGAAACATGCGGTCAAAGGAGCTCTCCATGCAAGTGAAACAAGCCATCCTTAAGCTGCAAAAACAGAAAAAACCCATCCGAGAAATTGCTACAACATTAGGAGTGGCAGAATCTACAGTTTGGGACATCCTGAGAAAGAAAGAAAGCACTGGTGAACTCATCAATGCCAAAAGACCTGGGCGCCCATGGAAGACAACAGTGGTGGATGATCGCAGAATAGTCTCCATGGTGAAGAGAAACCCCTTCACCACAGCCAACCAAGTGACCAACACTCTCCAGGAGGTAGGCATATCAATATCCAAATCTACCATAAAGAGAAGACTGCATGAGAGTGAATACAGAGGGTTCACTGCACGGTGCAAGCCACTCATAAGCATCAAGAGTCAAAAGGCTAGACTGGACTTTGCTAAAAAACATCTAAAAAAGCCAGTACAGTTCTGGAAGAACATTCTATGGACAGATGAAACCAAGATCAACCTCTACCAGAATGATGGAAAGAGAAAAGTATGGCGAAGGCGTGGTACAGCTCATGATCCAAAGCATACCACATCATCTGTAAAACACGGCGGAGGCAGTGTGATGGCTTGTGCATGCATGGCTGGCAGTGGCACTGGGTCACTAGTAGTGTTGAGCGATACCATCCGATACCCTAAAATATCGGATCGGATGGTATCGGCCCGATACGAAAAAAGTATCGGGTATCGCCGATTCCGATACCGGAAGTCCCATTCAAGTCTATGGGACTTCCGGTATCGGAATAAAAAAAACCCTTTTCTGTCCTTGTACAGCCTCTCGGGGGTCTGTACGGGCCTTCCGGGGGTCTGTGCCGGCCTGCCGGTGGTCTGTGCCGACTGCCCGGGGGTCTGTGCCGACTGCCAGGGGTCTGTGCAGCCTGCGGGGGGTCTGTACCGGCCTGCCCGGGGGTCTGTACCGGCCTGCCGGGGGGCTGTGCCGGCCTGCCGGTGGTCTGTGCCGACTGTCCAGGGGTCTGTGCAGGCTGCGGGGGTCTGTGCAGGCATCGTCCAATGGGACTACAAGTCCCATCGGGCGATGCCTGCTACCATGACGGTGACTGACACATTAGCCAATGATGGGACAGTGGTACTCCCATCATCCGGCTAATGTGTTGAATGTAAAAAAAAAAAAAAAAAATTACATACTACATACATACTACATGCTACATACATACTACATACATGCTACATACATGCAACATACATACTACATACATGCTACATACATACAACATACATGCTACATGCATACAACATATATACTACATGCATGCAACATGCATACTACATAAATACCACATGCATGCAACATACATATATACTACATGCATGCAACATGAATACTACATATATACCACATATATACTACATGCATGCAACATGCATACAACATATATACTACATATACACTACATGCATGCAACATACATACATACTACATATATACCACATGCATGCAACATGCATACTACATATATACTACATATATACTACATGCATGCAACATACATATATACTACATATATACAACATGCATGCAACATGCATACTACATATATACCACATATATACTACATGCATACTACATATATACCACATGCATGCAACATACATATATACAACATATATACTACATGCATGCAGCATACATATTTACAACATATATACTACATGCATGCAACATGCATACAACATATATACTACATGCATGCAACATACATATATACTACATACAATACATTCATACAATACATACATATAGACATACAGTACATATAACATAGAGTACATACTCACCATCACTTGTCACTTTGATCCCCGAAGCCATTGTCATCTGTGGAATAAATATTAAAATAACAAACCACCAATATACTTACCCCTGATCCGCAGAAGTCCACGAGTGTCCCACGACAATCTTGCGTGCAGAACAGCAGCATCAGCTGATGCTACCATTCTCTATGGGCTCCAGGAACACAATGATGGGAGGTAGGTATCCTTCCGCACTGTATTCCTCCGCCACTGTAAAAGAAAAAGTCCCTAGTCTCACTTTATGGCATTGCTGTGAGAGAAATTTCCCACGCAGCTTTAGCCATAAAGTGAGACTAGGGACTTTTTTTTACAGTGGCGGAGGAATACAGTGCGGAAGGATACCTACCTCCCGTCATTGGATTCCTGGAGCCCATAGAGAACGGTAGCATCAGCTGATGCTGCTGTTCTCCATGCAAGATCGTCGTGGGACACTCGTGGATTTCGGCGGATCAGGGGTAAGTATATTGGTGGTTTGTTATTTTAATATTTATTCCACAGATGACAATGGTTTCGGGGATCAAAGTGACAAGTGATGGTGAGTATGTACTCTGTTATATGTACTGTATGTCTATATGTATGTATTGTATGAATGTATTGTATGTAGTATATATGTATGTTGCATGCATGTAGTATATATGTAGTATGTATGTTGTATGCATGTTGCATGCATGTAGTATATATGTTGTATATATGTATGTTGCATGCATGTAGTATATATGTGGTATGTATGTAGTATGTACAGTATGTTGCATGCATGTGGTACATATGTAGTATATACAGTATGTTGTATGTATGTAGCATGTATGTAGTATGTATGTTGCATGTATGTAGCATGTAGCATGTATGTAGTATGTAGTATGTATGTAGTATGTAATTTTATTTTTTTTTTACATTCAACACATTAGCCGGATGTTGGGACTACTACTGTCCCATCATTGGCTAATGTGTCCATCACCGTCATGGTAGCAGGCATCGCTCGATGGGACTTGTAGTCCCATCGAACGATGCCTGCACAGACCCCCGCAGCCTGCACAGACCCCCGGACAGTCGGCACAGACCACCGGCAGGCCGGCACAGCCCCCCGGCAGGCCGGTACAGACCCCCGGGCAGGCCGGTACAGACCCCCGCAGGCTGCACAGACCCCCGGACAGTCGGCACAGCCCCCCGGGCAGGCAGGTACAGACCCCCGGGCAGGCCGGTACAGACCCCCGCAGCCTGCACAGACCCCCGGACAGTCGGCACAGACCACCGGCAGGCCGGCACAGCCCCCTGGCAGGCCGGTACAGACCCCCGGGCAGTCGGCACAGACCCCCCAGAAGGCCTGAACTGACGGCGCATCGTGATGCGCCCAGACCGTGCATCATGATGACGTCATTTCGGCAGCCAATCAGAGCCACAACAGTGGCTCATTGCATTATGGGAACTTCTGATTCCGATATTGAAAAAATATCGGTACTCGGTATCGGAATTCCGATATAGCGAATATCGGCCGATACCCGATATTTGCGGTATCGGAATGCTCAACACTAGTCACTAGTGTTTATTGATGATGTGACACAGGACAGAAGAGCCGGATGAATTCTGAGGTATTCAGAGCCAAACTGTGTGCTCAGATCCAGCCAAATGCGGCCAAACTGATCGATCGTCATTTCATACTACAGATGGACAATGACCCAAAACATAAAGCCAAAGCAACCCAGGAGTTTATTAAAGCAAAGAAGTGGAATATTCTTGAATGACCAAGTCAGTCACCTGATCTCAACCCAATTGAGCATGCATTGTGAAATGCATGCTCAAAAGGCCCACAAACAAACAGCAACTGAAAACCACCGCAGTGAAGGCCTGGCAGAGCATCAAAAAGGAGGAAACACAGCGTCTGGTGATGTCCATGAGTTAAAGACTTCAGGCAGTCATTGCCAACAAAGGGTTTTCAACCAAGTACTAGAAATGAACATTTTATTTACAATTATTTAATCTGTCCAATTACTTTTGGTCCCTTTAAAAACAGGGTGGCCCATGTTAAGGAGCTGAAACTCCTAAACCCTTCATCCAATTTTAATGTGCACACCCTCAAATGAAAGCTGAAAGTCTGAACTTCAACTGCATCTGAATTGTTTTGTTTAAAATTCATTGTGGTAATGT
This sequence comes from Dendrobates tinctorius, assembly GCF_039654945.1. Taxonomy (NCBI): domain Eukaryota; kingdom Metazoa; phylum Chordata; class Amphibia; order Anura; family Dendrobatidae; genus Dendrobates; species Dendrobates tinctorius. Next base: position 1,292,301 of record NW_027361968.1, read on the forward strand.
CTAGAACCAAAATTAGAAAAATGTTGTCTCTGTCCAAATATATATGGACCTAACTGTACGTGACAACGATGCAGCCTCTCTGCCTCACTCTGCACTCTAATTGTCACCCAGACGTCTCTTTTACAATGTAAGTCTATGTGTCATGATCCAGGACGGGGTTTCGCTTTGGCCCGTCCTGGTCAGACAGGGGGTTAATTGTTTCTGCCTCTCTCTGGCAGAGGGTGGCTATTTAGTGCTCACTGGACCTAGGTCCGGTGTCAGTTATACTCCTGCCCTCGGCTGAGTTAGTTGACCTCTTGTGTACTTGTGGCCTTGTGCCTGATAACTTGTTGCTTGTTTGGTTTTGATCCGGTTCTGTCCCTGTTACGAGTTCTGCCTGTCCCTCTTGTACCTCATCGCCCACTCGTGTATGACTCTCTGCTTGTGACTTGACTATTCTCTACTCGTCCCTTTGGTACCGCACCACCCTCTCGTGTATGACCTCTGCTTGTCTGACCTGCGTTTTCCTCTCCTCTACTACAGTATTCCTGCAGTAGGTACATTACATCATCTGCAGTAGTAGGACGCTAAGCCCCGCCCCCTGCAGTCACATGATCGTAGGTCCTGGTACTCCTTACTATTTTCCGTGCCTTAGGTCCTGTCTGCTTAAACCTTCACTACCGTATTGGGCCCCGTGCTCTCCCGCAGTGTGGGTAAGTCACCCTGCTCAGCCGTGGCAGTTGCCGACGCTGACAGGAGCCTGCATCAGTCAAAACCACAACTCTCATGCCGCTTTTCTATGAAGAAATGAGGAATTTTTGACAAGTGTTTGTGCAAAAATAATGAAATATTAAAAGACCTGAATTTATAGAAATGTGTTATTTGTCTTTATCGTATTGATCCATAGAATAATATTAATACCGTAATTACAGTATGTATCCCCCAAAAGGCTTCATAACAGAAATGATTACAACTGAGCACTACAGCTTGGCACGTAAGAAATGCGCCCTAATACAGAACAAAGGAAAACTTTTGTCTTTCAGAACATGGCAACACAAAAACTGATTATTATTTTTTTCAGTTAATTTAGTATCCCTATAATTGCACTGACATATTGAATAAAATTCTACAAAAGACTTAACTGCATAACACGCAACTCTGTAGAATTTACAGTGTGAAAAATAATTGCAGAATGGCTCTGCTTTTTCATTTCTTCCCATAAAGAGTTCAGGAAAGTTAGCAAAGTTCACTGATAGCTACAAAATAGCTAAAAAGTTATATGTGCTTCAAAATGGGGTCACTGACAAATTCAATAGCTTGGCCATTAAAGGGAATTTGTCAGAAGATTTTTCCTACCCCATTTGAGAGAAGTCTGATGGAGGCAAAGAGAACCTGAATTTAATGATGTGTCACTTACATTACTGGGTGCACCAGTTGTGATACACTCAGAGGTCTTAGATGTATCATCAAGCAGTGCTGATAAAGCTGACCCTGCCCACACCACAGCTGACCCTGCCCACACCACAGCTGACCCTGCCCACACCACAGCTGACCCCGCCCACACCAGGCTGTCTATAAACATTGTCTGTTGACAATGTGTTGCTTATCACAGAAATAAGCGCATTCGGACTAGGTGTCACGCACTGCTGAAGTGCAGCAGTGATAATATCCTGGTGACAAAACCGTCAGTGTAAGTAAACAGCTGTACCAACTATGCTGGGAATGTGATAATTTTTCTTTAAGGACTCTTTGTCACCAAGTCTGAAGTCAACATCCTTTGCTCATGTTCCCGCTGTTTCCTTGTATATTCTGGTTTTGTTCTGTTTACTTCCACCATAATGTCCCAGAGATATGAGGATTACTCACAGGGCGATCACTCAGCACAGCCTAAAGACACAACTAGAGTTGAGCGATACCGTCCGATACTTCAAAGTATCGGATCGGAATGGATCGGCCGATCTTAAAAAAAAGTATCGGTATCGCCGATTCCGATACCGGAAGTCCCATTCAAGTCTATGGGACTTCCGGTATCGGAATAAGAAAAATCCTGTTTTTCCCTTGTACAGCCTCTCTGGGGTCTGTACGGGCCTTTCGGGGGGCTGTGCCGGCCTGCCAGGGGGTCTGTGCAGGCTCCGGTGGTCTGTGCCGGCCTGCCGGGGGGCTGTGCAGGCTCCGGTGGGCTGTGCCGGCCTGCCGGGGGGCTGTGCAGGCTCCGGGGGGCTGTGCCGGCCTGCCGGGGGGCTGTGCCGGCCTGCCGGGGGGCTGTGCAGGCTTCGGGGGTCTGTGCAGGCATCGTCCGATGGGACTACAAGTCCCATCGGGCGATGCCTGCTACCATGACAGTGATTGACACATTAGCCAATGATGGGACAGTAGTAGTCCCATCATCCGGCTAATGTGTTGAATGTAAAAAAAAAAAAAAAAAAAAATTACATGCTACATACATGCTACATACATACAACATGCATACTACATACATGCTACATTCATACTACATATATACTACATGCAACATACATACTACATATATACTACATGCATGCAACATGCATACTACATATATACTACATGCAACATACATACTACATATATACTACATGCAACATACATACTACATATATACTACATGCATGCAACATGCATACTACATATATACTACATGCTACATACATACTACATATATACTACATACATACTGCATGCTACATACATACTACATGCTACATACATACCACATACATACTACATACATACTACATACAATACATTCATACAATACATACATAGACATACAGTACATATAACATAGAGTAACATACTTACCAATACTTGTCACATTGTTCCCCGAAGCCATTGTCTTTTACGGAATAAATATTAACATAACAAACCACAAAAATACTCACCCACGATCCGAAGCAGTCCACGAGTGTGTCCCACGACGATCTTGGGTAGAGAACTGCAGCATCAGCTGTTGCTGCCGTTCTCTACGGGCTGCAGGAATCCAATGACGGAAGGTAGGTATCCTTCCGCACTGTATTCCTCCGCCACTTAAAAAAAAAAAAGTCCCTAGTCTCACTTTATGCCATTGCTGCGTGGGAAATTCCCACACAGCAATGGCATAAAGTGAGACTAGGTACTTTTTTTTTTTTAAGTGGCGGAGGAATACAGTGCGGAAGGATACCTACCTTCCGTCATTGGATTCCTGCAGCCCGTAGAGAACGGCAGCAACAGCTGATGCTGCAGTTCTCTACCCAAGATCGTCGTGGGACACACTCGTGGACTGCTTCGGATCGTGGGTGAGTATTTTTGTGGTTTGTTATGTTAATATTTATTCCGTAAAAGACAATGGCTTCGGGGAACAATGTGACAAGTATTGGTAAGTATGTTACTCTATGTTATATGTACTGTATGTCTATGTATGTATTGTATGAATGTATTGTATGTAGTATGTATGTAGTATATATGTGTTATGTATGTAGTATGTATGTATATATGTGGTATGTATGTAGTATGTATGTATGTGGTATGTATGTAGTATGTATGTAGCATGTAGTATGTATGTAGCATGCATGTAGTATGTATGTAGTATTTTTTTTTTTTTTTTTTAACATTTAACACATTAGCCGGATGATGGGACTACTACTGTCCCATCATTGGCTAATGTGTCAATCACTGTCATGGTAGCAGGCATCGCCAGATGGGACTTGTAGTCCCATCGGACGATGCTTGCACAGACCCCCGGACATCAGCACAGCCCCCCGGCAGGCCGGCACAGCCCCCCGGCAGGCCGGTACAGACCCCCACAGGGTGCACAGACCACCGGCAGGCCGGCACAGCCCCCCGGCAGGTCGGTACAGACCCCCACAGGGTGCACAGACCACCGGCAGGCCGGCACAGCCCCCCGGCAGGCCGGTACAGACCCCCACAGGGTGCACAGACCACCGGCAGGCCGGCACAGCCCCCCGGCAGGCCGGTACAGACCCCGGGCAGTCCACACAGCCCCCCGGCAGGCCGGCAGAGACCCCCGGAAGGCCCGAAATGACGGCGCATCATGATGCGCACACACCGCGCATCATGATGACGTCAGGCTGTCAATCAACTTTGAACTTCCGATGCCGACTTCCGATATTGAAAAAATATCGGAAGTCGGTATCGGAATTCCGATACAGCAAGTATCGGCCGATACCCGATACTTGCGGTATCGGAATGCTCAACACTAGACACAACCCCTGTGAATCCTAATTGTCGTGTCCCATTGGTGAAGAGCTTAAAAATGTAATCCGCAAATCCAGTCCTCTGCAGAAAGTAGTAACAGTACATGTCAATACTTAACCATCTCTCCGCGACAAGGTGTACCCAATCAGGATCGTCACTAACTCTTGTAGTTCACCTCACTATGGGCTGGCAGACATTTTGGAGCGTGGCTCACTATTTTTGGGCTATTTATCTAATCTACAGTATATGGCTTTTTATGGGCAGGTTTGAAACAGTCAAGTCCATCTATTTTGAAGCCTATTAGCACACAGTGAGGTGAGCCACAAGAGTTACAGTTGTGGCCAAAAGTATTGACACCCCTGCAATTCTGTCAGATAATACTCAGTTTCTTCCTGAAAATGATTGCAAACACAAATTCTTTGGTATTATTATCTTCATTTAATTTGTCTTAAATGAAAAAACACAAAAAGAATTGTCCTAAAGCCAAATTGGATATAATTCCACACCAAACATAAAAAAGAGGGTGGACAAAAGTATTGGCACTGTTCGAAAAATCATGTGATGCGTCTTTAATTTTTGTAATTAACAGCACCTGTAACTTACCTGTGGCACCTAACAGGTGTTGGCAATAACTAAATCACACTTGCAGCCAGTTGACATGGATTAAAGTTGACTCAGCCTCTGTCCTGTGTCCTTGTGTGTACCACATTGAGCATGGAGAAAAGAAAGAAGACCAAAGAACTGTCTGAGGACTTGAGAAACCAAATTGTGAGGAAGCATGAGCAATCTCAAGGCTACAAGTCCATCTCCAAAGACCTGAATGTTCCTGTGTCTACCGTGTGCAGTGTCATCAAGAAGTGTAAAGCCCATGGCACTGTGGCTAACCTCCCTAGATGTGGACAGAAAAGAAAAATTGACAAGAGATTTCAACGCAAGATTGTGCGGATGTTGGATAAAGAACCTCGACTAACATCCAAACAAGTTCAAGCTGCCCTGCAGTCCGAGGGTACAACAGTGTCAACCCGTACTATCCGTCGACGTCTGAATGAAAAGGGACTGTATGGTAGGAGACCCAGGAAGACCCCACTTCTTACCCCGAGACATAAAAAAAAGCCAGGCTGGAGTTTGCCAAAACTTACCTGAAAAAGCATAAAACGTTTTGGAAGAATGTTCTCTGGTCAGATGAGACAAAAGTAGAGCTTTTTGGGCAAAGGCATCAACATAGAGTTTACAGAAGAAAAAAAGAGGCATTCAAAGAAAAAAACACGGTCCCTACAGTCAAACATGGCGGAGGTTCCCTGATGTTTTGGGGTTGCTTTGCTGCCTCTGGCACTGGACTGCTTGACCGTGTGCATGGCATTATGAAGTCTGAAGACTACCAACAAATTTTGCAGCATAATTTAGGGCCCAGTGTGAGAAAGCTTGGTCTCCCTCAGAGGTCATGGGTCTTCCAGCAGGACAATGACCCAAAACACACTTCAAAAAGCACTAGAAAATGGTTTGAGAGAAAGCACTGGAGACTTCTAAGGTGGCCAGCAATGAGTCCAGACCTGAATCCCATAGAACACCTGTGGAGAGATCTAAAAATGGCAGTTTGGAGAAGGCACCCTTCTAATATCAGGGACCTGGAGCAGTTTGCCAAAGAAGATTGGTCTAAAATTCCAGCAGAGCATTGTAAGAAACTCATTGATGGTTACCGGAATCGGTTGGTCGCAGTTATTTTGGCTAAAGGTTGTGCAACCAAGTATTAGGCTGAGGGTGCCAATACTTTTGTCTGGCCCATTTTTGGAGTTTTGTGTGAAATGATCAATGTTTTGCTTTTTGTTTCATTCTCTTTTGTGTTTTTTCATTTAAGACAAATTAAATGAAGATAATAATACCAAAGAATTTGTGTTTGCAATCATTTTCAGGAAGAAACTGAGTATTATCTGACAGAATTGCAGGGGTGCCAATACTTTTGACCACAACTGTATGTACCATCCTGATTGGGTACACCTAGTCATAGTGGGGTGATTTTATGCTCATTTGATCAAAATTGCATCAGCTTAGTCCCCCATGTTATTTATCTGTACTATTACAATTTATTTATGTTCTGCAGGGTACTTTCCCTTTCTATAGTCTACTAACAGCTAAATCTAATGGTCACTGCTCCCTGCTAATTGTCCTGGATCTCTGCAACATTTGACACTGTGGATCACCAACTCCACCATGCTCCGATTTATTGGCCTCAAGAACACCGTTCTCTACTGGTTCTCCTTCCTCTTGTCTGACCTCAACTTCACTGTATCATTTCCCAGCTCTCCTTCTACTCTTCCCCTTACTGTTGTGGTTCCTCAGGGTTGAGTCCTAGGCCTCCACTTCTCTGTCTACACTGCTCCTAAACCATCAACAGATTTGGTATTCAGTACCATCTCTTAAGCTGATGACACCCAATTAAAGGGAACCTGTCACCCCCTCCAGGCGTTTTTAAGTAAAAGAGCCACCTTGTGCAGCACTAATGCTGCATTCTGTCAAGGTGGCACTTTTATTTAGCGTCCCTTCCACCGCCGAAATAATCGTTTTTAAAATTGGTCAGACATACTTGATATTTGCCAGGGGGGCAGGTGTTTCCCTCCTGGACACAGACGCCTCACATACGTCAGTCTTGTGTTGCTTTTGAATTTGGCGCCGCCTCCTCAGCCTCATCAGACCTGCCCCCGTCAAATATCAGGTATGTCTGACTAATTTTAAAAACGATTATTTCGGCAGTGGAAGGGACGCTAAATAAAAGAGCCACCTTGACAGAATGCAGCATTAGTGCTGCACAAGGTGGCTCTTTTACTTAAAAACGCCAGGGGCGGTGACCGGTTCCCTTTAAACACATCGTCTCCTGACATCACCCCAACATTACTACAAAATAGTGATTGCCTGTCTCTAACATTATGTCCTCCCTGTATCTAAAACTGAATCCAAAATTGAAATCCTTGTATTTCTTCCCATTACTAATCTACCTAACCACTGTACTCTCCAATCCATCCCGAATACGGCAGCCAAGGTCACACTTCGTGCAGCCACTACATCAGTGCCTCCACAATGTTCTAGTCATTGCATTGGTTATTCTTCCACTAGAGAGTGCAATATAAATGAATCCCTCTCACCTGCAAAGCGCTCCACAGATCTGCACCACCCTATTTCTCCTCCCTCATCTCATCCACCACATACCTGCCCTCTCCAGTTCTGAACCCCCTTACATCTACTCATCTCTATGTACCACCCTACCCGTTCTCTCCACAGCTCTACACCGCCCTATCTCTCCTCCCTCATCTCATCCGCCACATACCTGCCCTCTCCAGTTCTGAACCCCCTTACATCTACTCATCTCTATGTACCACCCTACCCGTTCTCTCCACAGCTCTACACCGCCCTATATCTCCTCCCTCATCTCATCCGCCACATACCTGCCCTCTCCAGTTCTGAACCCCCTTACATCTATTCATCTCTATGTTCCACCCTACCCGTTCTCTCCACAGCTCTACACCGCCCTATATCTCCTCCCTCATTTCATCTGCCACATACCTGCCCTCTCCAGTTCTGAACCCCCTTACATCTATTCATCTCTATGTTCCACCCTACCCGTTCTCTCCACAGCTCTACACCGCCCTATATCTCCTCCCTCATCTCATCCGCCACATACCTGCCCTCTCCAGTTCTGAACCCCCTTACATCTACTCATCTCTATGTACCACCCTACCCGTTCTCTCCACAGCTCTACACCGCCCTATATCTCCTCCCTCATCTCATCCGCCACATACCTGCCCTCTCCAGTTCTGAACCCCCTTACATCTATTCATCTCTATGTACCACCCTACCCGTTCTCTCCACAGCTCTACACCGCCCTATATCTCCTCCCTCATCTCATCCGCCACATACCTGCCCTCTCCAGTTCTGAACCCCCTTACATCTACTCATCTCTATGTGCCACCCTACCCGTTCTCTCCACAGCTCTACACCGCCCTATATCTCCTCCCTCATTTCATCTGCCACATACCTGCCCTCTCCAGTTCTGAACCCCCTTACATCTATTCATCTCTATGTTCCACCCTACCCGTTCTCTCCACAGCTCTACACCGCCCTATATCTCCTCCCTCATCTCATCCGCCACATACCTGCCCTCTCCAGTTCTGAACCCCCTTACATCTACTCATCTCTATGTACCACCCTACCCATTCTCTCCACAGCTCTACACCGCCCTATATCTCCTCCCTCATCTCATCTGCCACATACCTGCCCTCTCCAGTTCTGAACCCCCTTACATCTATTCATCTCTATGTACCACCCTACCCGTTCTCTCCACAGCTCTACACCGCCCTATATCTCCTCCCTCATCTCATCCGCCACATACCTGCCCTCTCCAGTTCTGAACCCCCTTACATCTACTCATCTCTATGTGCCACCCTACCCGTTCTCTCCACAGCTCTACACCGCCCTATATCTCCTCCCTCATTTCATCTGCCACATACCTGCCCTCTCCAGTTCTGAACCCCCTTACATCTACTCATCTCTATGTACCACCCTACCCGTTCTCTGCACAGCTCTACACCGCCCTATATCTCCTCCCTCATCTCATCCGCCACATACCTGCCCTCTCCAGTTCTGAACCCCCTTACATCTACTCATCTCTATGTACCACCCTACCCGTTCTCTCCACAGCTCTACACCGCCCTATATCTCCTCCCTCATCTCATCCGCCACATACCTGCCCTCTCCAGTTCTGAACCCCCTTACATCTACTCATCTCTATGTACCACCCTACCCGTTCTCTCCACAGCTCTACACCGCCCTATATCTCCTCCCTCATCTCATCCGCCACATACCTGCCCTCTCCAGTTCTGAACCCCCTTACATCTACTCTTCTCTATGTACCACCCTACCCGTTCTCTCCACAGCTCTACACCACCCTATATCTCCTCCCTCATCTCATCCGCCACATACCTGCCCTCTCCAGTTCTGAACCCCCTTACATCTACTCTTCTCTATGTACCACCCTACCCATTCTCTCCACAGCTCTACACCGCCCTATATCTCCTCCCTCATCTCATCCGCCACATACCTGCTGTCTCCAGTTCTGAATCTCCCTCTATCTCCTCCTCCCCTCTGAGTAACACTCTACCCGTTCTCTCCTCAGTTCTACACCACCTTATATCTCCTTCCTCATATCTGTCTATCGCCCTATATTTGCTCTTAGTTCTGTTAATCACCTAAGACCAGCATCCTTAAAAACAAGTGGAGTACGGCATATCCACTCTTAAGTAAAAATCTTAAAACTTTATTAGACGCCCATTATATTCAAATCTGTGAATTGATGAAGGTATAGTCACTCTAATGCATTTCTGAAGTGAAACATACTTTATAATTTAAATCTCACACCTCTGTCTCTAAGACTTTTCTCATTCTGCACCAGTTTTCTGGAATGCGCTACATCATGCAACTTAGTTAATTCCCAATATCTACCGTTTTAAGCATGTTCTAAAAAACACAATCTAAGCCGTGGTGTCCCCATATCAGTTGTTAGTCAAAAGCTATTGAAAACTTTACAGATATTTTACTACATAGAGAAAATTCATGTGAACGAAGCAAATGAGGCAAAAATAATAGATTTTGTCAGTTTATTCACATATGCAAGGAGACATTGACCAGAGCTTTGGTGAAGAGCCCTTTATCACATAGGCCCTGCAAGATTCCACTATTCAGGTTTCCTGTATAAACTAGTAGGGGAGCTATAATCCGAATATAACATAATGTTCAGGTCAATTCCTACCACATATTCAATAGTTAAAGATCAAGGCGCATCACATCTGCGGAAGCCACAGCTCCAAGAGTTGGTGTCTTACAAAAGCAAGAAGGTCAAATGTTAAAAGAAAAATGCGAACAATTATTAAACTTCTGTTACCAATTTATACATATATAATATACATTCAGACAAGCTGGTAATAACGTAGGTAACAGGGACTAATAGAATTAAGCCGGTATTGAACTTCTCAAAAGTCCTTTGCAAGTGTTAAAGTCACTCAGATAATGAGGAACGTCCAGAAGAAGCAAGGTGCACAAAATATTTATCGTAAGACGAGTTTCGAGCATGGTCTGTTCTCTTCATCAGCTCCAAGATGATACCATTTTTTAAACAAATTGTCCAAGATTACAAGAATATATATTTTATGCGCCTTTCTTCATGTTAATGTTTGTCTCTTCATTGTCAGTGGATCTTTATCCAGTTTCAGTGGAGCTTGTCTCCTGAAAATTGGAGGTCTGCGGCAGCCCCTCGTTATGCCTATACTATGCCCACATCAAGGACAATTAGGCAGACATCATTACAATGCCAACATTTACCATTTCTTACCGGTGCACCTTATGTTTTATCTATGGCTCACTTGATTGAATGTAGAATATACCTACTTGATGTATGAGTTTTACAAAACTGTTTAGGTTTTGCGTTTTTTTTCAAGTTGGCAAATCAGGAGAAAAAGAAACCAAACCAAGTAACAGAGTGTAAAGTATAGCACCACGGTGGTAAAATATTATTTAAAAAATCTTGAGATATTCCAGGTTTTAAGCTGGTTACTAAAGTAGACACTAGGCTGACTCTTACTAATGATTCATTTTTACATCTATAACTTTATATTAAACCACAGGATCTTCGCCATGATTTGCTTCCGTAGCTTGGGGTTGGCAAAGATAATGACGAGAGACTCAGCTGCTGGAAAACACATAAATACCAACCCACTCAAAACTGTATTGAGATCTACAGGGCTGAGGCTTTTTGAAAACAGCAAAATTTCACTTATGCAGAATATGATAGAAATTGTAAGGAACAGACACATGGTTCTTATGGCATTAATGTGAGCCTGGTGTTTGGTTTGGGACAATCCAGATTCCTTCTGCCTCATCTTCCGTACATGTCTTATGAGTGAAGAGTTGGTCACTATGATGGACACCAAGATCAGTAGAAATGGCGCATAGCATCCTAGAAATGATGCAGTTTGTATGTAAAAGGGCTGAAGATTTAAAGACCCACTGATAAATATAGACTCGAGGCTGCTATTCGCAGCAGATTGTAGAGTAACTTGTGCACTTGTGGTCCAGCTGGCGGGTAGACTAATCAGGAAACATCCGGCTGCTGACAGAAGGAGAAGATACAGTAGATACATTGAGATGTTCCTCTTTGACCATAGAAGGAACGGATGATTGAAGTTAGAGATGGTGACGCAGTAATAGATACAGAGCCAGGCAGTGAGCCAGAAGGTGAAGTATGTAAGAATCAGCATGCCCACCGTGATCGGGACATAGACCTCCCTAATACACAGTAAAGAAAAAAAGGACATAGATAATATACCCTGGAGGCTGATCAAACACTGGAGAGCAATATTCACCACTCCGATGACGAGGTGGATTACATCGGGAGGATTTAACTTCTGTCCAGTCCTCAGGCTGTTGACTCCAGCCACCAAGATGGAAAAATTCAGAATGTATCCCAACCCGGTTTCTAAGGCACTGAAGAGTATCACAAGGATCCATCCTGTACTCAGCATCATGAACCTCCAATGGACGAGTCTTTGTTCCAAACAGTAACGTATTGGCTGAAGCTAAAAAAAATTATTTCATGCTTTATGTGCAAGTTATGCAAAAAACGTTTAGCCTGAGTTTGTTTTTGCAAATCAGGTGTTTATGCCTCATTTCCAACCAAATGATGTTGCAGAATGTAACCAGGCAGCCCGGTGTACGGGTTACGTCTACATCTGCCTCTATTTGATGTGCCATTCTTTACTTTTGTTTAATGCACCATATAATTTCTCATGACGGTGGTGCCTTCACAGGTTTGGACTTGTTTAACTTTCTAAAGTGTATAAATGTCTATTATCCTGGTCACTGCAGCCGTGTAGGACAGGTCTGACTCTTGATGTTTCAAGAACACACAAACAATTAATATTCTTCCAAGGGGAGAAGTGTATGCTAATGGTTCCATAGTGTGGTGGGAAGGATAGTGACCACCGTGTTTAAAAGACGTTGTGACATGCCCCTTTGAGAGTGGCCATACGAAATACCTTGATGGCAGAGAATTTCCACTCATTACTCACACGTTGGCATCTAGCTTTACAAGTAAGGAGGTTTTCATAAGGTGATGTTACAGGAGATGGATGGCTGCTAGAGGTAGAGACTCAGCGTTACAATGAGAAGTTCACTCCATGGACACACGAGCGTGTGACCATCTACTACTTCTTACTCTGCCAGCAGCTACTTCACTCTGGCAATGTTTTTGTGACTTGCACGATACAGTTCCGTTATCACAGTCTTTGCTGCTCACGGATCCATTTCTTGGTCAATTTTTGGCAACGGCATACTCTTGTGACTCTTGTCTGACAATTTCCACACTAATGAGTTGTATACAGTCCCTCACACATATCCATCAGACTTCATTAGTTTTTTGTGTGACATGGCTCTACTAGCTCAAAAGGGTGCGTCTACTCAATACTGAGTAAAGGGTCTGAATACTTATGACCATGTGATATGTCCATTTGGGGTATTTTGTTCCACTGAATTAGAAATAAGCACTTGCACTTTACTATTTCTTTACTTTCTGTTATATTTATTTGTGGATCTTCTCATTGAGGTTTGATCTGTGATATAAATTACTTTGTCTCTGGGGTATAAAAGTGTTTAGATTTTGGACACGGGCGGATTGCCTTCTCTCTGCATTTTTTTTTTCAACTTGGTATACATATATTGGTATGACCCCGTGTGATACATTTCTTCTCTGTGAAATATACGTTGCACCTTTTGTCCACATGGGCCTGTAATCAGGATCAGTTGTGCTCCTTCTGATTATTGTGATCAGCATTTCCTTGTACTGACACTTATACTTATCTGTCTTCTCTGCAGCTCGACTCTGTTTTCATTACGTGTGTGTCGTTATTATTTGTATTTTCAATAAAGGAATAATTTGTCGCCTTTTTATTCAGTGCTCATACTGGACTTGTCACATACATCAGAATGACCATATAATCATGCGTTTTGTCTGATCTGGTGTTGAGACCCAGGTACAGTCAAACAGATAGTGACTGATAGGTCATTATATACCGGTCCCGCCCCTTTCCACATCCACTTCTAGGACTAAGGTTTAAATGTGAGCGCTGAGCATGACACTCATGCCAAGCCCAGCTGCCATACTTCTTGAGCAGTGAGGTAATTCCTCATCTGGATACTGTGTCCAGTTCTGGTCACCACATTATATAAAAGACATTGAAAAACTGGAGCAAGTTGAGGGAAGAGCTACCAGAATGGTGAGCAGACTGCAATGTATGTTGTTATGATTAGGTCACCAAGGAGCATAGTCGAGGAATAAATTAGGCAACCAGATAACCAGAAAGGTTGGTAATTTAGCGGATTGCAGACCCCTAAAACTAACAGCACAACTAGAATTAGCCGTGGGACGTACCTACGATGCCCTAGACGCCTCGGCACAGCCAAAGAATTAACTAAGCCTACAGTAAGAAAGGGGAAAGCTAAACTGCCCTGGAGTAGAACCCCAAAGGAATAGATAGCCCCCAAACATATATTGCTGGTGAGACAAGATGAGTCACAAACACAGGCAGAAAAATAGAGTAAGCAAATGATGGGGCCCAAACTGTCCAGATAGAACAGGACAGAAAAGATACTGTCTGCAATCATGCAAAAAACCCTAAGAAAAATCCAACACTCTGATATGCAAAAATTCTGAGGCCACACAACCTCTCCCCCACTAGATCAGAATTCTGGTTTGAACTGGAAGCAAAACAAAAGATACTGATATAATAGGGGATTAGCAATACTGAACAGACAGACATGTGCTATGGCATATGGAACGGGGTCCAGCACAGGTCCCAGCAGGGAACAATGCTTAACCCACACCAGCAAAGCAGAAATCAGAGAAAGGCAAAAACTGGATCAAATGCAAAAAGATTCCAGCAAACAAATAACTTATCTGAACGATTCAGGACCAAGCAGGAGGCAAGCAGACTTCCAAATGCACAGGAAGAAACCAAATCACCAGCAACAACTGAGGGAAGCTTGCTCACTTAAATCTTCCCAGTCTGTAACACCTGACCTCCAATCATCCTCTTCAGGTGATTGACTTCTGTCTACCCGACCAGCTCCATTACCCGCAGCAACCACCAGAGGGAGCCCAAACTTAGAAGTCAGGCCAAAAGTGTTCACAACAGTATGTCCTATGAGGAACGGTTACAGGATCTGGGAATGTTTAGCTGCAAAAGAGAAGACTGAGAGGAGACTTAATAGCAGTCTACAAATATCTCAAGGGCAGTCACATTGTAGAAGGATCATCTTTATTTTCATTTGCACAAGGAAAGACTAGAAGCAATGGGATGAAACTGAATGGGAGGAGACACAGATTAGATATTAGAAAAACTTTTTGACAGTGAGGGCAATCAATGAGTGGAACAGGCGGCCATGAGAGGTGGTGAGTAATGTTGAGCATTCCGATACTGCAATATCGGGTATCGGCCAATATTCACTGTATCGGAGTTCCGATACTGAGTTCCGATACTTTTAGAATATCGAATACCGGAATCGGAAGTTCTCATAACGCAATGAGCCAGTTTGATTTCATTCAGCCAATGAGGAATCCTAAGAAATGTGGGCACATCCTGTTATGCATGTTAGGCATGTTAACTAATGGCATGGCTGTGATTGGCTGTGAGAAGACTCCCCAGCTGCTCCTCCCCCAGACACACGCTGAACAGTGATCTATGGAAAGTGAAACTAGTGAGGGAGGAGAAGCGACCAGTTCTCATTTCAATGCCAGGACACACCCCCCCGGACGTTTATCTTAGAAGCAAGAGATTATATCTTGGAAACCGTGCAGACTAGCCACAGAAGGTAAATTACTTGTCAGCATTCTGCAGCCCAGATATGCACTGAGATTATGTGAAAAGCCCGGACAACCCGTTTAACATAGTCAATATCTTTGTAACTCCGAACGTCTTAAAAAAAAATTTATTCCTGCTATTCCATTTGATTGGGCTAAACCTCTATGCCTTTAATGTCTCCTCCACCTCCCCCAATACATTCTACATTATTCTTAGTTGTTTTCCTTCATGTAGAATTAACCTACAAGGAAAGTAAGGGTTTATTTTCATTCCGATATTTGTGTCCCATTGACTTGCATTGGTTTCCGATATCAGAATCGGCGATATCCAATATTTTTGGGGTATCGGTCCGATCCAATCCCATACAATATTTCCCGATATCGGAAGGTATCGCTCAACACTAGTGGTGAGTTCTCCTTCAGTAGAAGTCTTCAAACAGAGGCTGGACAGATATCTGTCTGGGATGATTTAATGAATCCTGTTTTGAGCAGGGGGTTGGACCAGATGACCCAGGAGGTCCTTTCCAGCTCTACCATTCTAGGATTCTATGACTCCTCATTTTGCCAGCAGCATCGGTGCATTTGTAAGACCTGATCCCTGTAACGAATGGAAGCGGAGGCAGAGATGGTGAAGTTCACATTCGTTTTTATTTTTTAAGTGGAACCTCGGGTCCACGGTCCGGGGGGCTCCGAAGGGGGCGTGACTAGTGAGCCCCGGGCACCCGTAGTAAAGCCCCTCAGGCAGGGCCAGAATGGAATACCCAGAGGACACAGGTGCTACCTCCAGTTAGACCCCGAACACGTGGCAGCTGTCCCAGCGGGACCAAAAGGGATAACAAAAGTTACAGCAGAGTCCGTAATGCGCTGGGTCCTGGATCCGGTTAGTTGGTAAGGAGTCGGTTCCAGTGACCTTCACACAGTCCTTGGACTCAGATGGCTGTAGGCGGAACGGGATGGCTTAGGCCCAGATGGTTGCTGATATAACCAGGTAACACAGGATACTGATATGCTGTGGAAACAGAGAGCACTAGACAATGCACTGAGACTGCAGATGCAGCGCAGACAGGATAGCATGAGAACCGGATGTAGCAATGATAGATACTCGTTGCTCCGGTGCTCTCCCTATGGAGGAGAGGCCAGAAATAGCAGCCAGTGCGCTGCCATTGGTTGATTGCATTTTTTGAATAATGCACGCCGCCCCTTTAAGAAGACAAGAGAGCGGGCGGGCGTGCCCTAATAGCCTTAGCTACAGATCTCCTCACCAGGGCCGGTTTTAGGCAAAGTGGGGCCCTAGGCAAAGATTAAAATGGGGCCCCAAAAGCTAACATATTGCACATCACACAGAAGCATTTCGGTTGTATTTATATGCGCTGAGTTCAGGCCGCTAAATGAGTGTGATCGACAATATTGAAGTCATTCAACACTTGTTTCCCGGCCTCTTTCCACCGTCTGAGAAAGAATGATGGGGACAGAACAATCACTAATGGATCACTAACAAATCACCATACAGTATCATGTTATCAGCAGCACATCTACAGATTACACCCCATAGTCCTCCATATAATATAATGTGCCCCATAGTCCTCCATATAGTATAATAAACTCCTCAGTTCTCCATATTGCATAATTCACTCCCCATAGTCCTCCATATTTTATAATACACTCCCTATAGTCCTCAATATAATATAATGTACTCCATAGTCCTCCATATAGTATAATACACTCCTCAGTCCTCCATATAGTATAATACACTCCCCATAGTCCTCAATATAGTATAATACACTCCCCATAGTCCTCCATATATTAAAATACACTGCTCAGTCCACCATATAGTATAATACACTCCTCATAGTGCTCCATATAGTATAATGCACCGCCATAGTCATCCATGTAGTACAATTCACTTCCCATAGTATAATGCACACCATAGTTCATCATATAATGTATTCCCCATAGTCCTCAATACAGTATAATGCAGCCCACATAGAGCATAATGCAGCCACCCCACAGATTATAATGCAGCCCCGCCATACAATATAATGTAATCCCCATAGAATATAATGCAGCCCCCCTCTTATAGTATAATGCAGCCACCCCTTAGAGCATAATGCAGCTACCCATCAGAGTATAATGCAGCTATTCCACAGAATATAATGTAACCCCCCACAGAATATAATGCAGCCCCTCCATAGAATATATGGCAACCCCCTCATAGAGTATAATGCAGCCCCTTATATAGTATAATGTAGCCCTTCTCATATAGTATAATGCAGCCCCCATAGAATATAATAAAGCCCCCATACAATATAATCTAGCCCCCACAGATAATGTTGCCCCCCCATAGAATACAATGTAGCCTCCTCATATAGTATAATGTAGCCCCCTCATAGAGTATGATGCAATCACCGCCCATAGAATATAATAAATATAATACAGCCCCCCATAAAATATAATGTAGCCCCAAATAGAATAAAATACTGCCCACCTCCCCAGAGAATATAATGTAAGCCCCCATATTATATAACACAGCCTCCCCCATAGATTATAATGTAAAATGTACCCCCTTGGTATATAACTCAGCTGCATAGTATAAAGCACAGCACCACCATGGTATATAGAACAGCCCACCATGGTATATAGCACAGTACCACATGGTATATAGCACAGCCCACCATGGTATATAGCCCAGCATGGTATGTAGCCCAGCACCACATGGTATATAGCCCATCATGGTATATAGCCCAGCACCACATGGTATATAGCCCAGCACAGTATACAGCCCAGCATAGTATACAGCCCAGCACAGTATACAGCCCAGCATAGTATATAGCCCAGCACAGTATAGAGCCCAGCATAGTATAGAGCCCAGCATAGTATACAGCCCAGCATAGTATATAGCCCAGCATAGTATAGAGCCCAGCACAGTATATAGCCCAGCACAGTATATAGCCCAGCATAGTATACAGCCCAGCATAGTATATAGCCCAGCACAGTATACAGCCCAGCACAGTATACAGCCCAGTATAGTATATAGCCCAGCACAGTATACAGCTCAGCATGGTATATAGCCCAGCACAGTATACAGCCCAGCATTGTATATAGCCCAGCATAGTATATAGCCCACCATAGTATACAGCCCAGCATGGTATATAGCCCACCATAGTATACAGTCCAGCATGGTATACAGCCCAGCACAGTATGCAGCCCAGCATGGTATATAGCCCAGCATAGTATGCAGCCCACCATAGTTTATAGCCCAGCATGGTATATAGCCCACCAATGCCACAATAGTATATAACCCAGCACATTATACAGCCCAGCATGGTATAAAGCCCACCAATGCCACCATAGTATATAGCCCAGCACAGAGTATAGCCCAGCATAGCATATAGCCGCTCCCCCCCAGAATGGCCCCATAGTCCAGTACTCACACTGATATATTAAAAAGAAAAAAAAAACTATTCTCACCTTCTCCCTGTGCCCGCGCTGCTGGCTGCTCCTGTCTCCTGCTCTGCCAGCACACAGTGAGAGTGCGATGATGTCATCGCGCACCCGTTGTGTCAGAGGCAGAGCGGGGAATGATGGGAGAGGGAGCATTGGCTGACGCTCTCTCCTCCATTATTGCTTTGAACTGTACTGGCAGTCGCCGGTATAGTTCAATGCGGTGGCGGGGGGAGTCGGCACTGGGGGAAAGCGGGCCCCCTGCTTCAAGGGGCCCTATAGCAGCTGTGTGATGTGCCGTTAGCTGGGGGCCACTGGGGGAGCGGGGGCCCTAGGCAGCTGCCTGGTCTGCCTGCCCCTAACGCCGGCCCTGCTCCTCACAGGACGCCAGGAGGAGGAGGCAGGAGGGAGGACAGAACGCTGAGCAGCAGCATGAGAGGCTCGAGGCAAGTGCCCAGAATGGAGAGCAGCGGCAGGCCTGGACGCAGCGCAAGGACGGGGGCCAGGTGTAACAGCGGCAGACCTGGGCGCAGCGCCAGGACGGGGACTGGGTGGAACAGTATTCTCCTCTTTACACCCCCTCTTCTTCAAGCCTGCGTAGAACCGTTTAAGGAGAAGAAGAGCCTGGATGTTCTCCCTAGGCTCTCAAGATCTCTCCTCAGGACCAAAACCCTTCCAGTCCACCAGGTAGTAGGTCTTACCCCTTACTTTTTTTACGGCCAGGATATGTTTCACCTCAAAAACATCATCCTCCGAGACAGGGTCAGGAGTGGTACCCGGATCCTTAAAGAAGGGACTCAAAACTACTGGTTTGAGGAGAGAAACATGAAAGGAGTTAGGCACACGTAGGGAAGTGGGCAACTTCGGCTTGTTCGAGACTGGATTTATCTGTCTCAAGATCTCAAATGGTCCAATGAACCGGGGACCCAATTTGTAGGATGGCATCTTTAACCGGATATACTTAGAAGAGAGCCATACATTGTCTCCGGGACGGAAGATAGGCGCATCCAAACGTCTCTTGTCCGCATGCCTTTTCATATGCTGGGAGGCTT
The DNA here is from genome assembly GCF_039654945.1 of Dendrobates tinctorius. Classification (NCBI taxonomy): domain Eukaryota; kingdom Metazoa; phylum Chordata; class Amphibia; order Anura; family Dendrobatidae; genus Dendrobates; species Dendrobates tinctorius. Next base: position 1,311,885 of record NW_027361968.1, read on the forward strand.
TCTCCAGAGCAGTTTTGGTATCCCTCCAGACCTTAGAAAAATCTTCTGAGAAAGTATCGGCAGCTGGAACGCCAGATGATCCGGAGATGGGAAGAGGTATTCCGGGTTGCAATCCGAAGACAATCTGAAAGGGAGACTTTCCAGAAGAATAACTTACTTGATTGTTGTAAGGAAATTCAGCCCAGGACAGTAAGTCTACCCAGTCGTCATGATGGGCATTGACAAAGTGACGCAGGAGTCCAGCCAGGATTTGATTTGTCTTCTCCACTTGTCCATTGGACTGGGGATGGTACGCTGAGGAAAAATCCAGTTCAGTTCTTACCAGTTTACAAACTGCTCTCCAGAATCTTGAGGTGAACTGGACTCCTCTGTCGGACACAATGTAGAGAGGGAAACCATGGAGACGGAAGATGTGCCGGATGAACAGGTCCACCAACTCAGGAGCAGTTGGAAGACCGGGTAGTGGAACGAAGTGAGCCATATTAGAGAAGCGATCCACCACTACCCACACCACAGAACAGCCACATGAGATCGGGAGATCTGTGATGAAGTCCATTGCGATATGTTGCCAGGGGGCAGACGGAATTGGAAGAGGCTGAAGCCTACCTGCGGGTAGATGCTTGGCTGTCTTGTTATGAGCACTGGAAGGACAGGCTGTGACGTACTCCTGAATGTCCTTAGCCATGGCAGGCCACCAGTAGTAACGGGAAAAGAGTTGCAGAGTCTTTCTCTGGCCGGCATGACCAGCCAGCTTGGATGAGTGACCCCACAGAAGGACACGAGTATGCTCAGAAGCTGACACAAAAGTCTTCCCGGGAGGCAGCCGGGCAAGATCAGTAGAAGCGACTGCGACTAACCTTGTGGGTTCAATGATGTGCTGCGGTTCTTCTTCTTGATCAGGAGGTAGAAAGGCTCTGGAGAGTGCGTCTGCTTTGACATTTTTGTCAGCTGGGCGAAAATGAAGAACAAAGTTAAAACGAGCAAAAAACAAAGCCCAGCGGGCTTGACGAGGATTCAGCCTTTGTGCAGTTTGGAGGTAAGCAAGGTTTTTGTGATCAGTGTATACGACTACCTGATGAAGAGCTCCTTCTAGAAGATGCTTCCACTCCTGCAGAGCCAATTTGATAGCCAACAATTCCCGATCTCCAACAGAATAATTCCTCTCTGTGGAAGAAAAAACCTTGGAAAAAAACCACAGGAATGCATTCACCCGGAGGACGATTTCTGGGTTAGTACAGCTCCCGCACCTACTGAAGAGGCATCGACCTCAAGAAAAAATTGTTCATTGGAGATAGGACGAGGAAGAACAGGTGCGACAGCAAAGGCCTTTTTGAGAGAAACAAAGGCCTCCTCAGCCTCAGGAGGCCAATCCTTCGGATTTGTACCTTTCCGGGTTAGAGCTGAGATGGGCGCCATTCGGGTGGAGAAGTTAGGAATGAATTGCCTGTAGTAGTTGGCGAAACCCAGGAATCGCTGTATGGCCTTCAACCCAGACGGACGAGGCCACTTGAGTACAGCCAATAGCTTCTCTGGATCCATTTTTAATCCTGTGGAGGAAACAATGTAACCGAGGAAAAGCAAAGAGGATTGTTCAATGAGGCACTTTTCAAACTTGGCGTACAATCTGTTCTCCCTGAGCCTCTGTAAGACCAGGCGCACTTGTCTGCGATGCGAGACCAAGTAAGTAGAAAAAATCAGAATGTCGTCTAGGTAGACAACAACACAGGTGTAAAGCAGATCCCTGAAAATGTCATTGACGAACTCTTGGAAAACAGCGGGAGTGTGGCGCCCCCAGTTGCTAAGCTGCTCACTGTCAGTAATAATGCAATGCAGGCAGCAGAGCCCTTGGTCTCATCCGAACAGGTGGAGGACAATGGCTCTGTAAAGCAGCGGGAGGAGTGGTGTCAGCAACTGCAGGTGGGAACTGACTCCACCCCTTCATACCAAAAGAATGGGGTTTACAGAGTGACCCAGGAGTATGAGCGGGTATTCAGTAAACACCCTCTAGATTTTGGGAAGACAAAAGGGGTTCAACATCATATCCCCACTGGAGATCATCCACTCATAAAAGAAAGGTACTACCACAGTACAGACAGTTTCCGTTTTTGCGACGCGCCTCCTGGCGGCGGCTGGCCAGACTTACTCGATCTACCTCCATAGCTTCGGGAGAAGAGGATGAGGTAGACGTCTTGGAAGAATTACAGTCCAGGTGGTAGGAACTCCTGTCACGCTTAATCTCCATGGAACGCTCCTGAAAACGCAGGTCAATCTGGGTCGCCAAGGAAATCAGGTCATCCAAGATGGTAGGCCTGTCCCATCCTGGCAGCTCATCCTTAATTTTTCCAGATAGGCCCTCCCAGAAGGTAGCCAGCAAGGCCTCATTGTTCCAGGATAACTCAGACGAGAGGGTGCGGAACTGAACAGCATATTGAGCCACGGTGAGGGTTCCTTGGCGTAAACTAAGCTGGGCAGAAGCGGTCGACGTGACCCGGCCAGGTTCATCAAAGGTCCTGCGAAAAGTTTGTAGGAAAGATTGAAGATCATTAACCAGCGGGTCTCCTCTCTCCCATAACGGATTCAGCCAAGCGAGAGCCTCTCCTGCTAGATGTGACATAATGAAGCCCACTTTGGCACGGTCAGAAGCAAACATATGCCCCAAGATTTCGAAGTGTAGGGTACACTGATTGAGAAAACCCCGATACTGAGTGGGATCACCATGGAAGCGGGTAGGAGCCACCAGGTGGGGGCCCTTGATTGTCGTGACAGCAGGTACCTTGGTGTTGCTAGGTGAATCAGGAGCAGCCGGGTTCTGCAGAGAATCCATGCGGGTGGACAGGTTACGTAGATACTAGAGTAGAGCGACTTTTGGTTTTTTAGGGTCGAGTTTCGTTTCGTGAAACCCGACTTTTCCAAAAGTCGGGTCGAGCAAGATCGGCCGACTATAGGGAAAAGTCGGGGTCGTCCCGAAACACGAAACCCAATGTAAGTCAATGGGGAATAAAAGTCGGCAGCGAGAGGAGGACAGGAAACACACCTACAGTGCCCATTTGAATGCCAAAAGCATCAATTCTTCTTACTTAAGCTTGTCAACCTTAATTAACTTCATAATACAAGTTACGCACTGAAAAATGGGGGTTATTTGGCTAAAGTTGTGGGGGGGGGAGGGCTGGCTCCAGGTTTTCATGTGCCCTGGGCGAAAGAACGCCCCTTTAACACATACCACAACTCATCATGCTCCGATACAGCAGAGAAATAGCGGTATAGTACAATGAAAAATACTTCACTTTTTACATCTCATGACAAGGCCCATCTATTTCTCCATACAGAATCATTGGTCCCATATTATGTTTGAAACAGTATATGATGAGCTCCACATAATGCTACAGTATATGTTGGTCCCCATGGATGAAGCTCCACTGTCTTATGGGCCCAAATAATGCTCCAAACATAATGGGCCCCATTTCTAATGATCTAGTGTATAATGGGCCCTGTAAATGCTGCTCCAGTGTCTGATGTCCACCTTTGGAATGTTCCAGTGTATGGTGGGCCCCATCTATCATTCTCCAGAGTATAGTGCTCCCCAAAAATTGCTGTCCCAACAATGAAAACAATGAAATAAGTCTCCTCGCTAGGGAATCCCTGTACTAGTCTGGACTACTCGTCGTTCCCATCTTCCATCTCACTGCACAGTATTTCAACATTGCAAGTGCTGTGATCCTGAGCAAGCAGGGGGGCCCACTCGTTGGCGACGGCACTGGCACAGGGCCCCTGATAGTACGGTGGTGTGTCTGATGGCGGGTGGGCCGAACCTGCACTTTCATCTGCAGCTTCCTCTTTGTCACCGTGTAAGATGGAACTGTATATGGGAAGGGTAACCTGAGTTTCATCAGGGTCAGATTCAGGCCGTGTAGCGTGCGAGGGGAATGTAGTGGTCTGGGTCAATGTACCAGCAGATTCATCGAGCAGTGGCTGGGCATCAGTGCACTTGTGTCACCCCCAGGAGTACGGTCGCCACAGTGGCATTACCTTCCTCCTAGGGAGTGTGATGTCATGCTTGGGAGCAACGAAGGATCTCTCTAGCACGTTAACTGATTGGGCGGCGTTATTCCCATGAGTCATGACCCTCCAAACAGCGTTCATGAAGGCAAAGTGTTTGTTTTACGTGGGCAGTATGGTTGCAAAGCTGAACCTTAAAGGAATGTCCAGAAGGGCACCACCAGGAGTGGAGCCTACGGTTTAATTCGACTCCACCTGGGAAACCTCAACCATGCCAGCTACAGAAAAGATGCACACATTGCAAGCTTAATTCCGTTAACGAACGAGACTCCGTCATGCCCCGCGGTCCGAGTCCGGCTTACTAGAGGGACACGTGAGGCTCTGGCACATGAGATTGGCCAATAACTGGTGTGTCATGCCCTTACATGTCCGTGGCTGCATGTGCGCTACACTGAAAAGGCCAGCGTTTGTCGCTTACAGGTGCAGATAACCCGCTGAACAACGTTAGTGATGGGGATCTGTGATTACAATTATTACCCGCGAACGATGATTTCCCAGTAAGTGCAGGTCAACCGCAGTTCCGGAATTAGGCCTAACCGTCATTCCTGAAAAAATGAAAAACTTACGTGTGCAAACCACAGGTGCTGTAGCTTGCTTAACAGCTCGCCAGCCGTTCTCAGGCCCAGTATGGATTACACGTGATTGCACAAAGGTGAGAAAGGGTACCGTATCCCCGGATAACATGCATGGATAGCATAGTGTACACATTCAAAATATATGTCTATACATCAGGAGGCAGGCTCAGACGGTGTTAGGCCCAGTATGGATTGCACGTGATTGCACAAAGGTTAGAAAGGGTACCGTATCCCCGGATAACATGCATGGATAACATAGTGTACACATTCAAAATATATGTCTATACATCAGGAGGCATGCTCAAACGGTGTCAGGCCCAGTATGGATTGCACGTGATTGCACAAAGGTGAGAAAGGGTACCGTATCCCCGGATAACATGTATGGTTAGCATAGTGTACACATTCAAAATATATGTCTATACATCAGGAGGCAGGCTCAGACGGTGTCAGGCCCAGTATGGATTACACGTGATTGCACAAAGGTGAGAAAGGGTACCGTATCCCCGGATAACATGTATGGATAGCATAGTGTACACATGCAAAATATATGTCTATACATCAGGAGGCAGGCTCAGACGGTGTCAGGCACAGTATGGATTTGACGGCCCAGACTACACAGCGGAGGAGCAGGGAGAGGTAAAGATTGCAAATGCTGGGGCCCTGCCCAAGCAAGGGGGGCTCACTCGTGGGCGCCGGTACTGGCACTGGGCCCCTCATAGTACGGCGGTGTGTCTGACGGCGGGTGTGCACCACCACCGTCAGAGACACTTGATTGCACTATGAGGGACCCTGTGCCAGTGCCCGCGCCTAAGAGTCGGCCTACCCACCTGTCCAGGGCAACGGCACTCGCACGGTGTCGTGCGCTAGGTGGTGACCCCGGCCATGGGGGGGGGGGCAGCACAGTTAGGGAGTTTTACAAAGTGGCATATGTTGATGTTGGACATTCAGCTGATGCAAAAGGCGAAATAGGTCAAGTCCCAGGAAGAGGATGACCAAAGCAAGCCATTTTTCTGTCACCCTATGTGTCATCAGGGGAAGGTGGGACAAAATCCTTGGAAACCCATGCATGGTTCATTTTAATGAAGGTTAGATCATCCACATTTTGGGTTGACAGACGGGTCCTTTTTTCTGTCAGGATTGATCCAGCTGCACTGAAGACTCTTTCCGATAGCACACTTGCAGCTGGGCAAGCGAGCTCCTGTAAGGCATATTGTGCCAATTCAGGCCAGGTGTCCAGTTTCGCGGCCCAATAGTCAAAGGGGAATGACCTGTGTGGGAGAACATCGATATGGGAGGAAAAGTAGTTTGTAACCATGGTTGACAACTGCTGTCTCCTGTCACTTTCCATCGATGCAGTATTACCAGTTGTGTGAGCGGTACTTGAAAAATCAGTCCACAACATTGTCATGAAACCCCTGTCTCCAATGCCACTTCTGCTGTGTGCACCACGAACACCTCTGCCAAGCTGCCCCCGGCCCGTACGGCTCGTGTGAGAACCATCACCGCTGCTGTGTGCTGGGAATGCCTCAAGCAACCGATTTACCAGAGTTGCTTGTTTATTAGCCAATATTAGGTCAAGGTTGTCCTGTGGCATGATGTTTTGTAATTTGCCTTTATAGCGTGGATCCAGGATGCTGGCCAACCAGTAGTCATCATCGTTCATCATTTTGGCAATGCGGGGGTCCCTTTATAGGATCTGCAAGGCATAATCTGACATGTGGGCCAATGTTCCCGGTGTCAATGATGCACTGCGAGAGCTGGTTGGAGGAGCACTTTCTGGCAAATCCACATCCCTCCAGTCACACACAAACCCTGTACCAGACCTTGCCACGCCAACATTTTCACTTGCCCCACGAGATGCATCCTCCTCCCCTAAGTAATCATCCCCATCATCATCCTCCTCCTCCTCTTCTTCCTCCACCTCGTACAGGAGAGGTCCCTGAGCAGACAATGGCTGAATGTCATCAAGGATTCCCTCCTCCTCTTCCTCCTCGTCAACATTGGCTGCAGACGCCTGCTCCTTAAGGTGCGTCAAAGTTTGCATGAGCAGACGCATAAGTGGGATGCTCATGCTTAGGATGGCGTCGTCTGCGCTTACCAGCCGTGTTCATTCCTCAAAACACTGAAGGACTTTACAGAGGTCTTTCAGCTTCGACCACTGCACACCTGTGAACTCCATGTCTGCTCTCAAAGTGCCTGGCCGTGTATCCTCCCACAAATGCATTATGGCCTGCCTCTGCTCGCACAGCCGCTCAACCATGTGCAGGGTGGAGTTCCACCTTGTTGCAATGTCGATAATGAGGCGGTGGTTGGGAAGGTGGAGCAATCGCTGCAGCTTCTGCATACGAATGGAGTGTACAGGCGACCGGCGGATGTGCGCGCACAGTCTTCGCACCTTCTGGAGCAGGGCTGTTAACTCCGGATAATTTTTGAGGAAGCACTGCACCACCAGGTTCAAGGTGTGAGCCAAGCAAGGTATGTGGCTGAGTTTTGAAAGGGCTATGGCTGCCACAAAATTACGGCCGTTATTACTAACTACCTTGCCTGCCTCAAGATGTACACTGCCCAGCCATGACTCAGTTTGTCACTGAAAGTACTCGGCCAGCACCTCGGCGGTGTGTCTGTCGCCCAAACACATCATCTGCAACACAGCCTGCTGACTCTTTCCACTAGCTGCTCGATAGGGGGACACCTCATGTGCAACAGTGGCAGCTGCAGATGGAGTGCTCGTACGACTGCGCTCTGTGGACGAGCTTTCGCTTCTGGAGGAGGAGGAGTAGGAGGAGGAGGGTGGAACGCCTACAGCCAACTGTTTCCTATACCGTGGGCTAGGCAGCACTGTCCCACCACCGCTGTCCCCTGTGGACCCTGCATCACCACATTAACCCAGTGCGCAGTGATGGACACGTAACGGCCCTGGCCATGCCGACTGGACCATACATCAGTTGCGAGGTGCACCTTTCCACTCACTGACTGCTTGAGTGCATGGACAATGCAGTCTTTCACATGATGGTGGAGGGCTGGGATGGCTTTGTGAGAGAAGTGGCGACTGGGTAGGTCATAGCGTGGTACTGCATAGGCCATGAGTTCGCGGAAAGCTGCGCTTTCCACCAACCGATAGGGCATCATCTCTAACGAAATTAGTTTGGCAATGTGGGCGTTCAAACCCAGTGTACGCGGATGAGAGACTGAGTACTTTCTTGACCTACTCATGGTGTCTGGGAGGGTGAGCTGGACTTGAGAGCTGCATATGGTGGAACTAGCGGTGGACAGGGCGGACTGAGAGAGGGTTGATGATGGTGATGGAGTTGGTGTTCTTTCTGATGGCCTAGATTCAGTATTTCATTGATATAACAGTGGGATTCCCTGACTGCTGTGGCCTTGCAACGACACCTCAACATTTGCTGCTGTGCAAACCGGTGGGCTTACAGTGGGGGAAACAATGTAGCATTGCTGACTACCTTCTTTGTGATCAGTTGCACATGTGGTACTTGAGGTTTGGTGTTGTGTCCACGCTTGCAAGTGCATGGTGGTTAAATGTCTAAGCATGCAACTGGTATTCAAATTTTTCAGATTTTTCCCTCGGCTAAAGGTCTTTGCGCACTTCTTACAGATAACCTTGGCCTGATCATGAGGATATGCCACACTGCACTCTTCCTACTTTGGAAGACATTTTGCGGCCTAGCACGCTGTGATATTTTGACCCTCTGGACAAGCTGTCCAGCAACTCTTTTGATTTTTGGAACCTGTCTTTGGAGTGCTCCGTGCCTGCCAGATAACAGCTGTTGCGATGTTGATGTCTGCTGTGGATGCTCCTCATCTGAGCTATTGGAAGCAGCACCCTCTTCCCCCAATGGATGCCAATCTGGGTCAACAACTGGGTCATCCATCACCTCCTCTTCAATGTCATGTGCACCTTCCTCTGTGTCACCGTGTATGGTGGTATAGTGTGCGGGAAGGGGCACCTGAGTCTCATCAGGGTCAGAATCTGGCTCTGTACACTGCGAGGACAATGTAGTGCTCTGAGTGAATGTACCAGCAGAATCATCTATCAGTGGCTGTGCATCAGTGCACTCCATGTCAGATTCATCTTGGCCTGGGTAATTCACCATTTCACTTGATAATCCAGGCATGGTATGTGAAAACAGCTCCATGGAGTAATCAGTAGTATGGCCTGCGTCATCCTTCAATCTTGGTTGGGGTGAAGAACACAAGGAAAGGTGTGGTTCATGAACATGAGCCTCCAATGACGACTCAGTGCTTTTATTTTTTACAACTTCAGAAGAGGAGGCGATAGATCTGGAGGCTGAGTCAGCAATGTAAGCCAAAACTTTTTCCTGATGCTCTGGCTTTAGAAGCGGTTTGCCAACTCCTAGAAAACTAAGCCTTCGAGGCCTTGTGGAGCCAGACGATGACGCTGGCTCAACATCTCCTGCATTCGGTCCTATTTTGCTTTTGCCACTACCATCAGATCCACCTCCAACACCATCATTACCAGCTGCCAACCCCCGCCCAATTCCACGGCCTCTTCCACCAGCCTTCCTCATTTTTGGCAGAAATTTAGACAAAATCCAACAAACTATATAGTAATGTAAAACAAGGTACAAGGTGTCTATAGGACAGGGGAGATTTTGAATTTCTGCACACACTTGTGGACACTGGACACTTATGGATTGTGTGAGGCCCACTGAATATCAGAGCGCTATGTCACAGGCTCGATTGCACAGGTGTGAAAAAAGTGACTACAGGATAAGGGAGATTTTGAATTTCTGCACACACTAGTGGACACTGGACACTTTTGGATTGTGTGAGGCCCACTGAATATCAGAGCACTATGTCACAGGCTGGATGGCACAGGTGTGAAAAAAGTGACTACAGGATCATGGAGATTTTGAATTTCTGCACACACTAGTGGACACTGGACACTTTTGGATTGTGTGAGGCCCACTGAATATCAGAGCGCTATGTCACAGGCTGGATGGCACAGGTGTGAAAAAAGTGACTACAGGATCATGGAGATTTTGAATTTCTGCACACACTAGTGGACACTGCACACTTTTGGATTGTGTGAGGCCCACTGAATATCAGAGCGCTATGTCACAGGCTGGATGGCACAGGTGTGAAAAAAATGACTACAGTATCACGGAGATTTTGAATTTCTGCACACACTAGTGGACACTGGACACTTTTGGATTATGTGAGGCCCACTGAATATCAGAGCACTATGTCACAGGCTCGATGGCACAGGTGTGAAAAAAGTGACTACAGGATAAGGGAGATTTTGAATTTCTGCACACACTAGTGGACACTGGACACTTTTGGATTGTGTGAGGCCCACTGAATATCAGAGCGCTATGTCACAGGCTCGATGCCACAGGTGTGAAAAAAGTGACTACAGGATCACGGAGATTTTGAATTTCTGCACACACTTGTGGACACTGGACACTTTTGGATTGTGTGAGGCCCACTGAATATCAGAGCACTATGTCACAGGCTCGATGGCACAGGTGTGAAAAAAGTGCCTACAGGATGCTTCACTGTGGCTGTGATAACAGCCGTTACACGGTACTGTGTGAGGAGAGTGCACCGCTGTATGGTGTGAAAAAATGCACGCTCAGTACCTCAGCAGGACAAAAAAAAAAATTGGGATTGCTTTTAAAAAAGCAGTTTGCAGAGCAGTGGGGAAACAGCAATGCAGCCGTCAGGAAGCCTTAGAAGGCAGCCTAACAACCAACACCGCTGATCCACCAAAATATAGCCTCCCCTTGCACTGCACACACAGTGACTGGTGTGTTGTATAGGCAAAATTGCTAGCAGCAGAAGCAGTTTTTTTTTCTTCTTCCCTGCCTAACGCTCTCCCTACAGAATCAGCAGCAACCTCTCCATATGCTAAGATCGGCAGAAGTAAGATGGCGGTCGGCGTGCACGCTCTTTTATACCCCCTGTGACGCCCACTAAAGCAAGCCAATCACTTGCATGCCCTTCTGAAAGATGGTGGTGACCCCTGCCTATGTCATCACGTTGCCCACAGTGTCCGTGGATCCTGATTGGCTGAAAAAGAGCGCAAAACAAACTTTTGAAACGCGACTTTGGCGCGTAAGTCGCCAACCTCGTGGCCGACCTCATCCTAGGGTCGGGTTTCGTTTCATGAAACCCGACTTTGCCAAAAGTCGGTGACTTTTGAAATTTTTCGACCCGTTTCGCTCAACTCTAGTAGATACGTTGTGATCTTATCCTGTTGATCTCTTAAACAGGTCACCTCTTGGCACAACTCCAACGTCGGAGGTCTCTGGGGTCCAGCAGATTCCATGGCCGGAGCAATCTGTAACGAATGGAAGCGGAGGCAGAGATGGTGAAGTTCACATTCGTTTTTATTTTTAAAGTGGAACCTTGGGAACCATGGTCCGGGGGGCTCTGAAGGGGGCGTGACTAGTGAGCCCCAGGCACCCGTAGTAAAGCCCTTCAGGCAGGGCCAGAATGGAATACCCGGAGGACACAGGTGCTACCTCCAGTTAGCCCCCGAACACGTGGCAGCTGTCCCAGCGGGACTAAAAGGGATAACAAAAGTTACAGCAGAGTCCATAATGTGCTGGGTCCTGGATCTGGTTAGTCGGTAAGGAGTCTGTTCCAGTGACCTTCACACAGTCCTTGGACTCGGATGGCTGTAGGCGGAACGGGATGGCTTAAGCCCAGATGGTTGCTGATATAACCAGGTAACACAGGATACTGATTTGCTGTGGAAACACAGAGCATTAGAGAATGCACAGAGACTGGAGATGCAGCGCAGACAGGTTAGCATGAGAACCGGATGTAGCAATGATAGATACTCGTTGCTCATGCGCTCTCCCTATGGAGTAGAGGCCAGAAATAGCAGCCAGTGCGCTGCCATTGGTTGATTGCATTTTTTGAACAATGCACGCCACCCCTTTAAGAAGGCAAGAGAGCGGGCGGGCGTGCCCTAATAGCCTTAGCTACAGATCTCCTCACATGACGCCAGGAGGAGGAGGCAGGAGGGAGGACAGAACGCTGAGTAGCAGCATGAGAGGCTCGAGGTAAGTGCCCAGAATGGAGAGCAGCGGCAGGCCTGGACGCAGCGTCAGGACGGGGGCCAGGTGTAACAGCGGCAGACCTGGGCGCAGCGCCAGGACGGGGACCGGGTGTAACAATCCCTTTTATCAACTGGTGAGTTTCTTACTTTTCTGACCAGGATTTTGGTATATACTTACTGTTTCCTATGTCTGTTTTGATCTGGTGCATAGGTATAGCCATATATATATTCCCTTTGATAGCATTTTTTCCTATGATTCCACATGCCTAAGTATCTTCCATATTCACCCCTGGATACAGTCTGAAGTGCTTTTTTGGTTTCCTAAATAATTACATGAATATTTTTTCTCATTTGTGCATATGTGGGATTTTTTGTTTATGACATATTTTAATATATATTTCTACAATCATTTACGTTTGGTAGTGACTGAGTGAACAAGGCTCAGGATGAGCCAAAACATTGCTTTAAAAATGTCCTATTGCATCTATATATGAACAAATTTCATGTGATTTTTTTTTAAACCAATTGAATTTTCAATAAATAATGAAACCTCTTTGAATTATGGTATTTAAAAGTGTCATCTATTTGACTATTTAAAGGAAAAAGAAGTTACCCGTCTTTCACGTCTTCTCAGCCTACAACCTGCACACGTGACCCAGTCGGGGTAGCTATTTAGGGAGGGCTAAATTAACCCTTCACGGTTGAGCCAGTGATTTCCAAATTAATCCACAGAGTGTTGATAGCAACTCAAATGACCACACGGAGACGGGGGTCTCTGTACGGGAGGATCGAGACAGATCACCAGTCCCCTTTATTTTAGTCACTTCTTTTATAATCTTTTGCTTAATTATGCAGAGTTCTCAACTACCAATAACATCATTTCACTTTATAAGCCAATAATATTGCAAGAAAACCGGAAACTACATATATGTCTGTATCCAAATAGAAAGTAGCAATACACCCCCGGTTCCCTTATCTTGCACCTGATGGGAACAGTCTGGTTTCATGACAGTTTGAACTTTTACCTAATTACAAAATTTATCTTACAGCAACAAAAACAGAGAAACGAATCCTTCAGAGAATGGATAAAACGAAACTTCAACTCTGATTTTAGTTTTAACCCTTCACATTCCCCCTAGATAAATTTTGTTAACACATATGCAGCATCAGAGATGCTATCCCAAGCTAACAGCTTGAGGGGTACTGGTGTTCACATGACTGATGCCGTGTTACCAGTCATGGCTGTCGCAGCGCACCCATCCCCCCTGTATACTGCAGTTCACGAATAACAATTTTTGATGACGGTGGTGGAGATCTTTTGTAGGTAGCCATGTGCTTGGCTTCGACATCTTCATCAAGTAGCATTTTGAGATCGGTGCAGAGAAGAGCAGGGGTGACAGCGTCTTTGGTATCATCATTAGCTGTCTTAGTGCAGAATTTCCTAATACATACAGAAATACACCAAAAAAACAAGTTTTAGTATCACATATACAACAAGGATACAGGCAGCAATATGCAACAAGTATTGTAAGATCCAAGCTATCCAGCCCCCAATTCCCTTAAATCAATTGGCTGGATTGAGAAAGGAGAAGGTGTCTGACCACCAACTGTCCTTATTACGATCATTATCTTTATCGTATTGATCTCTGAGTCTTTGAAAATCTTCTAACTTTAACTTTTAACTTCAACCAATAATAATATGGAAAATGCGAAAAACCAAAACATTGTGCCCCCTTCATTTGCTATTGGCTTGTTTAACCAGCTTGCAGTGCGATGCGTGGATCCAAGTCAGTCTTGCTTCTAGTTTCACTGATATAGGGGTGATGAGGAGGACTTGATAGGGACCGTCATACAAAGGTTCTAGTCCATGCTTCCTGACATGCCTCTTCACGACTACAAAATCACCAGGCTTCAGGTTATAACTGGTGTCGGTTTCTGCTGAATCTGGAAAAGAAAAGAAAACTAGAGCATGGGTGTTAGCAAGATTTTTACTAAGCTGAATAACACATTGAACAGCACGGTCAGTCTCTTCTGATAACTGCTGAGGCTGGAAATTTGCACCTGGGGGCCTAGTACCAAACAATATCTCATATGGGGACAGGCCATGTTTTGTAATAGGGGTAGTACGACTATGGTATAGTACAATGGGTAAGAGCTCTGGCCATGGAGCCGTAGTCTCCTGCATCATTTTGGTCAGTTGTCCCTTCAGTGTGCCGTTCAGCCTCTCAACTTCCCCACTGGATTGTGGGTGGTACGGAGTATGGAGGGCTACAGTGGATCCAAGCATTGTCAGAACTTCTTGGTACACATGAGAAGAAAAAGGCCGGGCCTTGATCACTTTCAACAACTTCTGGAACCCCATATCCACATATAACTTCCATCACCAGTTTCTTCGCTGTGGTTTTTGCAGTCATTTTGGTAACAGGGAATGCTTCCGGACAACTGGAGAACCGGGGCCCAGTAGAATTTTTGCACCAGTGCGAGGGCCTGATTCTTTCCTCGATGTGTAGGCCCATGTGCCCATAGCAGGGTACATCCGCTTAGGGAGACACACAAGTTGGTCTTTTTTTTCCAGAGACCATTATCCTTATGTGCCCCATCAGTCTTCCATTGCTTCACCTCTTCCTTTGGAGACATTCTCTGCATCGTCATTAAGCGGTCTTGCGGGGTCTGACAGAAAACTTCAGTCTGTTGTAGATCATCAGGTTCTTGTAGGGTCAGTGCTTCTTGTAACTGTTTACGCTGAGAGCGTGTGGTCACCATAGCTGGTATGGTTGGTTCAACGGGTAAGAGAGCGGCGGCTTTTGCTTGCATATCCGCAAATGTGTTGCCAACAGTCTGTGGACTGTTCCTAGGACCGTGCGCCTTAACTTTGATAATGGCCACCTGAGTAGGTAATTTGATCGAGTCCATGAGGGTTTTAACAGCTTCAGCATTTTTCACTGGGGTTCCGGCAGTAGTAATAAACCCTTGATTGGCCCATAGAGCCCCAAAATCGTGAGCAATACCAAATGCATACCGTGAGTCCGTGTAAATATTAGCCCGTCTGTTCTTGGCCAAAGTACATGCAGTAGACAGAGCCTGGAGTTCTGCTTCTTGTGCTGACTGTGAGGGCGGGAGCGCAGCTACGTGCACTACAGTGTCCTCTGTGGTAACAGCGTATCCCGTGTGGAATTTACCAAACTCGTCAGCATATCTTGAACCATCCGTATATAACACCAGATCAGGATTTGGGAGTGGATTCTCACTGACATTTGGTGGAGTAGCTGTTTCTTCAGTCAGAAGTTGGGAACAATCTGTTAGGAATCTGGGTCATTCTATGCATATGCAGCAACCCAGATTCTCGCATTTGTTTCCTGAGGCTGTCCTTTTTCCCTGCGTCTAAGCATGCTCACGGGACGAGCTCTCATTGGAGTTCAGGAGTCAGGTGCTCAAGTCCTGCTCCTGATTTGATTGGTTATGCTCGGGCCTCTGGAGGTTTCCGGCAGGTCCCGTACGCTACAAAAAGTGCGCATGGCCGCTATGCCATGCGCTAGTATTTTCCATACTTTGCTGCTGTGCGTTTGGTGACGGATGTTTGGACTGGTGAATGACTTATTAAGAAACCCCTTCCCTCTGATAATACGAATGTGTGAGTGATTGGGATACAGCCAGTGTGCGCGCTAGCGCCAGCGCGCTCAAGCTCCGCCAGTTGCAGCAGCCAGCGTTCTGCTTCGCGCCTGCTATATCGCGCTTGCAGCCCGCTTTTGGCGTTCACAGTTGCGATGCCGTGCACACGCCTACTTATGGTAAGTCCATTCGGGTGTAGTGCTGTTCTCAACTACTCCGGCTTTGGCTACCGCACGTGTGCCGCTGAGTGTCTGTGAGGCTAATACAGACTCAGCATTTTTTGCACTTGTGTTTTGGGTACAGCTCTGTGAGTTTTAACAGAGTTTGCTTTTGTGCACCGGGTTCAGTTCTTCCTGTGCACATTATCGTCCTGGTGCTCTGCCTTTTCAGCAGCGGTTATTACACCTGCCACACGGTGGACCCCGGGCGGCGAACACGTTTATTTATATTTTTTTAAGCGTGTTCCGCCACCGTAACACAAACATGTTGGAGGTAATCCTCATCACTGCCATCTCTCCTTATAGTTCATTATACGTCTTTCAAGGCGTTGTAAAGGGGTTGCATTATGCGGGATGCATCCGGTATCCACTGACGACAGTAGGTACATAGTCCAAGAAAACGCTGGAGTTCAGCTTCATCTTTTGGGAAAGGAAGGGAGCTGACAGCTATTTTTCTTTTTTCTGCGAGGTGTCTGGCACCCTGAAGGAGACAGTGACCCAAGAATATCACTTGACCAAGGCAGAACAGAAGTCTCAAGGCCGAAACCCGACAGTACAGTGCTGCCAGATGCTTAAGGAGGCTAACAGTGGCAGCAAAGGCAAAAGACACCTGCTCAAATTTTTTTTTTTTTGCAAACTGGTTGGGACTGTTTTGGGCCCCTTGTGGCATCTGTGGGAAAGGCATGAAAAATACAGATTTCCTCACTGTCTTCATCTACATAGGGATTATATAACGTAAGAGCCATCTGACCATCATCTTGGAATTGTATTCTGGAGCAGAACTGTGATAATAACTCTGCCCCTAGTAAATTTACTGGACATGTGGGAGAGATTACAAACTGAACGAGCTGCGGTGGGGGAGATGTGGGAGGGGGAGCTGGGATTGGAGGGAGAACTGGAGCAGCTGCAGTTGCTAGCTTGCTTTTTTTTTCTTTCCCTGCTGATATAGAGCTGGTTAAAGTCTTCTGAAAACTTTTTTTTTCTGGATCTGGAAGGGGGTGGATACTCATAACCACTAGCAATATTAGACATAACGCAGACTAAGGCTGGCGGCGGATGATAATACAGTAGGTACTGTCAGCGTCTCCCGGTCTCCTTGTACAATTGTCATCTAGCAGGGAGACCTCTACTTTAAAATCATCACTTTTAACTATTTGTCTGCCTGACACATTAGTATCAATCTTAGTTCCTTCTTAACCAATCACTTTCTCACACGACAGTCACTTTCTTGAACCACAATACATCCAGTCCTTGCCATAATAATAGACAATTTTTCCTTCTTCAACATAGCAGTAACAGAAACAATCAGAATTCACTTTCTCTGTTCTTCCTAACACCTTCGTCACACAATTCATGTGCCAAGCCACAAAATTCTTCTTTTCCTTCCACGGATTCTCTCATTTAGAGCTAAATATCCTTACTTCAGTTGTGCACAGATCTGGAGCAGCCGTATCAGTCTGATCCACAGGGTCAATAATCCCCCTCTGGGATTGCCCAAAATTGATCGCGGTACTCAGTGAAAGGAGGAGGGCATCTCAGACTATCCCTCCGGACACCTCTGGTTATATATATCTATATATACCTGAGTTATGTATCCTACCCAGTCTTCGATCACATCACCATGCCTGACTCTAACAGTGAATTCAGGATTTCAGGATATTTTCACTATAAAAAGAGCCACAATCACTGGTCAATCCGGGGTGTCTGTCCCTTATGAGGTACGGTTAGAGCACTGGGCCCCCAATGGGATTGCACCTCTATATGATTCCACCCATGAATCACCCCACCATCAAGGACAAACCTCAGATCCTCTTTGCAGCAACAAGCACAGGAAAACCACAACAACGGTCAGTCTGAACAGTATAACTGCCAACTTACCGTGGTTGTTGTGGGGGATGATCAGTCCCAATTTTCCAGCACCCGTGTCCGCTCCGAGGGTCCTTTGTCTTGCTGTCCTCCGGGGGCAGAGGCGTCCTTATTCGGGGGCCCCACGTTGGGCAGCAGCTGTCGGGGTAGCTATTGAGGGAGGGCTAAATTAACCCTTCACGGTTGAGCCAGTGATTTCCAAATTAATCCACAGAGTGTTGCTAGCAACTCAAATGACCACACGGAGACGGGGGTCTCTGTACGGGAGGATCGAGACAGATCACCAGTCCCCTTTATTTTAGTCACTTCTTTTATAATCTTTTGCTTAATTATGCAGAGTTCTCAACTACCAATAACATCATTTCACTTTATAAGCCAATAATATTGCAAGAAAACCGGAAACTACATATATGTTCGTATCCAAAGGGAAAGTAGTATAATGGCATATTCTTCAGAGTAATACGCCCCCGGTTCTCTTATCTTGCACCTGATGGGAACAGTCTGGTTTCATGACAGTTTGAACTTTTACCTAATTACAAAATTTATCTTACAGCAACAAAAACGGAGAAACGAAACCTTCAGAGAATGGATAAAATGAAACTTCAACTCTGATTTTAGTTTTAACCCTTCACAACCCTATTCCCTCTAACCTCCTCCTCCCTCTCATCATCTGTCACCACTCGCTTTACTAAAATAACTCTAAGCTGGAACGCCTGTTCCACTCCGGCCTATTCCACTATCAATCAAATAACGCTCTTCTTCTCTTCTTGACCCTCTACGATCTGGTTTCGACTCCTTACACTCTACAGAAATTGCCCTCACTAAAGTCTCTAATGATCTACTAACAGCTAAATCTAAATCTAATGGCCATTAATCTATGCTGATCTCCTGGATCTCTCTGCAGCATTTGGCACTGTGGATCATCAGCTCCTCCTCACTATGCTCCGCTCCATCGGCCTCAAGGACACCGTTTTCTCTTGGTTCTCCACCTACCTCTCTGATGGCTCCTTCGCTGTATCTTTTGCTGGTTCCTTTTCCCCTTACTCTCAGGGTTCTTAGGGATCAGTCCTAGGCCCCCTCCTCTTCTCCCTATACACTGCCCATATTGGACAAATCATCAGTAGTAGAGATGAGAGACTTTGCCTTTTTAGGGTCGAGTCGGGTTTCATGACACCCGACATTCTCAAAAGTCGAGTCGAACGAAATCGTCCGACTATCGGGAAAAGTCAGTGGTCCGACTGAAACATGAAACCCAATGCAAGTCAATGGGGAAGCAAAGTCGGCAGACTTCAACCCTAGAGGTGGCGAAATCACTCTCTCTCTCTCTCATGTCATCTCGTTGCCCACAGTGTACATCCTTGCTCAGTGGCTGAAAAAAGTCACGTGCAAGCATTCTGGGAAATCCGACTCGACTTTGGCGCTTGTTTTGGTGACTGCATGGCCGACTTCACGCTGTGGTCGGGTTTCGGTTGGCGAAACCCGACTTTGCCATAAGTCGGCGACTTATGAATCTGGCTGACCTGTTTCGCTCAACTCTAATCAGTAGATTTGTTTTCTAGTACCATCTCTATGCTGATGACACTAAACTATACACATCATCTCCTTACATCACTCCTCCATTACTACAAATTACCAGTGATTGTTTGTACATTCTCTCAAACACTCTATCCTCCCTGTATCTAAAACAGAATCTTTCCAAAACTGCACTCCATGTGTTTCCTCCTCTACTTATCTACGTAAACCCAATAATGCCAATTCCGTGTGTGGATCTTTCTTAACTCCACAGCAGCATGCCCGCTGTCTTGGGATTTTATTTGACAAAGTTCTTTACTCCTACTGTCTGATTACTTGCTAATGTCACATGTGCTTCAAAAACATTTTAAAAATTAAATTTTTTCTTATCTTTTACTTTGCAAAAACTGTTAATTCTGCTTTTATTCATTCTAGCTTGGACTGCTGTAATTGTCCAGTGATCGATCTTCTTCTTACTAAACCCTCGCTTCTCCAGTCTAGCAAAACTTCAATAACCAGGGACATACTTCTTTACCGTCGCTACACTGATGCCTCCACCCTGTTCCAGGAATTGTACTGGTTACCCATCCACTACAGAGTGCAATATAAACTTCTCACTCACCCAGAAAGCACTCCATGGATCTACATCATCTACATCTCTTCTCTTGTATCTTTCACTCTATCCGTCATCTCCACAGTGCTGCACCACTCTACATCTCCTTCTCATCCCTTTCTACCACCCTACCTGTCATCTCCCCAATGCTGCACCACCCTACATCTGCTCCACATCTCTGTCTACCACCCTACCTGTCATCTCCCCAATGCTGCACCACCCTACATCTGCTCCACATCTCTGTCTACCACCCTACCTGTCGTTTCCACAGTGATGCACAGCCCTAAATCTCTTCCTCAACTCTGTCGATCACCCAACCCATCCTCTCCACAGTGATGCACAGCCCTACATCTGTTCCTCATCTTTGTCGATCACCCTACCCATCCTCTCCACAGTGCTGCACCACCCTACATCTCCTTATCTTTGTCAGCCACCCTACCTGTCCTCTCAGTCCTGCTAGTCATCTAAGGGTACCATTACACTTAGCGACGCTCCAGCGATCCCGACAATGATACGACTTGGTAAGGATCGCTGGTGCATCTCTACATGGTCGCTAGTAAGCTGTCAAACAGGCAGATCTACTCAACAACGCAGCAATGATCCGGCAATCCATATAATGACCTTGCGGTCGTTGGGACCTTGTCACACCAGCAGCTTGTCAAGAACACCGCACTGCACTTGCTCACTGAGCCAGTGCGCATGTCCTGAGTTCAAAGACTGTGCACAAAGATACCTGCAGAGCGGGCAGCAGTGGTGACAATGCATGCTCCAGGACCTGAAGCACGTGACTGCTGGGGGCGTGGCCTAAGCTCCACAGAGCTAGGAGCTGCAGGGAAACTCCTAGAAAGGTAACTACAGGACAATGTTACCAAGGGGCATAGACAGAGACAGAAACCAGATCAAGCCGAGGTCAAAGCACGAGATAGCAATACAGTACCAAAGGATTAGACAGAATGGATAGTCAGGACGTAGCAATAGATCAGAAAACCAGAACCGGCATTAGATGGTACAATAGGGGTAAACTGTAATGGAGTAACGATAGCCAAGCCAGGAGGTCAGAACCAGAAAAGACAATAGTACAAAAACGAGAGACGGAGTACAGAGTGAAGGAACAAGCCGGGTCATACACGGGAAGCAAACAAACAACGCAGAGTACACACACACCAGAGGTCAGACACACCAGAACAGCAGTATAACTGACAGAGAATGCTAGTTTGGAGTTAGTATAAATACCCCTCCCAGATCCAAAGAGAGGCCGGCAAAAGTTAACCCTCTGAGAACAGGACATTAACCATGTTCTAACCATGACAGTACCCCCCTCTTAATGGGGGGCCCCCGGACCCCCAAGTTTCTCAGGGTACCTGGCATGAAAAGCCCGCACCAGTTGATCAGCGTGCACCGAACTGGCCTGAACCCACGACCGATCCTCAATGGAATATCCCTTCCAATGGATAAGGTACTGAAGTCTCCGGTGCACCCACCGCGAATCAACTATGCGCCGTACCTCGTACTCCAGTTGACCCTCTACCAACACTGGTGGAGCCACAGATGAGGGATCTTCTCTAACTGTCCCCACAGGTTTTAATAGGGACCTGTGGAAGACGTTAGAGATTTTGAAGGAGGTGGGCAACTGTAATCTGTATGCCGCCGGGTTGATCACCTCTACAATCTTGTATGGGCCAATAAATTTGGGGCTCAACTTCATAGAAGGTATTTTAAGTTTGTTATGGGTGGACAACCAGACTTTTTCCCCCACTGTCAACGCAGGAACCACCCCCCTCCTCCTGTCTGCAAAATGTTTGAACTTCTTCTGGGCTTTGGAGATGTTCCCCTGTACCTCCTTCCAGAGGGTTTTTAATTGTTGTACCATCCCCTCGGCACCAGGGCAATCCGAATCCATACAAGAAAATTCCCCAAACTGCGGAACAAACCCATAATTGACCAGAAATGGAGACTTTCCGGTAGACTGATTAATCCGACAGTTGAATGCAAATTCAGCCATGGGTAATACCTCACACCAGTCTTCCTGTCTGGAGGAGGCCAGGCATCTCAGAATCTGCTCCGATGACTGGTTGGTGCGTTCTGTTTGTCCGTGGGATTCCGGGTGCTAGGCAGAGAATGACAACATGACCCCCAACTTCATACAAAATGCTCTCCAAAATCTGGCCACAAATTGCACACCCCTGTCCGACACCACGTTCACAGGCACTCCATGCAGTCGAACAATGTGCTGTATAAACAAGCGGGCCAAGGTTTCAGCGGATGGTAATGCAGGTAATGGCACAAAGTGGGCTTGCTTAGAAAATCTATCAACCACTACCCATACCACTGAGTTGCCCTTGGAAGGTGGTAGGTTAGTGATAAAGTCCATGGACAGGTGTGTCCATGGTTTATCTGGAATTGGCAAAGGCACCAATTCCCCGGCCGGCCGGGCCTGAGAGCTTTTAGAGCGCGCGCACACCCCACAAGTATTCGCAAACCTTTTTATATCAGTTCCCATAGAGGGCCACCAAAAACCCGTAGCTACTGCCCCCCGGGTAGCTGCAATACCAGGGTGTGCACTTAACACAGAGTCATGAAATTCTTGAAGGAGTGTGGGGCAGAATTGTTCGGGTGCAAACAATTTACCTGGGGGTTTATTCCTGGGAGCTTGCGCTTGTGCTTCCAGAATCTCTCTCTGTAACTCAGAGGAGATTTTGGCTACAACCACTCTCGGTTGAAGAATGGAGGAAGGAGGTTCTGGAGGGGACACAGAATCAAAACTTCGGGATAAGGCATCTGCCTTTACATTTTTAGACCCTGGTCGGAACGTTATGGTAAAATGAAATCGAGAAAAAAAAAAGTTCCCACCGTGCCTGTCTGGGGGTCAATCTCTTAGCAGACTCAATATAGGCCAGGTTTTTATGATCAGTGATGACCGTAATGGGATGAGCGGCCCCCTCCAAAAAATGCCTCCATTCTTCGAAGGCCAATTTAACTGCTAACAATTCCCTGTTACCGACATCATAGTTTCTCTCGGTTGAAGAGAACTTCTTAGAGAAAAAGGCACAGGGTTTGAGGTTAGTCAGGGTAGAGGGGCCCTGTGACAATACTGCCCCCACCCCCACCTCCGAAGCATCGACGATAAAAGGTCTTGACGAATCGGGTTGTACCAACACAGGGGCTGTAGTAAAACACTTCTTTAATGCCAGGAAGGAATTTTTTGCGGCCACGGACCAATTTTTTACATCTGCCCCTTTAAGAGTGAGGTCCGTCAAGGGTTTGACCACCTGCGAGAACCCTTTAATGAACTTCCTATAATAATTAGCGAAGCCCAGAAATAGCTGCAACCCCTTCAGGTCATGAGGCTGCACCCAATTTGTAATGGCCTGAACCTTCCCTGGATCCATGCGGAATCCCTCTCCGGATACAATTACACCCAGAAAAGACAGTTCTTGCATAAAAAATTAGCACTTCTCCAGCTTACCATGCAAATGGTTCTCCCGGAGTCTCGTAAGCACCGTACGCAGATGATGCAAGTGTGACTGACTGTCCTCAGAGTAAATCAAGATGTCATCCAGGTAATTGACTACGTAACATCCAATCAAGTCAGAAAAAACAACATTAATAAAATTCTGAAAAACCGCGGGAGCGTTAGTGAGGCCAAAGGGCATAACCAGGTTTACAAACAGCCCCTCAGTTGTCAGGAACGCTGTTTTCCATTCGTCCCCTCCCGGATCCTTATAAGGTTATAAGCCCCTCGTAGATCGAGCTTAGAAAGCCATTTGGCACCCGTGAGTTGATTGCATAGATCAGGAATGAACGGGAGAGGGTACGTGTTCTTAACAGTAATTTTGTTCAGTTCTCAAAAGTCAAGGCACGGTCGCAACCCACCATCTTTTTTCTTTACAAAGAAAAACCCCGCTGCCACAGGTGAGACCGAGGGCCGAATATGCCCCTTGCGAAGGCTTTCTTTAATGTACTCTTTCATAGCTTGGCGCTCAGGCCCGGATAAATTAAACAAGTGAGCCTTGGGTAATTTGGCTCCAGGTACTAAATCGATAGCACAATCATATGGTCTATGTGGTGGAAGCGCCTCAGCCTCGCTTTCGGAAAACACATCTTTAAAGTCTCTCAGGTACTCCGGAATACCCTCCAGACCGACAGATGACACAGATATGGATTTTATCGGATTGACAAAAGGAACCAGGTTACAACACAGACCATTATCATTACATCCCCATCGGGTGATCTCCCCCTTCACCCAATCAATAAGAGGATTGTGGCGTTGCAACCAGGGCATTCCCAATACCAGTCCTGCAGGCAGATTACCGTATATACTCGAGTATAAGCCAACCCGAGTATAAGCCGACCCCACTAATTTTGCCACAAAAAACTGGGAAAACTTATTGACTCGTGTGTAAGCCGAGGGTGCACAGTGAGTGGCCTCAGTTATCTGCAGTGTGTGGCCCCAGTTATGATGCACAGTGAGTGGCCCCAGTTATGATGCACAGTGAGTGGCCCCAGTTATCATGCACAGTGAGTGGCCCCAGTTAGGATGCACAGTGAGTGGCCCCAGTTATGATGCACAGTGAGTGGCCCCAGTTATGATGCACAGTGAGTGGCCCCAGTTATGATGCACAGTGAGTGGCCCCAGTTATCATGCACAGTGAGTGGCCCCAGTTATGTGCACAGTGAGTGGCCCCAGTTATCATGCACAGTGAGTGGCCCCAGTTAGGATGCACAGTGAGTGGCCCCAGTTAAGATGCACAGTGAGTGGCCCCAGTTATGATGCACAGTGAGTGGCCCCAGTTATGTGCACAGTGAGTGGCCCCAGTTATCATGCACACTGAGTGGCCCCAGTTATGTGCACAGTGAGTGGCCCCAGTTATCATGCATAGTGAGTGGCCCCAGTTATACACTGCGAGTGGCCCCAGTTATCATGCACAGTGAGTGGCCCCAGTTATGCACAGTGAGTGGCCCCAGTTATCATGCACAGTGAGTGGCCCCAGTTATGCACAGTGAGTGGCCCCAGCTTTGCTGCACAGTGAGTGGCCCCAGTTATTTGCACAATGAGTGGCCCCAGTTATGATGCACAGTGTGTGGCCCCATCATGTTGCTGCTGCCACTGCCTCCCTTACAAAAAAAACAAAAACCTGTATAGTCACCTCAGTCGCTGCCCCCTGCTCATCAGCGTTGTGCTCTGCAGTGACTGTGCAGGCAGAGAGCGATAGCACTCTCTAACCTGAATGTCACTGCAGAGGATGCAAGACAGCAGAGCGCAGGGACAGGTGAATATGCCTCCCAACCCCCCCTTCATACTCACCGGGTCCTGGCGCTTGTCTCTGCAGCTCCCCTGCTTGTTCCATGTTGTCGGCGCTTCTCTCTTCCTGGTTCAGCGGTCACGTGGCACCCGCTCATTAAATATGCGCATATTTAATGAGCGGGTACCATTTGACTGCTGAAGCAGGAAGAGAGAAGCGCCGACAACATGTAACAAGCAGGGGAGCTGCAGAGAAGGGTGAGTATGATCTGACACCCCCGTTCCCCCTCCCCTGCCGATCCCCCCGGTATATGACTAGTGTATAAGCCGAGAGGGGGACTTTCAGCCCAAAAAAATGGGCTGAAAATCTCAGCTTATACACGAGTATATACGGTATTCATAATGAAACAACTTAAATTTTCCACATGAGTGGAACCCACTTTCATAGAAAAAACTTCAGACATAAAACAAATTCCATCCCGGGTAAGAGGGGATGAATCCACAGCCACAATTTTAACAGGGTCTTTTAACCTGACTGTCCCTATCTTATTAAGAGTCACAACTTGGGCATCAATCAGATTAATGGAGGAACCACAGTCCACAAAGGCGGTGGTCATAACAGGACCGCCAGCAATTTCCAATTTAACCTGGAGCACCATTTTTGTACGTGAGAAAAAATGTACCTGGGATTCTGGACAACAACCTTGATTGTTACACAGACTCAGTCGTTTCTCTGATGGTTTCTCTGAAGAAGGGCAGGAGGGGCAATTCCTTTTCCAATGTCCAGAGGCTCCACAGTAAAAGCATAGTAGGTTGTCTCTACAGTGCCTTCTCTCTTTCTCCTTAACCGAGACTGACCCAACCTTCATGGGCTCAGACACAGGTGCAGTGTCACACAATTTGGGGTACAAGGGAGACTCTTGTTGCATCATTCCTCTAGCATGGAGTCTCCGGTCCATATGGACCGCCTGCATCATGGCGTCCTCCAGGGTATCAGGAGGCGGATGTAATGCCAGAGCATCCTGCAGACGGTCAGAAAGGCCCCTGCGAAACAACCCCCTCAGGGCGGCGTCGTTCCAGGATACTTTGGCGGTCCAACGTCTAAACTCTGGAGCAGAACCATTCAGCAGAGTGCCTCCCCTGTGTCACACTCATCACCATATCCTCAGCCAGACGCACTCTATCAGGCTCGTCATAGATGTGCCCCAGAGCCTCAAAGAACAAGTTCACAGACATACATTCAGGAGCAGAGGAAGACAGAGAGAAAGCCCATGCTTGCGGAGCCCCCCGAAGTAGGGAAACAATGACCCCCACCCTCTGGAACTCATCCCCAGAGGAGCGGGGCCTTAGAGAAAAAAAAAAGCTTGCATCCTTCTCTGAAAGACCTGAACTCCTTTTTATCCCCTGAGAAAGGGTCGGGCAATTTGACCGGAGATTGGGGGACACTAATGACACATCCCTACCCCCAGAACTAGAAGCCCCTGCATCGACAGCCCCCTGCACAGTAACCACCAACTGTTGCTGGGTATGGGCCATCGTGCGCTGTTCCACATTGAGTTTATGGAACATTTGGGTCAGGTGCTTGACCTGATCAGCCAAAGCTTGTACGGGATCCATGAGGATAACACACTTTTTTTTTTCTCTTCAGAGGAAAAAAAACCTGAAACGGTCAGTTATAATGTCAGGAACACCGCACTGCACTTGCTCACTGAGCCAGAGCGGGTGTCCTGAGTACAAAGACTGTGCACAAAGATACCTGTGGAGCGGGCAGCAGTGGTGACAATGCATGCTCCAGGACCTGAAGCACATGACTGCTGGGGGCGTGGCCTAAGCTCCAGGAGCTAGGAGCTGCAGGGAAACTCCTAGAAAGGTAACTACAGGACAATGTTACCAAGGGGCATAGACAGAGACAGAAACCAGATAAAGCCAGGGTCAAAGAACAAGATAGCAATACAGTACCAAAGGATTAGACAGAAAGAACAGTCAGGACGTAGCAATAGATCAGAAAACCAGAATGGGCAATGGACGGTACAATAGGGGTAAACTGTAACGGAGTAACGATAGCCAAGCCAGGAGGTCAGAACCGGAGAAGACAATAGTACCAAAACGAGAGACGGAGTACAGAGTGAAGGAACAAGCCGGGTCATACACGGGAAGCAAACAAACAACGCAGAGTACACGCACACCAGGGGTCAGACACACCGGAACAACAGTATAACTGACAGAGAATGCTAGTTTGGAGTGAGTATAAATACCCCTCCCAGATCCAAAGAGAGGCCGGCAAAAGTTAACCCTGTGAGAACAGGACATTAACCATGTCCTAACCATGACACAGCTATTCTGACAACTCACGCCTGCATCCAAGAATGTCACATGTAAGAAATAAATGATGTCTTAGGTAACATGTAGAGATATATTCACACAGTGATCAATATTATATTTCTCAAAATCTACTGGATGTTTACAAAGTCCATGGTGAAAAATGTATGAAAATGATGAAGCCTTTCATACTAGAATTCTATAATGTTGATATCTCCTGAATATTTATTTAAAGGGAATGTACAATCAGAAAACATCATATTATGTCATTCAGATTTTACTGTGGAAATATCCAGTATTCTTCAGCTTTGGATATGAAGTGTGATGCTCTGCCAGCAGTTAACGAGCAAAGGGAAAAACAGGGGAAATAATGAGATTGCGATCAGAAGACAAAATCGTAATTTTTATTACACAACATTTTAATTAACGTATCTTACAATGAATCTAAACCTAGCAAAAAGGAGAGGCCTACAAAGTAAGAACATAAAATAAATATGTATATATGAGATATACTGTATAATTATGGAAAAATTGCTAAAGGACGTGCTGTAATTATAATGTCGCCCTAGTAATTAACCTTCGTTTTCATAAAATTATAGTACAATCGATATCTATTTGTATGAAAAAAGTTTCACAACATAAAGCCCCTATACATAAAATCTACTATATAATCGTCTAATTCTGTCTGTAACGGAAATCCCGCATCGCTGATTGGTCGCGGCCAGCCGGGCGTGACCAATCAGCGACAGGCGCAGTCCGGCAGCGAATTGGCGGGGAATTCAAACGACGCACACCATCACATCATCTCCGGCCACACGCATGTCTGCGGCGACGCAGCCGGGAGATGACCAGCGCTAGCCGATACCCAGGGTCCTGAGGAGAGGAGACTCTCCTCCAGGCCCTGGGTACCATAAACCTGTAAAAAAATAGAATTAAAATAAAAAGTAGTGATAACTCACCTTCCAATGGCCCCCGGACTCTTTCCCTCCTCTCACCATGCGCTCGGCATCTTCCGGTCCCAGTAATGCTTTGTGCGAAAGGCCGCTGATGACGTCGCGCTCTTGCGAGAGTGATGTCATCTCCGGTCCTTCGCGCTAATCATTACTGGGACCGGAAGATGCCGGGAGCGTGGAGAGGAGATCGGGGGACGTTGGAAGGTGAGAATAACCTTTTTTTTAATTTCTTTATTATTTTTTACATCCTATCTTGTACTACTGATGCTGCATAGGCGGCCTCAATAGTAAAAAGTTGATCACAATTGTCAAACACTATGCTTGACGAGTGTGACCAACCTGTCAATCACTTTCCAAGCGATGCTTCAAATCGCTTGGAAAGAGCCTGAATTCTGCACATGAAAATCATGTGAAAAACGCATGTTTTCTGCAGGGAGTTGCGGAAATACTGCAGAAATTTCCGCAGCGTTTCTGCAACGTTGGTACTTAGCTTCAGTGTTACACGCAGCAGCGACCAGGCCCCCGCTGTAATATCACTGATCGTGGTGGATCATCCTGGACCATCTTTTGAACGTCGGTCTCCCACTGGCCATACTCTAGAATACCTGATGCGTTAAAATTGGGCCACCATCTAGTTATTGATATACGTGCTGGGGACCTCGTGATGGAAGGAGGGGGTGTCCTGGCGGCACAAGTCTGTGGGTCCTGGGCTTTCACAAAATGTTGGCAGAGTCCACTTCCCATTGATTTCCCTGGGCTTTGGGAAAATGGCCACCAAAGGCGGTACATGCACAAACTGAGATCTCGGCTCCCAAGATGCCAATCTCAAAATGCATCACTTTTGGGGGCTATTTTACAGAAGCCCACATCAGAAAAAGCAATGGGAAGGAGACTCTGCTCACAACAACATTTTATGAAAGCCCAGAGAAGCCCGTAGCATTGCCTCACTCCTGAAGCTGCCAGCCTAATGTAGCAGCGACCCTGCCTCCTGTGTCCCTGCTTCAATGCAGCCGCCCCTCGATAATTTACCATAAAATCAGACTAGAAGACCTACCACCATTTTATTTAAAAAACATTTTTTCCTATTTCGCCCCCAAAATTTGGGGTGGGTCACATTGTCCAGTGTGTCTTATAATCCACAAAATACAGTAGATATGAAACAGGATATCAGTGGTATATGTATTTTATTGGATATAGACAGCAGTGTTTCTAGTATATGTCCACCCCGACGCGCGTTTCGGGGTACCTTCGTCAGATAATGAGGAACATCCAGATAAAGCAAGGTGCATAAAATATTTATTGCAAGGTGAGTTTCAAGAATGGTCTGCCCTTTTTATGAGGTCCAAGATGTTACCATTTTTGAGTTGAATTGTTCAATATTACTGGAATAAATATTTAATGCTTCATTTCGACAGCTTATCTTGCGCATGTTTTTGTGTCCTTACATTTTTAATTTTGTGCTGAGAATTAGAGGCTTGCGGCATTATGCTAATACTAAGAGCACAATAAGGAAAATTGGATAGACATCTTAACAATGCCAACACGTAACACTTCTTACTGAAGTACTCCATGGTGTACGTTATGTTTTATCTGTCGCTAACTTGATTGAAGGTAGAATATGCATATTTTATGAATGATTTATACATATATCGTTTAGTTTGTGTTTTTTTTACTCATGTTTGCAAATCAGGAGAAATAGACAATAAATTATGTAGCAGAGTATAAAATATAGACTTATTGTCCTAAAAGATTATTTTAAAAAATCTTGAAATATTTCAAATTTTACACTGGTCACTAAAGTAGCCACTAGACTGACTCTTCCTAATAATCTTTAATTTCTTACATCTATACCTTTCTGTAAAAGCACAGGATCTTCGCCATCATTTGCCTCCTTAGCTTGGGGTTGGCAAAGGTAATGATGAGCGACTCTGCTGTTGGAAAAGACATAAATATCAACTCACTCAAAACTGTATAAGGGTCTTCAAGGTTGCGGCTTATTGAAAACAGCAACAATTCACTAATGCAGAATACAATGGAAATTGTAAGGAACAACCACATGGTTCTTATGGCATTAATGTGAGCCTGGTGTTTGGTTTGGGATAATCCAGATTCCTTCTGCCTCATCTTCCGTAGATGTCTTATGAGTGAAGAGTTGGTCACTATGATAGAAGCCAAGATCAGTAGGAATGGCACACAGCATCCTAGAAATGATGCGGTTTGTATGTAAAAGGGCTGAAAATTTATAAACCCGATGATACATTTGGGATCAAGGCTGCTATTCGTAGGGTTTTGTAGAGTGACTTGCATAGTTGTGGTCCAGATGGCGGGAAGACTAATGAAGAAACAGCCGGCTGCTGATAGAAGGAGAAGGTGCAGTAGATACATTGAGATGTTCCTCTTTGACCAGACAAAAAATGGATGACTGAAGGTAGAGATGATGACACAGTAATAGAAACAGAGCCAGGCAGTGAGCCAGTAGGTGAAGTATGTAAGAGTCAGCGTGCCCACCGTGATGGAGACATAGACCTCCCTAATGCACAGAAAAGAAGCAAAGGACAGAAATAATATACCCTGTAATGTGAGCAAAAGCTGGAGAGCGATGTTCACCAACCCTATGACAAGGTGGATTGCATCGGGAGGATTTAGCTTCTGTCCAGTCTTCAAGCTCTTGACACAAGACACCAATATGCCCACATTCAGAATGTATCCCAACCCAGTGACCAATATGCTGAAGATTATCACAAGGACAAGGATCCATCCTGTACTCGGCATCATGAACCGCCGGTGGACGAGTCTTTGAACCAGTATTGTGTTGGCTGATGTTAAAAAAAGATTTTATTTTTGATGTACGAGTTATGCAAAAAGCTTTTCTCCTGAGTTTGTTTTTGCAAATCAGGTGTTTATACCTCATTTCCAACCAAATGATGTAGCAAAGTGTAACCAGAGAGCGCGGTGTAATGGATATGTCTCCAGCGGGCTCTATGCAATCTTACTTTGCTTCTACACCTATAGAGACTATGAAGGAGCACATGATCTGCAATATTTTAACGTAGAAAAATGTTATTAATGATTCAAAATATAAAAATCGATTAAAAGGACAGATTGTTGTCAGTTGTCAATAAAAATAAATAAAACCAACATATTATACAGACAGAATACAGAGAACACAAACTGTAACTCTATAAACCACTCATATGGGGTCAAGTAGAGTTATATGATGTGTGGTACAGCAAAGCGTGTAGTGCTGGATGGGAGATACATTCCTCCCAGCAGGATAAAGTTTGGCCGGGATTTTCCCTAAAGTGCAGGACCTGCAATGATGTCACAATCACTTGATCAGCCCATGGGATGTGTACCTCATCTGTGGGTGGGGTTATTGGCTATGTAATGGAGATGTTGATTGGCACATGGTGAGTGTGCGTGTGGATGCGCACTGGCCAGCGGGAGACCAACGATCAAAAAATGTCCCGTGACATTAGAGCACGATCAGCGATACCTGGTGGGGGGGGCGGTCGCTGATGCATGTCACACACAGCGATATTGCTGGCGAGATCGTTGTTGCATCACAAAATCAGTGATCCCGCTAGCGATCTCGCTGTGTGTGACGGGGCCTTTACTCTCACATGCATTGTCTTTACGAACCCAGTACTGCCCTCCTCTTCGATAGTCTTATTTCTGTTTTGCTGCATTGTGGGTCCCAAGAATGATATTCTCTGGTGGACTCAATGTTCTCTAGTCCAACATTGCTTCCAGTAACAGTTGGATGTAAAGCAGAAAGTTCAAAGGCAAAGCCTAACCAACTGATTTGCATCCACTTGCACAAAGCACAAGTGATATTTTGACCCTGACGTTACAAGGTACTGCAGGTGGAAATCCATGGGAAACCTGAATACTCCTGTTATCTAAGAAATAAAGTTGTCAACAAGAAAGGCCACCACATTGTTTGATCTTGTGCTTACAATATGAGTCTATGGACTTAATAGAGGGGTTCGAAGCCAAACCAATTCAGTAGAGTAATTATCTTAAGGCGCTTAAGTTAGTTTCTTAGAGCATGAAGGCAGACTAATAAATTTACGATTTATTCCCCAAAGGGGGCAGTGATTACAAAGATAAAGCGATGTTACAAAGTTGAGACATTAGATATGTACATTGCAAATATAAAATAAAAGGGAATTAACATAGATCAACACTTACAGTTGCTTAATGGTCTTTAGGCAAGCCATGTGGCCAGGGATGGGCAGCCAGCCATACATCCCTGTTCATCTGCGAACCTCTTGGCATGAAGTCTCTGGCAGAACTGACTGGTTTGTTCAATGAAATGCCTTATGGCCTCTGCTGTGTGACATCACAGAAGGGGCCGGCTGGGGAGGTTCAGCCCCCTTCTCTTGAAGTTATAATTTAACTGCAAAACTTATAATGACTATATCTAGCCGAGGGGACCTTGTATAGATACTTACATGGTATCATTTTTCCTAGTTTATCGAATACAACAAAGCAAAACCAAACATGCAGTAGTTATGACACACCATTTGGGAGTAATCCATATCTCAGTTTCTGAGGGTGCTAGGACCGTGAAAATTATGGGCCAGAAAGCTGGTGTCATGCCCTACGCAGATATGTGGTTTTTATCCCTCTGCCGCGAGCGAGGTGCACGCTAGAGCTTCTTTTAATATTCCCCATAATTTGTCCAGCCTCATGGCTTCAAACAAAAGAAAGCCTTTCACTTAGCTAATCAACATTCCTTGCAGGGGGAAGGGGAGAGAGAAGAATCCGCTTACAGTTTCAGGTTTCACAGCGCTGCAAGCAGAGAGACTCTGGTCTGTGTCTGTGTAAGCTGTGGGCGAAAAGAGGAGGGGGTCGCAGCTGTGGCAGGCAGATTTCTTATAGAATGGAAGATTCTGGAAGGTTCCAGCAAAATCATACTTTACAGACATATCTTGCTTAACATTACACAAGCGTACCCCAAAAGTCCGGGAAGATTCTGGAATGGCAGTCACAGATGCCTAACTTCAATCCCATAGAAAATCTTTGTGAAGATGATGACTTCAGCTCCCAAACTCCAAAATATTTGTGAACTGGAAGCCAATGCCCATGAGGATCCCCAGGAATGCTGTCAAAAGATGGTGCCTGGCTACGGTTTACATCTGCAGCAGGTCATAACAGCCACAGAGGCAATAGGTCGTAACAGCTAGAGGGGATCTGCTAATTAATAAAGATGTCATAAATGGAAAGGGTGGATAATCCTGAGACCGAGTCAGAAAAAGTCGCTGATTTTGAAAAACCATTTGTTACAATAGTTCAGATACTTACATTGTAATAAGCCAACGAAGCAAAAACAAACAGTAGAAATTTACAACCGGGGTGAATAATTTTGATTGCTACTGGATCAATGGTGATAATAAGTTTGTTGTGATTTAGGCCTAAATAAAGTGAGTCGAAAGGTAGAGAGTCCACGAAACGCGCAAATTGATGATCAACTTGTCAATGGTGGTCGGTCAACAGGACTTAAGAGGGTTGGTGTCCTCACCCACCCTGTGTATGTTCCTGAAGAAGTGAAGTGCTCAGGAGTGATAGCCTTTGGGTTAGGCCTGACTACTTTCCTTTCCGAGACACATTTCATTCTTATCTCTTTGTCTCTGCTCCAGTTATTTGCATTGACATTTATACACCTTGCCAATTCTCATAATTCGCTTGCTAGGTTTATTCTGTGAATTGATATGATATTGAGATTGATAAGGAAGGGAAGATTTGACACATCCATCCAGTAATATAAAACATTAACACTTTATACTATTCCGTAAAACATCTGGCTTTCAGATTCTGAGTCTTTTAAGTTCACTATTTTAGTAGAAAGAGCTGTGTGAGATAGTTTTATCTGGGACACCTTGAGATTCATATAATTTATTGATCACTTTTTATTTTATTTCTTTTTCTGTAAGAGATTAACGAAACCATCTAGATTTATTTTTCTATTTCTTTCATGGAAGTTAAACCCCATCATATGATATCTGGTAACTTCTGAGTAAAAGGATATCCAACAACTGAGACCCATCAAGTTTGAGAACCCTGGCTCTGAAGATCGCGAGAACCTCCATTCCTTTCACTCTTAACTGGAGTGACGAAGACCATGAGAGACCTGATCTCGGCTATCTGGCCACCATTTTTTTAGGTTTGCGTAAATCAAGTTCCTCAAAATCCAACTGCAAATTGCTTCTAAAGGGAGGAAGAGGACTTCATCTCTAGTGCCACCTACTTCAAATAGCAATCCTAACAATTAATATCGATCCCTTAACAATCCTTGCCACATGACTTAGGAACGAAGCCAAGTCAGAAACTCTATTTACTGACATATGTTTAGGGATGTCTGCCGTTCATCAGTATAAAGCAAGCGGTCTGATTTGGCTGGATAAGAAACCTCTAATGGGGGTGTAAGGGCTAAAGTCTCTTCTTATGGACAGTGTCATGCTTGAAATGACAGTGTATGGAGGTCATCCAATGCTCCTCTGGGAAATTTAATATGCAAATTGTCTCTTCAGAGAGACGGAGGACTTGAAATCTAGCACCACCTATTGGAAGCATCAATCCTAAAAGTCAATATTGTTGCTTCAGCATGATTTAGGATAAAAGCCAAACTAGACACTCTATTTGCAAACACGTGTTTGGGGCTTTTGCCCTTCATCAGTGCTTTCATGGTTGCTATAAAGGCTTCTTTTTGGAAGAATCTCAAAATCCATGTTCGTTGAAATCAGAATTTTTGGGAACATGTGTAACAAATTGTATTCATTTAGTATTTAGATCCACTAACGTGGGATGTGAAGGACCTCGACCCTTGTTACCGTGTCCCCGTGATGTCACCATCATAGATTTCTGAACAATACTGAGTTTTATAAATGAAAGGAACTAACAGCAGTAAAATCTGAATCAATGAGGATATAAGTTATGGTAGATGATTAGTCCTTGTTATCTCAGTCACAGACCTTGGTTTGTGTGTAATGGAGTCATGTAAATGAGTCACTAAAGCTCGACGGATTTCTTGCATCTCTCCAGTTTTAGAATTGAAAACTCCCTTTGATAGGACAAACAACTCTCGGTGCTACGACTTCTGCAAGACTGATCGGCCTGACTGCTGTTGACATGATTGAGCATGTCGTGAGCATAGGCTCAAATACGTACACCCTGCTTGATTATACAGGAAACCTAAAAAATGGCCTCTCCCTGGGTCCATCGGATATGATGCATTTCACCAGGGTTCTGGTCAATGTCTCTTTGCAGGTAATAATGATTTACTAAACATAATATATTTTTGGTCCCATTTGTATTTTTATGAAGGAAGTTTCACTTTTTTTTTATAATTATTATGCTTCTCATGATCTTTTATCATTTTATCATTTTTGGCTGACGGCTTTGCTCAGTGTCTACTACTCCACCAATATCATCAGTTGGGGTCACCATGGATTAGCTAGGCTGATGAGGAGTTTCTCGTCTTACCTGCTCCACATCCTTCTTGTATCAGGACTTGGCTCAGTTGTGATACACTTTCCGATAATTTGGCTTTGGCGCACAGAGACTGCCGGGAACAGAACACATCAATCCACAGTTGCTCAAAGAATGTTCCTCCTACATACAACATACAGAATGTTATCTACCACCCTGTGCTCCATCTTACCATTCTCTATAGCTTTCATCTCCACCACGTTGACATCTTGGTCTCTTATAAATCACATGTGGAGAATGGGGCAGAATAAAACTCGATCTAAATTGGAAACCCAGATTAATGCCACCAGAACCTGTTTCTCCTCACTTCTGTTATCTACAATGTGGCGCTCATTTTTCACTTCAACTTCTCCTTGCAAGCAGAAATCATCTGGATTGTTATAATATTCTACCCAATATTAGAAGCCATCATTATCATCCAGAGCAGCGTCAAGTTACGGAAGGTTCTTGCAGAGAAGTTCTTTATCAGGGCGAGTAGGAAGCGAGAAGCTGAGACTTAATATCTGGAGGAGTTGCATTAGTCTTAGATGTTGCAAAAAGTTTAATAATGAAAATATGGATTGTAAATTGTTAAGTTATAGTTTAAATTATGTTTCCTTATAGCTAAAGTTAGGATTTTTCATTCTTCATGTTTATGACCAGGTAACAGTAAGGGAGAGTAAGCAATTTATAGGTTGATTTATGTTCTAATATAGTGGATGTTAGCACAGCCGGTACGGGAGGTGCCAAACAGTAGATTCCGAAACTTTAAGGCCATATATTAAATAATGGGCACACTCAAGAGGATTTGATGTGAGAAAAAGTAATTTAATACATACAGTAGCCACTAGTAACAAATATTTCAGTCGTGATAGACCTTCATCAGTGTAAAATGGTTAATTATAGGAGATAGTGTGAATACCTCACACACAGATGAGCAGAGATCAGCAAGTTGCCAGAAGTATTGGTGGTCAGTGACCAGTGGTCAACTCTACAAAATAAGTTGGAGGATGGATATCCTATGATGTGGCGTCCACGCCCTGTCAGGGTGTCCACCGCCTGACCTCCCTGACAGGCGGTGGACACCGCATCATAGAACACCCATCCTCCAACTTATTTTGTAGAGCTGACCACTGGTCACTGACCACCAATGCTTCTGGCAGCTTACTTTATACTGATCTCTGCTCGTGTTTGTGAGGTATTCACACTATCTCCTATAATTAACCCTAGTACACTGATGAGGACTTTTTCTCACATCAAATCCTCTTGATTGTGCCCAGTATTTGATATATGATTTATGTTCTAAGACATTTGTACCAAGATCATCATATTACACAGCTCTGTGTACCTACAATTGCTCATTTTGCCTTTCTACTAAATTTCTTAATTCTTCTCTTTTCTAGGCTTTATGTAGAAATAGGAAATCTTGTGTCCTTGTGTGAATCATCCCTCTGTTCAACTCCTGACTCAGCTTCTCCATTCCACTCTCTTGCCAGTAACTTTTGCAGTGATGACTCATGCAGGGAAAATTAACCTCCTGTTTCTACATAGAGCTTAGAAGGAATCAGCTCAGTCATCAGTTATTAATCACGTGATGTCATAGGCCTAATGGAAAAGAGAAGAATTATCTGGGTAGAAAAGCGGAATAAGCAATTGTAAGTGCACAGTGCTGTATAATATGATGACTGCAATATATTAAGAGGATACAAGTGTTGGTGGGAGTGCTTCTTTAAGTTGACCTGCTAAAGATTTTTACCTTTTCCCTACAACTGCTCTCTGCCAATCATTTTTGGGATGGTTGCAATAATGAATATTTCACCACCACATAATATGGGGGCTAATACTAATATAGACCAAGATGAATGCCGCACATTTTATCTTTGCAGCAATTAATTTTCTATCAAAGTCTACATTAATTTTCATGATGAAATCTATTACTTTTATACTAGAGGTGTGCCTGATGCTATCGCATCGGGAGGGAGGTGTGTGTGAGTACGTGTGTGTGTGCGAATACATGTGTGTGTGTGAGTACGTGTGTGTATGAGTACGTGTGTGTATGTGAGTACTTGTGTGTGTATGTGAGTACGTGTGTGTGTATGTGAGTACAGGCGGCGGTGGGGGGGGGATCAGCGGCGGCAGGCCCAGCGGTGGGGGGGTCCTGGCAGCGGCCAGCCGGCAGGAAAGACCGCGGCTTGCGACCTGTGCACTGGCCGCAAGCCACGGTCTTTCCTGCTGGTTGTGACGGAGGTGGGTGGGCAGGCAGCGGCGGGGGGGTCCATCGGCGGCGGTGGGGGGTCCCGGCAGCAGTGGGGGGTCCCGGCGTTGTCCCGCTGGTGGTCCTAGTACCACCGGCGGGTGCCATATTGGAATACCCATCACTGGGGTATTTCAATATGGCAGTCGGCGTACTTCCGGTCGGCACGGTGGATTGTGGGATTCGGGGACATCCAGACGGAAGTGAATGACAGACAATTTAAGGTAATTATATATATAGATTACATTCTATTTTTCACCTGTCTTAATGAATTAGATGTATCATTTTTAAAGATCACTTACTTTGATTAAAAAACATATTTGTGTTGAAATAATTCAAAAAAGCATTATCTTGTCCTGCAAAAAGCAAGCCGCCATACAGCTCCAAAATACAAAAAAGCTAAACCTGTCAGAATAAAGTAATGCAAAATCATTTATTTTTCTATAGAATAGTTTTTATTGTGTGAAAGCAGGAAAGCATAAAAAAGATATAAAAGTGGTATAGCTGTAATCGTACTGACCTGAAGAATAAAGCTGCCTTATCAATCTTACCACACATGGAATGACATAAAAAAATCCTAAATTGCTGTTTTTTGCTAATTATCCCTAGCAGAAATCGGAATAGAAAGTGATCAAACAATGTTACATCTCAAAAAATAGTGCAAATAAAAAATCCAGCTCTTTCCACAAAAATCAACCCCTCACTTGAATCTGTCAGCAGAAAAATAGAACAATTATAGTACTCAAATTATGGTGGTGTTAAAATAACAACAACAGCATTTTTGAAGTGTGATCACAGCAGCCCGAAAAATAAAGTCACCGAATCACTCATACCACACAAGGAACAGCATAAAATGTAAATGAAACCAATTCTTCACCTGCTGTTGATTTGTTAATTCTGCCTCCCAAAGATCACAGTAAGGCTCGAATCACATTTATCCTGTGCTTTGCGCTGAGCGCTTACATTGGGGTTTTCATGTAAATCTCTGAAATTCTTGATACAGACAGAAGCCCATATGGAAGATTCTCTATCAGAAGGAGGCACTGTGGATGATGTCTGGCCTGTGACATGTCATTGTCCATCTTTTTACTATTTTTTTCAGGTGTGCATAAAAGCGTGGTCAGCCACAGTTTTGTACACTTGTGAAAAGAAGGGCAATGCTGAACAGAGGTCACATGTAGTATACAGTAACTCTGCTGCCTCTTTATAGTGAATGGATCCCTCGGAGGTTTCATCTGACATCTGAATCACATATTTCAAAGATTTGGATGAGACTCAATCGTAAGTGCTCAGCATAGAGCACAGGATAAGTTGCATATTCTTGAAACATAAAGACCTGTACAGTGCTGCAGTGCAAGACCAGGATAATATACATTTATACACTCTATAAAGTACAAAAAGTACAAACCTGTTTGCAACGTTGTCATGAGAAATAATATGAATAAAAAAAGCTATCAAAGAAAGATGGCATGGAGGTGAGTCTAGCTGTAACCCTTACACTGTGAGGCGTGGTTACACTCTGCAACATCATTTGGTTGGAAAAAAGCTGCCAACATCTGATTTGCAAAACTGCGTAAAAACAAACTCATGCTAAACACTGTTTGCATAACTCGTACATCAAATGTAGGATTTTTTTTTAACTTTACCAAATACATTACTGGTTCAAACAAAAACGCATCCATAGGAGGTTCATGATGCCTAGTACAGTGCTGATCCTTGTGATACTCCTCGGCATATTGGACAGTGGGGTTGGGTATATTCTGAATTTTTGCCTCTTGGTGGCTGGTGTCAAGAGTCTGAAGAGTGGACAGAAGCTGAATCCTCCAGATCTTATCCACCTTGTCATAGCAGTGGTGAACATCGCTCTCCCTTTTCTGTTCAGCATCCAGGGTCTACTATACATTTTCTTCATTCATTCAGTGTTTGTTAGGGAGATCATTGTCCCGATCACTGTGGTCCTGCTGACTCTCGTATACTTCACCTACTGGCTCACTGCCTGGCTCTGTATCTATTATTGTGTCACCATCTCTAACTTCAGTCGTCCATTCTTTGTCTGGACCAAGAGGAACTTCTCAAAGTATCTACCACGACTTCTTCTTCTGTCTGCAGCCGGCTGTTTCTTCATTAGTCTTCCCAGCATCTGGACGGCAACTGTGGAAGTCACTCAACAATCTGCTGTGAACATCAGCCTTGGCTCGATATTTATCAGTGGGACTTACTATCTTCAGCCCATTTATGTACAAGCCACATCCTTTATAGGATGCTACGTGCCATTTCTACTTATCTTGGTGTCTATCATAGTGACCAACTCTTCACTGATAAGACATCTATGGAAGATCAAGCAGAAGGAATCTGGATTATCCCAAACCAAATACCAGGCTCACATTAATGCCATAAGAACCATGTGGTTGTTCCTTACAATTTCCATCATATTCTGCATAAGTGAAATTTTGTTTTTTTCTCTAAGCCCCAACCCTGAAAATTCTTTAACAGTTGTCAACTGGTTGGTATTTATGTCTTTCCCAACAGCAGAGTCTCTCGTCATTACCTTTGCCAACCCGAAGCTAAGGAGGCAAATCATGGCAAAGATCCTGTGCTTTTACTGAAAGGTATAGATGTGAGAAATTAAACATTAGGAAGAGTCAGTCTTGTGTCTCCTCTAGTGATTGCTATGAAAACTCGACTATTTCAAGATCTGTTTTTCTATAGTTTTAGCACAGTAGTGCCGTACGCTACACGTTACTCCACCATTTAGTTTATATTTTTACAATTTGTAAAATTGAGTATAAAAAAAATCACAAGATAAAAACATTTTGAATGATTCGCACATCAAATATGTTTTCTTTCTACCCTCACTCATGTTAATTATAAATAACAAAATGCACCATAGGGTTGTACAGGGCGAAGTGTCAAATGTTCGTATGTAAAGAAGTCTGTCGAGTTGTCCGTGTTGCCTGCAGTCAGTGCAGTGTTCGATGAAGAATTGATAAAACTCTGAGCAAAATCACTGATGAATCTAGGATTATTATCTTGTACATGAAAAAAAATGGATGTCTGAAGGAGCCCGAAGGCCATGTGTCATCAGTAGAGTTGAGCGAAACAGGTCGGTCAGATTCAAAAGTCGCCGACTTTCGCCAAAGTCGGGTTTCATGAAACGAAACCCAACCACAGTGTGAAGTCGGCCATGCGGTCGGCGACCCAAGCGCCAAAGTCGGGTTTTGCCGAATGCTTGCACGTGACTTTTTTCAGCAAATGAGAGAAGCGGAGCGTAGCGTAGCGGGAGCGTAGCTGGAGTGGGAGAGAGAGAGGGAGAGAGAGAAGAGAGAGAGAGAAGAGAGAGATTTCGCCGCCTCTAGGGTTAAAATTCATGCCAGGTGAGTTTACAGTCCTCCACTCACTGCCGACTTTTCTCCCCATTGACTTGCATTGGGTTTCGTGTTTCACGACTTTTCCCCATAGTCGGCCGATTTCGTTCGACTCGACTTTTGAGAAAGTCGGGTTTCATGAAACCCGACTCGACCCTTAAAAAGGCAAAGTCGCTCATCTCTAGTCATCAGTAATGGATCCTGTATGTCCTTTACATTTGTAGACATTTGAGCTAGCAGAGGTCAGGAGAGAGGTCATCTTTGCGGTGGCGGGTGGGAACACACAAAAATTGGCCAATTTGTGCACAAAATTTTATAATTATAGTCTATATGGCAGTAATGTGGTTTACTTTTCCAATATTCAATATTTCCTTGTATTTTGGCGCATTCAGCAGCTACTGAAAATGTTGATAATATTTTATCCATCTTCTGACAGTTCTTCACCAGGACGTTCCTGACTGTACTCCAGCTTCCCATTTTATTAATACTTCAATCAATGTTATATAAAAAAACACTGAATATATTCATAGTTAAAAGCTGAACTAGATACTATGTCCTTTCTG
Source organism: Dendrobates tinctorius (assembly GCF_039654945.1). Lineage (NCBI taxonomy): Eukaryota > Metazoa > Chordata > Amphibia > Anura > Dendrobatidae > Dendrobates > Dendrobates tinctorius. The sequence continues at coordinate 1,353,551 of NW_027361968.1, forward strand.
GTTGTGTATTTCCTTTAAATAAACATTTCTGTGGTATTAATGTTATAGATTTCTGGTGAAAGATTTTGTTATTTTTGAACATTTTTCGTCACTTACTTTTTGCACATTGATTTTAGGTTGAACAATAAATAATGTTCAATAGTTGCCTGCCCCTGGCCCAATGGGTATTGATCAGTGGCCACTAAAAGAATCACACCACACACAGTTGGATGTAATCTCTCTTTGGTCAATCTATGGCACAGCTCCAAGAGCACAAGAGTGAGAGAGCTTTATTGATTCAAACAGGTTTTTATGTCCCTTGTGAAGGGGCTCGGGTAACTCTAAACTGGAAGTGTCCAGATGTATTCCATTGGTTAGTGGGTTGGGCAGTGAGCTGGTCTGGGCGGATCCATGAGGTCACCAGGCTGGGTTGGTCCATGAAGTCATCACAGTGGGCATCGTCATGGGTGGATCCAAACTGGAAACTCCAGTTCCAATAGCACATGGCATGAGCTAAGCAGGAGATGGTAGACATCTTTGATCTGAAAAAACTCATGTAAGGTGAAATAATACACTTGAGGTTAATTAAGTATTTCATCTTAAGGCTCTCCTCAACAATTGGATTTACCAGAAAAACAATATTGACCCATCCAGTCCTCATCACTTGTTTGGATTGGCATCGTCAGCGCTGAAATCCCTTGTGCCTCAGTCACTGTGCCGAGGATTCCAGATTTGCTATGAGAGTTGGGCACATGCAACCACGAAGGTCGCGGCAGAAAATGTCACACTGTGCACCACAACCTTTACAGCCACATGTGCCGACCCATTCCGAGCATAGCAAACCCGGAAGTCTCAGCTTAGAGTGACTGTGGTGCTGCCCGGACAGGTGATGGCGATGAGCGGGCAGGCTGGAGAGGTGAGTATAAAAGTTTTTATTATTTTTTGCATATTATGGTTATTATGCTATGGGTTGCAGAGAGACGGCACAGAGCATAATTGGGGCCATCGCATTTGTGATGAATTGGATTTTTGCCTGATTCGCCTATCTCTACCTGCTAGCTTTCATAAGAAGCTCAGATCATGGATCTTCGGCCTCTGCACAGTTCTCCTCTTCATCTCTATTGTTACATGGCAACCTTAGAATCATTAATTAAACCAAGTCAGGTGATTCTGTAGTTATTAAATCCATTTATAGAAGGAAACTGAGAAAGCTCAAAATTGTGGAAGTTGTCGATTACCATATGCCCTGATGATACGGTTGATGAGCTTGTGAATATCGTCAGTTGTTATGAAGCTTGGAGGATGATAGAGAAAAAGTAACATTACTTTAAAGTCAGGGCTTACTCTAGCAATGGAACCACTCTGTCTATGGAAGCGGGGCTAGCAAAGGCCAACTTGGGCTTCCATTGTTTTCCAGCAAGTCAATGTTTCGCCACCAGATTCTTCCTGCAGGCGCCGGCGGTCACCACAACCCCCAACACTTGACATTAACATTGATGACGTGTTGCTTATCATGAGGCCACATGGGATATGTCGCATTTCATTAACTTGTGCCTCACCCCATATAATTGTAAGGATCATCATAGTCAATGGCATCCCTCACTGTAAAACCGAGAAAGAGGAGAGGACCAAAGAGGAGCAGACCAGAGGCCGGGGTCACAAATTCATTGTATTTCGTAGCCAGAGATTTCTGAAGATTATTGAGTTTTGTAAGCTGACAGGAGTAACATCTGGACCAATGAGTAATTGAGTTGTCCCGAAAAAAAAGTTCATTTTAATCAATGGATCTTGGAATAAAAATAACTTCCACAATTAGATGTGATAAATAAAATGTTCCTGCTCTGAGTTAATCTTATAAATGTGCCCCTGCTGTGTTGGGTAATGGTCATGTCTGACCATATAGGGACATGGTCTGATCATACCACATCTCCTGGGCAGGGGGGGACGAAAGAGAGTATGCAGACATTACAGCCGGGATCACAGATGATTCTTTCAGTGAGGTAAAACATTCTTTGTCTGTTTAAAAAAATGTTTAACCACATAAAAAAAAATATTTGTGCTCCCCACTGTAATGTCTGTATACTCTTTTGCTTCCTCACCTGCACATGAGATGTGATATGATCAGAAAATGTCCCTGTATGGTCGGACACGACCATTACACAGTACTGCAGGGGCACATTTATAAGATTATCTCAGCACAGGAGCATTTTATCTATCACATCTAATTGTGGAAATTATTATTATTTCAAGATCTATTGATTAAAAGGTAATTTGTGTGAGTGAAGTTATGTCAAATGTTTAGTCCATTGTATCTCAGTCACGGACCTTGTTTGAGTGTATGATTGAGTTATGCAAATGTGTAACCAAAGCTTAGTGGACATTTGCATCTCTCCAGAGTTACGATTAACTGCTCGCTTTGATAACACACACAACTCTTGGCTCTATGGCTTCTGCAGGACTGGTCGGCCTGACGACTGCTGTAATCATTGAATATGTGGTGGGCAAAGCCTTAAACCTGTACATCCTGCTTGTTTACACAGGAAACCTGAAAAATGGCCTCTCTCTGGGCCCATCTGATAAGATTCACTTCACCAAGGCTCTGGTCAATGTCTCTATGCAAGTGCTGATGATTTTACAAAATGTAATATATTTTTTGCCCAATTTGCTTTTTCTGCGTGACATTGCTCTCTTTTTTGTATTTAGTGACTTGTTCGTAGTTCTTGGCTGATGGCTTTGCTCTGTGTCTATTACTGCACCAATATCACTAGCCAAGGTCACCATGGCTTAGATTGGCTGAAGAGGAGCCTCTCGTCTTACCTGCTCCGAATCCTTCTTGTTTCAGGACTTGGCTCACTTGTCATGTGTTCTACCTTACTTTGGTTTAGGGACACAGAAGCTGCCGGGAACAGCACACGTCATTCCTCAAATGTCCACGGAACCATCCTTCCACATACAACATACAGAGTAATACCTGCCATCTTGGGCTCCTTCATACCCTTCTCTATAGCTTTCATCTCCACCACGTTGACATCATGGTCTCTCATAAATCACATATGGAGAATGAAGCAGAATAATACTCATTCTAAATTGCAAACCCAGATTATTGCCACCAGAACCATGATCCTGTTTCTTCTCAGTTCTCTAATCAACAATGTTGCGCTCTTCTTTTACTTCAATGTCGCAACCGGGACCTCCGATGTTGATGCAATAATTATCTGGATTTTTATTATATTTTATCTAATATCAGAAGACATCATCATCATCCAAAGCAGCGTCAAGCTTAGGAGGACTCTTGTGGGGAAGTTCTTAGTAAGGACGAGTAGTAACCGAGAGCCTGAGACTTAACATCTTGAAAGTTAGAATAAATTTTACACAGCAATATTTAGATTGCAAATTTTTATTAAGGTATAGTTTTCTTTTTAAATGTCTTTGACCTCATAACGCCAAGGGAAATAAAGCAACTTACAATCTGATTTCGGTTCTAGGGCACTTTATAATAAGGGAGGGCATAAATGTATTTATTGACCTGGTGATAACATTCGAGACTTTAGACCATTGGATATTTTCGGTGATGGTTGTCATAATGCCTATTTCACCACCGGAAAATGTGGGAAATAAGAGTTCAGACAGAAATCAATTTTGAAAATTGTAACTTTGCACTAATTAAAATTTAGAATTGTGTCATCACATCTAGAAAACTCCAAATTCATCTTTATACAATCAATTCTATTCATTTTATAATACAAAGTAAAACTTTTCTTTGTCTTTCATCTCTGTCTCATTAACTTGGATATTTCATTTTGTATGTTATCTGTCAACCACATTATATATATATGTAATCGAGGAAGCGTGTAATGAAGGTATAGAAAAAAAAATTGAGAATATTTTTAAAAATAGTGGTGTTAAAAATAAAACTATCAGCAATCAACAAAATGCAAAGTGAATGAACAAAAGTGAAATGTAAATCCCATCCGTGTTTCTTATACAGAATATCTAGTAGAAATGACTGATTTGCAATCAATTTAAACAAACATTTGGATTTGGCCTTTGGATTTATTTGATCAAATCCAGAAAAATTCTGCTCTCCTGCTATTTGGCTGGATTGAAAATGGATATTAAGGAGTGAAAAAAAATGAAAATTCCACCCAGCTCTAACCTTACTTCTTCAGTCTGCTCAGCAGAGTGATCTTCACTGGGCAGTCTTCGGCGTTCTCCAGTGCCGGATACCTTTAGCGTCTCCTTTTTTGTAATGTCATAATGTTCTTCGAGGTATAGTGAGTGTAGGAAACGTTGAGTTTGGTGGGTCCAATAAAATTCTAAAGATGGCCAAGTGAAGACTGCACTACAATACTGTCTAAGAAGACAGATAACAGAAGACAAATTTTTTTCCTTTAATTTTTCCTTAAAAAAAAAAGTTTATTATGCTCCAGAATGTGCAGTGACCTCAGAACATAATAAGGAGTAAATGTTATTGGAGCCAATGAGAGTAGAAATGACTGAATGCTTGCGGAATCGATCGTCAAACATAAATTTGTCAAGAATAGGGTAGCAATATGGCTAATTCAGATTTGGCCATCGATTCCGAACATATTCGCTCAACTCTAACCATAATTTTTTGGCTCATCCCAAACCTTATTCTCATGGTCACATACGTGTGGATAAAAAAAAGGTTCAGTAATAAATGGAAATTTCATAAAAAATAATAAAAATTTTGATCCATTACCGATATTTTTTTCTTAGAAAGTGCTGTAAATCATAAAAAAGCGAGAATGAAAACTAGTAAATATATTCATTATTAAAAGGTGGATTATACACTGTATCATTTTCTGCTCATCTATTGCCATTAAATGGTGTGAAAGGTTTTTATTATTAACAAACATTTTTCATCACTGACTTTCTGCATCTCCAAGGTATTTGCCAGAAATACAACGGTGACCAGTGAACAATTGTATCAGTCATTCTTATCTCAGTCAAGCAGCTTCTTGTACTATGTAGATCTGTAAATAGGTAACTAACGCTCAATGGATATTTGCATCTGTCCATTCTACTAATTGACTCCTCTGTTCCATAAAAAGCACAGCTCTTGGAGTTACGACCTCTGAACAGTTCTCCTCTTTCTCCGAATTATGATGTGACTTATCATGGAATGAATTAAGTCAAGTGTCGCCGGAGTTATGAAATCCCTCTAGAGAAGGAAGCCGAGATGGCTCAATATTATGGAAGCTGGTAATTACCGTGATGCCCTGATGGTGCTGATACTGAGCTTGTGAATACCATCAGTTTTCATAATGCTTGCAGGACAACATTGTACAAATAATGCAGATTTACAGCAGATGGATATTAAATAGAGTTGAGCGACTTTTGTTTTTTTAGGGTCGAGTTTCGTTTCGTGAAACCCGACTTTTCCAAAAGTCGGGTCGAGCAAGATCGGCCGAGTATAGGGAAAAGTCGGGGTCGGCCCTAAACACGAAACCCAATGTAAGTCAATAGGGAATAAAAGTCGGCAGTGAGAGGAGGACAGGAAACACACCCACAGTGCCCATTTGAATGCCAAAAGCATCAATTCTTCTTACTTAAGCTTGTCAACCTTAATTAACTTCATAATACAAGTTACGCACTGAAAAATGGGGGTTATTTGGCTAAAGTTGTGGGGGGGTAGGGCTGGCTCCAGGTTTTCATGTGCCCTGGGCGAAAGAGCGCCCCTTTAACACATACCACAACTCATCATGCTCCGATACGGCAGAGAAATAGCGGTATAGTACAATGAAAAATACTTCACTTTTTACATCTCATGACGAGGCCCATCTATTTCTCCATACAGAATCATTGGTCCCATATAATGTTTGAAACAGTATATGATGAGCTCCACATAATGCTACAGTATATGTTGGTCCCCATGGATGAAGCTCCACTGTCTTATGGGCCCAAATAATGCTCCAAACATAATGGGCCCCATTTCTAATGCTCTAGTGTATAATGGGCCCTGTAAATGCTGCTCCAGTGTCTGATGTCCACCTTTGGAATGTTCCAGTGTATGGTGGGCCCCATCTATCATTCTCCAGAGTATAGTGCTCCCCAAAAATTGCTGTCCCAACATTGAAAACAATGAAATAAGTCTCCTCGCTAGGGAATCCCTGTACTAGTCTGGACTCCTCGTCGTTCCCATCTTCCATCTCACTGCACAGTATTTCAACCTTGCAAGTGCTGTGATCCTGAGCAAGCAGGGGGGGCCCACTCGTTGGCGACGGCACTGGCACAGGGCCCCTGATTGTACGGTGGTGTGTCTGATGGCGGGTGGGCCGAACCTGCACTTTCATCTGCAGCTTCCTCTTTGTCACCGTGTAAGATGGAACTGTATATGGGAAGGGTAACCTGAGTTTCATCAGGGTCAGATTCAGGCCGTGTAGCGTGCGAGGGGAATGTAGTGGTCTGGGTCAATGTACCAGCAGATTCATCGAGCAGTGGCTGGGCATCAGTGCACTTGTGTCGCCCCCAGGAGTACGGTCGCCACAGTGGCATTACCTTCTTCCTAGGAAGTGTGATGTCATGCTTGGGAACAACGAAGGATCTCTCTAGCAGGTTAACTGATTGGGCGGCGTTATTCCCACGAGTCATGACCCTCCAAACAGCGTTCATGAAGGCAAAGTGTTTGTTTTACGTGGGCAGTATGGTTGCAAAGCTGAACCTTAAAGGAATGTCCAGAAGGGCACCACCAGCAGTGGAGCCTACGGTTTAATTCGACTCCACCTGGGAAACCTCAACCATGCCAGCTACAGAAAATATGCACACATTGCAAGCTTAATTCCGTTAACGAACGAGACTCCGTCATACCCGCGGTCCGAGTCCGGCTTACTAGAGGGACACGTGAGGCTCTGGCACATGAGATTGGCCAATAACTGGTGTGTCATGCCCTTACATGTCCGTGGCTGCATGTGCGCTACACTGAAAAGGCCAGCGTTTGTCGCTTACAGGTGCAGATAACCCGCTGAACAACGTTAGTGATGGGGATCTGTGATTACAATTATTACCCGCGAACGATGATTTCCCAGTAAGTGCAGGTCAACCGCAGTTCCGGAATTAGGCCTAACCGTCATTCCTGAAAAAATGAAAAACTTACGTGTGCAAACCACAGGTGCTGTAGCTTGCTTAACAGCTCGCCAGCCGTTCTCAGGCCCAGTATGAATTACACGTGATTGCACAAAGGTGAGAAAGGGTACCGTATCCCCGGATAACATGTATGGATAGCATAGTGTACACATTCAAAATATATGTCTATACATCAGGAGGCAGGCTCAGACGGTGTTAGGCCCAGTATGGATTACACGTGATTGCACAAAGGTGAGAAAGGGTACCGTAGCCCCGGATAACATGTATGGATAGCATAGTGTACACATTCAAAATATATGTCTATACATCAGGAGGCATGCTCAGACGGTGTCAGGCACAGTATGGATTTGACGGCCCAGACTACACAGCGGAGGAGCAGGGAGAGGTAAAGATTGCAAATGCTGGGGCCCTGCCCAAGCAAGGGGGGCCCACTAGTGGGCGTCGGTACTGGCACTGGGCCCCTCATAGTACGGCGGTGTGTTTGTCGCCCAAACACATCATCTGCAACACAGCCTGCTAACGCTTTCCACTAGCTGCTCGATAGGGGGACACCTCGTGTGCAACAGTGGCAGCTGCAGATGGAGTGCTCGTACGACTGAGCTCTGTGGACGAGCTTTCGCTTCTGGAGGAGGAGGAGGAGGGTCGAACGCCTACAGCCAACTGTTTCCTATACCGTGGGCTAGGCAGCACTGTCCCACCACCGCTGTCCCCTGTGGACCCTGCATCCACCACATTAACCCAGTGCGCAGTGATGGACACGTAACGGCCCTGGCCATGCCGACTGGACCATGCATCAGTTGTGAGGTGCACCTTTCCACTCACTGACTGCTTGAGTGCATGGACAATGCGGTCTTTCACATGATGGTGGAGCGCTGGGATGGCTTTGCGAGAGAAGAAGTGGCGACTGGGTAGGTCATAGCGTGGTACTGCATAGGCCATGAGTTCGCGGAAAGCTGCGCTTTCCACCAACCGATAGGGCATCATCTCAAACGAGATTAGTTTGGCAATGTGGGCGTTCAAACCCAGTGTACGCGGATGAGAGACTGAGTACTTTCTTGACCTACTCATAGTGTCTGGGAGGGTGAGCTGGACTTGAGAGCTGCATATGGTGGAAGTAGCGGTGGACAGGGCGGACTGAGAGAGGGTTGATGATGGTGATGGAGTTGGTGTTCTTTCTGATGGCCTAGATTCAGTATTTCGTTGATATAACAGTGGGATTCCCTGACTGCTGTGGCCTTGCAACGACACCTCAACATTTGCTGCTGTGCTGACCGGTGGGCTTACAGTGAGGGAAACAATGTAGCATTGCTGACTACCTTCTTTGTGATCAGTTGCACATGTGGTACTTGAGGTTTGATGTTGTGTCCACGCTTGCAAGTGCATGGTGGTTAAATGTCTAAGCATGCAACTGGTATTCAAATTTTTCAGATTTTTCCCTCGGCTAAAGGTCTTTGCGCCCTTCTTACAGATAACCTTGGCCTGATCATGAGGATTTTGTTCAAAAAAGTGCCACACTGCACTCTTCCTACTTTGGCAGACATTTTGCGGCCTAGCACGCTGTGATATTTTGACCCTCTGGACAAGCTGTCCAGCAACTCTTTTGATTTTTGGAACCTGTCTTTGGAGTGCTCCGTGCCTGCCAGATAACAGCTGTTGCGATGTCGATGTCTGCTGTGGATGCTCCTCATCTGAGCTATTGGAAGCAGCACCCTCTTCCCCCAATGGATGCCAATCTGGGTCAACAACTGGGTCATCCATCACCTCCTCTTCAATGTCATGTGCACCTTCCTCTGTGTCACCGTGTATGGTGGTATAGTGTGCGGGAAGGGGCACCTGAGTCTCATCAGGGTCAGAATCTGGCTCTGTACACTGCGAGGACAATGTAGTGCTCTGAGTGAATGTACCAGCAGAATCATCTATCAGTGGCTGTGCATCAGTGCACTCCATGTCAGATTCATCTTGGCCTGGGAAATTCACCATTTCACTTGATAATCCAGGCATGGTATGTGAAAACAGCTCCATGGAGTAATCAGTAGTATGGCCTGCGTCATCCTTCAATCTTGGTTGGGGTGAAGGACACAAGGAAAGGTGTGGTTCATGAACATGAGCCTCCAATGACGAGTCAGTGCTTTTACTTTTTACAACTTCAGAAGAGGAGGCGATAGAGCTGGAGGCTGAGTCAGCAATGTAAGCCAAAACTTTTTCCTGCAGCTCTGGCTTTAAAAGCGGTTTGCCAACTCCTAGAAAAGTAAGCCTTCGAGGCCTTGTGGAGCCAGACGATGACGCAGGCTCAACACCTCCTGCATTCGGTCCTATTTTGCTTTTGCCACTACCATCAGATCCACCACCAACACCATCATTACCAGCTGCCAACCCCCGCCCAATTCCACGGCCTCTTCCACCAGCCTTCCTCATTTTAGGTAGAAATGTAGACAAAATCCAACAAACTATATAGTAATGTAAAACAAGGTACAAGGTGTCTATAGGACAGGGGAGATTTTGAATTTCTGCACACACTTGTGGACACTGGACACTTATGGATTGTGTGAGGCCCACTGAATACCAGAGCGCTATGTCACAGGCTCGATGGCACAGGTGTGAAAAAAGTGACTACAGGATAAGGGAGATTTTGAATTTCTGCACACACTTGTGGACACTGGACACTTATTGATTGTGTGAGGCCCACTGAATATCAGAGTGCTATGTCACAGGCTCGATGGCACAGGTGTGAAAAAAGTGACTACAGGATAAGGGAGATTTTGAATTTCTGCACACACTAGTGGACACTGGACACTTTTGGATTGTGTGAGGCCCACTGAATATCAGAGCGCTATGTGACAGGCTCGATGGCACAGGTGTGAAAAAAGTGACTACAGGATCACGGAGATTTTGAATTTCTCTTCACACTTGTGGACACTGGACACTTATGGATTGTTTGAGGCCCACTGAATATCAGAGCGCTATGTCACAGGCTCGATGGCACAGGTGTGAAAAAAATGACTACAGGATCACGGAGATTTTGAATTTCTGCACACACTTGTGGACACTGGACACTTATGGATTGTGTGAGGCCTACTGAATATCAGAGCGCTATGTCACAGGCTCGATGGCACAGGTGTGAAAAAAGTGACTACAGGATAAGGGAGATTTTGAATTTCTGCACACACTAGTGGACACTGGACACTTTTGGATTGTGTGAGGCCCACTGAATATCACAGCGCTATGTCACAGGCAGAAATTGGCTAGTGTATCACAAACTACAAGGTGTATATAGAATTGGGCAGAATAGGAATCTCCCTAGAGTGTAGGTCTGTAAGAACGGAACAAGTCCTCCACTTATCCTTCCACAGTGACACACAGATAGCTTCATAGAATCATAGAATCGTAGAGTTGGAAGGGACCTCCTGGGCCATCTGGTCCAACCCCCTGCTCAAAGCAGGATTCGCTAAATCATCCCAGTCAGATGTCTGTCCAGCCTCTGTTTGAAGACTTCAATTGAAGTAGAACTCACCACTTCTCGTGGCAGCTTGTTCCACTCATTGATCACTCTAACTGTCAAAAAGTTTTTTCTAATATCTAATCTGTGTCTCCTCCCATTCAGTTTCATCCCATTGCTTCTAGTCTTTCCTTGTGCAAATGAGAATAAAGTTGATCCTTCTACAATGTGACAGCCCTTTAGATATTTGTAGACAGCTATTAAGTCTCCTCTCAGTCTTCTCTTTTGCAAACTAAACATTCCCAAATCCTGCAACCTTTCCTCATAAGACAGGGTTTGCAGACCGGTCACCATTCTGGTCGCTCTTTTCTGAACTTGCTCCAGTTTGTTGATGTCTTTTTTAAAATGTGGTGCCCAAAACTGGACACAATATTCCAGATGAGGTCTGACCAAAGAGGAGTAGAGGGAAATAATGACTTCATGTGATCTAGACTGTATGCTTCTGTTAATACATCCTAGAATTGAATTTGCCTTTTTTGCTGCTGCATCACACTGTTGACTCATATTCAGTCTGTGATCTATTAGTATGCCCAAGTCTTTTTCACATGTGCTGTTGCTTAGCCCTATTCCTCCCATTCTGTATATGCTTTTTTCATTTTTATTGCCCAGATGTAGTACTTTGCATTTTTCCCTGTTAAAAACCACTCTGTTTGTTGCTGCCCACTTCTCCAGTTTATTTATATCTTTTTGAATCCTCTCTCTCTCTTCTCTAGTATTAGCTATCCCTCCTAGCTTTGTGTCATCAGCAAATTTAATCAGTTTACCCTCAATTCCTTCATCTAAATCGTTGATAAAGATGTTGAACAATACAGGGCCCAGGACAGAGCCCTGTGGTACACCACTTGAGACATTCTTCCAACTGGATGTGCAGGCATTTACGACCACTCTTTGGGTCCGATCACTAAGCCAGTTATGAATCCACCTAACAGTTGCCTTGTCCATTCCATACTTAGACATTTTTTCAATAAGGATTGTATGAGGTACTTTGTCAAATGCTTTGCTGAAGTCAAGATATACTATATCTACAGCATTTCCTTGATCCACCCAATCAGTGATTCCATCATAGAAGGAAATTAAGTTAGTCTGACATGACTTATTAGTTACAAACCCATGCTGACTCTGTTTAATCACTTCATTCTTATCCAGGTACTTACATACATGTTGTTTAATAATTTGTTCAAAGATCTTTCCTGGTATAGAAGCCAGACTCACCGGCCTATAGTTGCCTGGGTCCACCTTCTTCCCCTTTTTGAAGATAGGAACAACATTTGCTCTTCTCCAGTCTTCTGGGACTTCTCCTGTTCTCCAAGAATTTTCAAAGATTATGGAGAGGGGTTCAGAAATTTCTTCTGCTATCTCCTTCAGTACTCTGGGGTGTAATTCATCTGGACCTGGTGACTTGAATTCATTTAGGTTAGCTAAGTGTTTCCTCACTATCTTTCTGTTTATAGATATCCTGGATTCTTCTATTCCCTTAATAGGACAGTGAAGAACAGTTGATGTTACATTTCCTTTCTGAGAGAAAACAGATGATAACAGCCGTTACACGGTACTGAGAGGAGCGTGCACGTACACGGCTGTCCGGTGTACGTAAAATTGTCAAACTCCGTGTTTTTTAAGTATACGGACTGACACACGCTGTCTCTCTATAGTTTTGAATGTGATCAAACAGCAAATATATTTAACTGTTTGAAAGCTAGACAAAACTAGAAGGTGCAGGTCTGTAAGAACGGAACATGTCCTCGACTTATTCTCACAGAGTGACACACAGATAGCTTCACTGTGGCTGTGATAACAGCCGTTACACGGTACTGTGTGAGGAGTGTGCACCGCTGTATGGTGTGAAAAAATGCACGCTCAGTACCTCAGCCGGACAAAAAAAAAAAATTGGGATTGCTTTTAAAAAAGCAGTTTGCAGAGCAGTGGGTAAACAGCAATGCAGCCGTCAGGAAGCCTTAGAAGGCAGCCTAACAACCAACACCGCTGATCCACCAAAACATAGCCTCCCCTTGCACTGCACACACAGTGATTGGTGTGTTGTACAGGCAAAATCGCTAGCAGCAGAAGCAGTTTTTTTTTCTTCTTCCCTGCCTAACGCTCTCCCTACAGAATCAGCAGCAGCAACCTCTCCCTATGCTAAGATCGGCAGAAGTAAGATGGCGGTCGGCGTGCACGCCCTTTTACACCCCCTGTGACGCCCACCAAAGCAAGCCAATCACTTGCATGCCCTTCTGAAAGATGGTGGTGACCCCTGCCTATGTCATCACGTTGCCCACAGTGTCTGTGGATCCTGATTGGCTGAAAAAGAGCGCAAAACAAACTTTTGAAACGCGACTTTGGCGCGTAAGTCGCCGACCTCGTGGCCGACCTCATCCTAGGGTCGAGTTTCGTTTCATGAAACCCGACTTTGCCAAAAGTCGGCGACTTTTGAAATTTTTCGACCCGTTTCGCTCAACTCTAATATTAAAGCAATGGAGCCACTTTGTGAGAAAGGGAGAGCAAAAACCAACTTGGGCTTCCATTGTTGGCAAGCCAATGTTTCTACATTAGATTCTTCCAACAGGCGCCGCCGGGGACTACAACCCGCAACACTTGTCGCAAAACTTGGGTTTTTTGCCTTCCCTAAGATCAACAATGTGGAACAGCTGCACTAAAAATAGGCTGAACTAGATGGACATAAGGTCTTCCTTCAGCCTTCAAAACTATGTTACTATGTTACCGCTAACCCCATGAGGCCATGTGGGACACGTTGCATTTCATTGACATGTGTCTCACCCCATGGAATTGCATGGAGTATAGTAAATGGCTTCCCTCACTAGAAGACCCAGAGGGAGGAGAGGACCAAGGAGGAGCAGACCAAAGACGCCGATGGTGAGTTTTTTGCTTTTCCTAACCACTTTCCAGCTATCACGTACAGCATAGTGGTAGCTACTGACCACCATTTTTCAGATTTCACACAAATTATATCCCCACATTTTTGTATTCATTAGATTCTGGATTTTTGGGTAAATCAATAGTGAATCTGATTCGTTTAGTATTGCTTCGCTCATCTGTAATTCTGAGCTGTGAATAAACTCAAAACCTTTCACCAAATCTTTTATATTAACATTGGACATTTCTGAACATTATTGAGTTTTATAAATGTCCAAAAGAACGATGACAAGTTGTGGTAGATATTGTTGTCTCAGTCACAGATCTTGTTTCATCATGTCATGGAGTTGTGTAAATGAGTAACTAAAGCTCGATGGATTTTTGCATCTCTCCAGTATTATCCTTGGCTGCTCGCCTTGATAAGACACACAATTCTCGGCGCTATGGCTTCTGCAGAAGTGACCGGTGTGACGGCTGCTGCAATCCTTCAATATGTGGTGGGCATAGCCCTAAACCTGTACATCCTGCTTGTTTATGTAGGAAACCTGAAAAATGGCCTGTCTCTGAGCCCATCTGATATGATTCACTTCACCAAGGCTCTGGTCAATGTCTCTATGCAAGTGATATTGATTTTAGAAAACATATTATACTTTTGGCCCCATTTGTTTTTAATAAATGAAGTTTTTCTCTTTTTTATGTTCAGTAACTTGTTCGTAGTTGCCTATAATTCTTGGTTGACGGCCTTTCTCTGCGTCTACTACTGCACCAATATCATCTCATGGGGTCACCGAGGCTTTGTTTGGCTGAAGAGGAACCTCTCATCTTACCTTTTCCGTATCCTTCTGGCATCAGGACTTGGTTCAGTTGCTATATCTTCTCTGATATTTTGGTTTAGGGGCACAGAATCTGTCGGGAACAGCACACATCCATCCACGGTTGTCTATGGAACATTCTATCCACATACAGTGTACAAAGTAATACCTGCCACCCTGGGCTCCATCTTACCCTTCTCTATAGCTATCATCGCCACCACGTTGACATCATGGTCTCTAATAAATCACATGTGGAGAATGAAGCAGAACAATTCTCATTCTAAATTGCAAACCCAAATTAATGCCACCAGAACCATGATCCTGTTTCTTCTAAGTGCTGTAATTAGCAATGTAGCGAGCTACTTCTACTTCACCGTGTCAAACGAAACCTCCGATGTTGATGCAATAATCAGCTGGTTTTTTTTTATATCTTTCCTAATTTTAGAAGCCATCATCATCATCCAAAGCAGCGTTAAGCTTAGGAGGACTCTCGGGAAGTTCTTTGTAGGTGCAAGTAGTAACCGAGAGGCTGGGACGTAACATATGGAGGCGATGCAGTGATCATGAAGGGTGTAAAATGCTTTACAAAGCAAAATTTATTTAATGCTAATTTTTATCAGGTTATCATTAATGTCATTGTGTTTATTAATGTCATTAACCTGGTGACAGTGAGGGAGAGGAAGCCATTTACAGTCTGATCTGGGTGTTAAAATTGACCGGATGATGATATCCGAGATTTAAGACCAGTGATCGTTTTATGTGATGGTTGTAATAATGATTATTTCACTACTGTATATTGTGTGAGATAATAATTCAGACAGAAATCAATATTAGCATTTTATATTTGCATCAATTAACATTTTAAATTGTTATTAATCTAGAAATCGACACATTCCATTTTATATAATCAAATCTATTCACTTTATTTTTCCAGGATAAATGTCTTCGTTTTTCATCTCTGTCTCACTAACTTACTGTAGTTAATGTACGTAAGTCTGTCGGCCACATTATGCATGGACTGTATATACTGTATATATAAATATCTGTTTTATATAATATATATTTCTTAAATAATTCATACTTTTGTAGCATTGTTTCCACACCTGTCTTCATCCATTGCTTCATACTTTATATATTTCGTAACAAGCAAAAATTTTAGGCAGGTGGGGAAAAAAATACCTCAAAGTAAGAATTATTTTAAAATATGAATGTTAATAGTTTATTTTTATCAGTCAAGAAAATGGAAAGTGAAGGAAGAAAAGAGAAATGTAAAACACATGAATATTTGTTTTTCAGTTTATACAGAAGAGATGAGTGATTCATATTAAATTTTACAAAATATTTGGATTTGCCCTTTCGATTTATTTTAAAAAGTCTAGAAAAAATGTTGGTCTCCTGCTATTTTTTGGATTGAAAAAATATTTGAAGGGGTTAAATCAATTAATACTGAAACTGCCCGCCCCTCACCTATTATGTTTAGTCTGTTGAGAAGTTTCATGGACACCGCTTTCTCCTGGTTCTTAACCTACCTCTCTGACTGAACCTTCACTGTATCTCTTGTCGCCTCTTCTTTCTCTCACTATTAGGGTTCCTCAGGGTTCAATCTCTGGCTCTCTCCTCTAAGTGTCGGGGTTCCTCAGGGTTTGTCCCCGACTCTCTCCTCTTACTGTCGGGGTTCCTCAGGGTTCACTCCCCGGCCCTCTTCTCTCACTGTTGGGGTTCCTCAGGGTTCAGTCCCTGGCCCTTTCCTCTCACTATTGGGGTTCCTCAGGGTTCAGTCCCCAGCTCCCCTCTCTTACTGTTGGGGTTCCTCAAGGATTAGCTCTTCTCCTTGTGTTCTGCCCCTATTGGACAATCAGTAGATTTGGTTTCCAGTACCATCTCTATGCTGATGACACCCAATTACTCGCTTCTTCTCCTGACATCACGCCTGCATTATTACAAAACACCAGTGATTGTCTTACCACTGTCTCCAACATCATGTCCTCCCTCTATCTGAAACTGATCTGTCAAAAGCTGATCTCCTTGTGTTTCCTCTCTCCATTAATCTACCTATGCCCGATATTGCCATTTCTGTGTTTCTACCATTACTCCCCAGCACCATGCCCACTGTCTTGGGGTCATACTTGATTCAGATCTTTCCGTCACCCCTACATCCAATCACTGGCTCGCTCATGTCACTTGCACTTCACAAACATTTCTAGAGTTCGACCATTTTTCATTTTTGACTCTGCAAAACTTGTACTCTTTCTCTTATTCATTCTCGTCTGGACTATTGTAACTCTCTTCTAATCGGTCTCCCTCTTACCAAACTCTCCCCCCTCCAATCTGTCTTGAATGCTGCAGCCAGGATCATATTCCTCACCAATCGTTACACCGATGCCTCTACCTTGTGCCAGTCATTACACTGGCTACCCATCCACTCCAGAATCCAGTACAAACTTATTACTCTCACCCACAAAGCCCTCCATGGCTCAGCACCACCCTACATCTCCTCCCTTGTTTCAGTATACCACCCTACCCGTGCCCTCCGTTCTGCTAGTGACCTGAGGTTAACATCCTCAATAATCAGAACCTCCCACTCCCGTCTTCAAGACTTCTCATGTGCTGCACCAATTCTTTAGAATTCACTACCCAGGTTAATTCAATAAACCCATAATACCCACAGATTTAAATGTGGCAAAAAAACGCATTTCTTCAGACTGGCCTACCGCCTCACCTCACTTCTCTGACTATCCCTGTTTTGCCCATACAAAATTTTCTTCAAAATCAGGACCCTCATAGCATCTGTCCACACCCTCCATGCACTTAATACCCCTCTGTGTCTGTACTGTACACATACTGGCTGGTGACCGGTTCATGCAGCGTTATGTGCATACGCTATTTAGTATGTTATGGCTCGACCGCACACGAAAAAAACATTTTTTTTTTACCATTTACTTTTGGTGTCTTCAATATTATAATATTCTCATAGATTGTAGCCTGTGAGCAGCCGGACCATCACACCTCTTGGTATCTGTGTTTTGTGTTATTCTGTAATGTCTTTATTGTTTGAACGTCCCCATTAAAGTGCTTCGGAATATGTTGGTGCTATAGAAAAAAATATTATTATTATTATTGTTACATTATTATTTTCACTGGTTCCTGAGTTTTCCAGTGCCGGATATCTTTGGTATCTCCTGTCCATGATGTCACAATTTACATGGCGGTCTACTAATTTCAGGTGACATTAATTATGATGGCGGAAACCAGTGAAGATGACTCAGTGAAGACTGCTCCAGAACATTGCCTAAGAAGTCAAGTAAGGGCCGAATGAGTATAAGAAAAGAGAAAAAAAAATGAAATGTTTCTGATGCCCCAGGATTAAACTCGGAGCATAAGAAGAAACATTTGATTGGTATGAATATATTTTATGCAAACTGAATTTCTTGGCCAAATTTGAGCCAGCGTGTGAAGGACTGCGCCCGTGTGAAACGCGTCGGTGAAGTCTGACCGCATCGAGACTCTGCAACCTACACCAGTGACGTCACATGCATCTCCAACATGTGCCTAGTAATTCCAGGGATGCTTCCAGCCGGACTGCCCTGCATATAGCAGGCAAATCAGGAAGGCGAAACGGGAGGACGTCCCCTCAACAGATTTATCTATTACAGGACCTTTTATGCAGCAGCACATGTGTAACACAGGTATTAGGATGCAGTGACACAGAGGCACAGAGCAAGGGTTAACAGGGGAAAACAATTACTTGTTTAATAGGTACAGGGGTAACCTCCTCGCAGGGAGCAACAGGGGATAAACAAGGTAAAGGCTGAGGGGTACAATGGGTAAAATAACTCAAGATGGCAGATTATAAATGTCAATTTCACTTAGCATAACTCGGATGTCTTTCCGAGTGTGACAGTGTTCACACCGCCAAAAGACTGAAACACAGAAAAACACGGTAAAACAAAATGTGTCCGATGTGGACACGCTTCCATAGTGTGTCCACATCGGACCTTACCTTCCTGAATCCTGCTCATACAGGTACTATACACATGCTCAGGTTTTTAAATACATCGGTTAGGACTGCTCTGATGGGTATACCTTGACGTTTGGTAGAGCGGCTCAGTATACATTTTTTGCAAAAAACGTAACAACCAAATACCCTGTTCTGATATCATCTTTTTACTAGCACTTGCAGTTTACTGTTACTTTTTTACAACAGAGTATTTTGACACGTTTGTTTTTCTGTGTTTTTGTCTTTTGATGGTGTGAGCTCTGTCATACAGACTTGTTCGCTGTGTGCACGGCCCATGTGTTTGTGTCTAATTTGTTTCTTGTTCATGCAAGATTGGGGAGGATTCCACCCCTCCCTTATGGGCCATGCACACAAAAAGCCGTCTTCCACAGCGTATCCACATCGGACCTTACCTTCCTGAATCCTGCTCATATAGGTACTATACACATGGTCAGGTTTTTAAATACATTGGTTAGGGACTGCTCTGATATGGGTATACCTTGACGTTTGGTAGAGCGGCTTAGTATACATTTTTTGCAAAAACCGTAACAACTAAATACCCTGTTTTGTTATCATCTTTTTACTAGCACTTGCAGTTTACTGTTACTTTTTTACAACAGAATATTTTTATGCGTTTGTTTTACTGTGTTTTTCTGTGTTTTCAGTCTTTTGGTGGTGTGAACACTGTCCTACAGACTTGTTCACTGTGTGCATGGCCCATGTGTTTGTGTCCAGGTTTAATCTTTTGCCTATAGCATTTACAGTATATTAGGGATCGTGCCCTCAGCGGCGTGGTAGTGGGTCCAGTAGATTACTATTTCGGCAGCTTCGCTCATCACTTGTATGTCCATACACAAAACAGTGACATAAGCAAATCCTATAATCTCAAGTGACCTCAGAGCATAAGAAGGAACAGTTGATTTGTAGCAATAAGATTTATGCAAACTGAATTTCTTGGCTAAATTTGAGTCAGAGGGAAAATTCTAATCTCGGCAAATGTACTCATCACACATAAAATGCTGAAATAAACAATCCAATAAACTAATACAACAGTGTTTAATTTTTCTTTATAAAAACTTGCTAAATATGAATAAATGTGATATAATCAGTGCAGGCGCTGGCATGACAATGGAAGAGTTCTTGTGGTTCATTAGTGGGTCCAAGCAGTGACTAACTGACTCTGGAGTGAATTATTATCTCCTCCCATGGGGCTAGACTAAATTACTGAATTTAGGGAACCTTTCTACTAAATATACACCAGAAATCGATCCCTTGTTCTCCTTGGTTCCTCCAATCAATATTCTCACAAATAGTCTGTTCTCTTCCATTGCTGACTCATGTTTCCAAAGTTTACAGATTTTTTGTTTTCCTGTGGTTTTTGGCTTCTCCTTTAATATCGGACATGTAAATCATTTTTCCATGACTATTAACATAAAGCTTCAGTAGAGCATCCATCGCAACCATCCATTGAGTGCAGATTTGGAGAGTCCGGCCATAGAGCAGAATCAGATGAGACTCTATATAACTCCTCTGAGGGTTACATCAGGTAGATTGTAGCTGAACCCATGGGATTCACAGGTGATCAACGATGGAATCATAGACCGTAATGACACAAACAGTATTAAAGTAGACTTTTCTCCGACAACATTTGTCTTTGAGGCATTCACAGAAACGGTCTACTAAATTTTGGTTTAATACATTTTTGTACCCGTCTGAAAATATAGATACTGTCCCAAGAACATATCGATGGCGCCCCTTACACTTGTCGGTGTCATGCTGCTCTATGGTTCCATCGCTGGAATTCTGTTTTTATAAATGCGTTGTGAACAGAGTCTATGAAAATCTTACCTTTGTTTTTACAATCCGTTGGCTTTACTGTGATATGATGGTGAGGTTCTTGGTGCCCATTGGCGCCTGGTATTAGGCTATCATCCTGCCATCTTAGTTGATTGGCAGTGTTGGCTTAAGATTAACCATTTTTATTTCCACTGAAGTCCCATATCGGCACATGGACTGAACAGCGAGGGGGTCTTCTGTGTTGAACATTTCTCTGCCAGCACATTCACAGAGTTTCAGCAGAGAGAGCCTCCCGGTGAAGCCATCGCGGCCAATCAATGAAGAAAGCGGAAGGGAATTGACCTTAAAACAAGCCGTGGGGAACGTGCATCAGATCCCGTAGCCCCATCCATGCAACATCTCATTCGCACAGATTTCTGCAAAATGACTTCACAGGGTTATTTTTACAGTAAAGGTAGGATATTTTTCAGGGTAAGTTCCCCTACACCTATCCCTTGCACATATCCCAAAATGGTTCCTCTATTTGTGCTCACATGTGGCCCCAAAAAGGAGGAAAAGTTTATTAAACCCACTATAGCCAGGCGGAGCGGTGACACTATGTCACGCTCTCACTATTGGCTCAAATTTTTTCCAGACTCCTAATTCTCACAAAACAAATTGAATACCGTGTTCTAGTGACAAGACAATGAGGACCCCTGACGTGGGTTTCGAGCTTTCATATTTTGCATCTTTTTATTGCATAATTTTCCGTTTTTATGCAGGATGCAAGAAGGCCCTTTAGTATTGACTGGTTAATTTGGGGTGTCTGTCCTTGTGTGGTGTGTGGATGATATATATTTATACACTGGAGAAAGTAGAAAAAGTACCAACCTGGGAACACAACACTGTCATGAAAAATAATATCAATGGCCTACTAACAGTCAGCAAAGAAAGCTTGCCCAGATACTAAACTAGACGGAACCACTACATTGTGCAGACTGGTTACACTCTACTAGATAGTTTGGTTGGAACCGAGGTATAAACAATGGACAGGGTCTATTAACTATTTTCTTCATTTATTTAATGTTTATTAGGGAGATCATTTTGTGGTTGCTGATTCTCATGTATATAATTTTAGCCTATGCTTCTAAAAAATAAAAAAAAGTGTAGTAGTTTGTTAAATAAATGAGATGCTGATGACTTTTCCTGCTTATAGTTCATCAAGTGTACTGTGCCAAACAGGTCCTGTGCTAACTCCGGATTGGTCCGCTAGCAAGCTCCTGTCTGATTGGCACTGTCTATAAAAGGATCTTTGGCACCCCTATCGGTGCACTAAGATCATGCATATTTGCTGTGTGTGTGTGTAGATGGGACCGTTACCATCCTGTATGCAGGTGTTCCGCTAATAGCACTACGAGTGCGTTTCTAGACAGGCAGTGTAGGGTGGGAACTCCTGCTTGAACTTAGCATCTGCACAAGGCATCCTCAGGCGCGGGCTCAATAGCCACCATGTGTCAGAGCGGGGTCAATCGCCAGCGTAGTGGGGGGTGAGTTATAGGGACCCCAATAGCGTCATTTCCACTATGCTCCTGTGACGTCTAACAGGGCATAGCTTTGAGTGCTCTCAGTTTTCGTACTGCTCTGTGGAGTAACAGAGTCAGGCGCTTTGCACTTTGTTCACACCGAGTGACGTTTAACTCGATGTGTTTATGGTGCTTACTCGCGTCTACACTCCGGCATTGCTCTCTAGCTGCAGTTTATCCATCACCGCACAGTGGACCCTGGATTGCGACTGCACTTTCTAATAATTTGCATTTAGTGCAATCCGCAAACCCTAACACTGAGAAAAAAAACAAATTCAAGTTAAACAGTTTTTCCATGACTCATACGTCAAACATGGAATTTTCCACCATCACCAAACCGAAGTTACTGATTCAATCAGACTCATCCACAGGAGGCTCATGATGCCGTCTACAGTATGGGTTCGTCTTATAATTTCCACCATCTTTGGCAGCGGGACGGCATTTATTTTGAATAGAGTTGAGCGACTTTAGGTTTTTTAGGGTCGAGTTTCGTTTCGTGAAACCCGACTTTTCCAAAAGTCGGGTCGAGCAAGATCGTCCGATTATAGGGAAAAGTCGGGGTCGTCCCGAAACCCGAAACCCAATGTAAGTCAATGGGGAATAAAAGTCGGCAGTGAGAGGAGGACAGGAAACACACCTACAGTGCCCATTTGAATGCCAAAAGCATCAATTCTTCTTACTTAAGCTTGTCAACCTTAATTAACTTCATAATACAAGTTACGCACTGAAAAATGGGTGTTATTTGGCTAAAGTTGTGGGGGGGTAGGGCTGGCTCCAGGTTTTCATGTGCCCTGGGCGAAAGAGCGCCCCTTTAACACATACCACAACTCATCATGCTCCGATACGGCAGAGAAATAGCGGTATAGTACAATGAAAAATACCTCACTTTTTACATCTCATGACGAGGCCCATCTATTTCTCCATACAGAATCATTGGTCCCATATAATGTTTGAAACAGTATATGATGAGCTCCACATAATGCTACAGTATATGTTGGTCCCCATGGATGAAGCTCCACTGTCTTATGGGTCCAAATAATGCTCCAAACATAATGGGCCCCATTTCTAATGCTCTAGTGTATAATGGGCCCTGTAAATGCTGCTCCAGTGTCTGATGTCCACCTTTGGAATGTTCCAGTGTATGGTGGGCCCCATCTATAATTCTCCAGAGAATAGTGCTCCCCAAAAATTGCTGTCCCAACATTGAAAACAATCAAATAAGTCTCCTCGCTAGGGAATCCTTGTACTAGTCTGGACTCCTCGTCGTCCCCATCTTCCATCTCACTGCACAGTATTTCAACCTTGCAAGTGCTGTGATCCTGAGCAAGCAGGGGGGGCCCACTCGTTGGCGACGGCACTGGCACAGGGCCCCTGATAGTACGGTGGTGTGTCTGATGGCGGGTGGGCCGAACCTGCACTTTCATCTGCAGCTTCCTCTTTGTCACCGTGTAAGATGGAACTGTATATGGGAAGGGTAACCTGAGTTTCATCAGGGTCAGATTCAGGCCGTGTAGCGTGCGAGGGGAATGTAGTGGTCTGGGTCAATGTACCAGCAGATTCATCGAGCAGTGGCTGGGCATCAGTGCACTTGTGTCGCCCCCAGGAGTACGGTCGCCACAGTGGCATTACCTTCCTCCTAGGGAGTGTGATGTCATGCTTGGGAGCAACGAAGGATCTCTCTAGCAGGTTAACTGATTGGGCGGTGTTATTCCCACGAGTCATGACCCTCCAAACAGCGTTCATGAAGGCAAAGTGTTTGTTTTACGTGGGCAGTATGGTTGCAAAGCTGAACCTTAAAGGAATGTCCAGAAGGGCACCACCAGGAGTGGAGCCTACGGCGTAATTTGACTCAACACGGGCAACCTCAACCATGCCAGCTACAGAACAGATGCACACATTGCAAGCTTAATTCCATTAATGAACGAGACTCCGTCATGCCCCGCGGTGCGAGTCCGGCTTACTAGAGGGACACGTGAGGCTCTGGCACATGAGATTGGCCAATAACTGGTGTGTCATGCCCTTACATGTCCGTGGCTGCATGTGCGCTACACTGAAAAGGCCAGCGTTTGTCGCTTACAGGTGCAGATAACCAGCTGAACAACGTTAGAGAAGGGGATCTGTGATTACAATTATTACCCGCGAACGATGATTTCCCAGTAAGTGCAGGTCAACCGCAGTTCCGGAATTAGGCCTAACCGTCATTCCTGAAAAAATTAAAAACTTACGTGTGCAAACCACAGGTGCTGTAGCTTGCTTAACAGCTCGCCAGCCGTTCTCACGCCCAGTATGGATTACACGTGATTGCACAAAGGTGAGAAAGGGTACCGTATCCCCAGATAACATGTATGGATAGCGTACACATTCAAAATATATGTCTATACATCAGGAGGCAGGCTCAGACGGTGTTAGGCCCAGTATGGATTGCACGTGATTGCACAAAGGTTAGAAAGGGTACCGTATCCCCAGATAACATGTATGGATAGCGTACACATTCAAAATATATGTCTATACATCAGGAGGCAGGCTCAGACGGTGTTAGGCCCAGTATGGATTACACGTGATTGCACAAAGGTGAGAAAGGGTACCGTATCCCCAGATAACATGTATGGATAGCATAGTGTACACATTCAAAACATATGTCTATACATCAGGAGGCAGGCTCAGATGGTGTTAGGCCCAGTATGGATTGCACGTGATTGCACAAAGGTTAGAAAGGGTACCGTATCCCCGGATAACATGTATGGATAGCATAGTGTACACATTCAAAATATATGTCTCAGGAGGCAGGCTCAGATGGTGTTAGGCCCAGTATGGATTACACGTGATTGCACAAAGGTTAGAAAGGGTACCGTATCCCCGGATAACATGTATGGATAGCGTACACATTCAAAATATATGTCTATACATCAGGAGGCAGGCTCAGACGGTGTTAGGCCCAGTATGGATTACATGTGATTGCACAAAGGTTAGAAAGGGTACCGTATCCCCAGATGACATGTATGGATAGCGTACACATTCAAAATATATGTCTATACATCAGGAGGCAGGCTCAGACGGTGTTAGGCCCAGTATGGATTGCACATGATTGCACAAAGGTTAGAAAGGGTACCGTATCCCCAGATAACATGTATGGATAGCGTACACATTCAAAATATATGTCTATACATCAGGAGGCAGGCTCAGACGGTGTTAGGCCCAGTATGGATTGCACGTGATTGCACAAAGGTTAGAAAGGGTACCGTATCCCCAGATAACATGTATGGATAGCATAGTGTACACATTCAAAATATATGTCTATACATCAGGAGGCAGGCTCAGACGGTGTTAGGCCCAGTATGGATTGCACGTGATTGCACAAAGGTTAGAAAGGGTACCGTATCCCCAGATAACATGTATGGATAGCGTACACATTCAAAATATATGTCTATACATCAGGAGGCAGGCTCAGACGGTGTTAGGCCCAGTATGGATTGCACGTGATTGCACAAAGGTTAGAAAGGGTACCGTATCCCCGGATAACATGTATGGATAGCGTACACATTCAAAATATATGTCTATACATCAGGAGGCAGGCTCAGACGGTGTTAGGCCCAGTATGGATTGCACGTGATTGCACAAAGGTTAGAAAGGGTACCGTATCCCCGGATAACATGTATGGATAGCGTACACATTCAAAATATATGTCTATACATCAGGAGGCAGGCTCAGACGGTGTCAGGCACATTATGGATTTGACGGCCCAGATTACACAGCGGAGGAGCAGGGAGAGGTAAAGATTGCAAATGCTGGGGCCCTGCCCAAGCAAGGGGGGGCCCACTCGTGGGCGTCGGTACTGGCACTGGGCCCCTCATAGTACAGCGGTGTGTCTGACGGCGGGTGTGCACCACCACCATCAGAGACACTTGATTGCACTATGAGGGACCCTGTGCCAGTGCCCGCGCCCAAGAGTCGGCCTACCCACCTGTCCAGGGCAACGGCACTCGCACGGTGTCATGCGCTAGGTGTTGACCCCGGCCATGGGGGGAGGCAGCACAGTTAGGGAGTTTTAGAAAGTGGCATATGTTGATGTTGGACATTCAGCTGATGCAAAAGGCGAAATAGGTGAAGTCCCAGGAAGAGGTGGACCAAAGCAAGCCATTTTTCTGTCACCCTATGTGTCATCAGGGGAAGGTGGGACAAAATCCTTGGAAACCCATGCATGGTTCATTTTAATGAAGGTTAGATCATCCACATTTTGGGTTGACAGACAGTCAGGATTGATCCAGCTGCACTGAAGACTCTTTCCGATAGCACACTTGCAGCTGGGCAAGCGAGCTCCTGTAAGGCATATTGGGCCAATTCAGGCCAGGTGTCCAGTTTAGCGGCCCAATAGTCAAAGGGGAATGACCTGTGTGGGAGAACATCGAAATGGGAGGAAAAGTAGTTTGTAACCATAGTTGACAACTGCTGTCTCCTGTCACTTTCCATCGATGCAGTATTACCAGTTGTGTGAGCGGTATTTGAAAAATCAGTCCACAACATTGTCATGAAACCCCTGTCTCCAACGCCACTTCTGCTGTGTGCACCACGAACACCTCTGCCAAGCTGCCCCTGGCCCGTACGGCTCGTGTGAGAACCATCACCGCTGATGTGTGCTGGGAATGCCTCAAGCAACCGATTTACCAGAGTTGCTTGTTTATTAGCCAATATTAGGTCAAGGTTCTCCTGTGGCATGATGTCTTGTAATTTGCCTTTATAGCGTGGATCCAGGATGCTGGCCAACCAGTAGTCGTCATCGTTCATCATTTTGGCAATGCGGGGGTCCCTTTTTAGGATCTGCAAGGCATAATCTGACATGTGGGCCAATGTTCCCGGTGTCAATGATGCACTGCGAGTGCTGGTTGGAGGAGCACTTTCTGGCAAATCCACATCCCTCCAGTCACGCACAAACCCTGTACCAGACCTTGCCACGCCAACATTTTCACTTGCCCCACGAGATGCATCCTCCTCCCCTAAGTAATCATCCCCATCATCATCCTCCTCCTCCTCTTCTTCCTCCACCTCGTCCAGGAGAGGTCCCTGAGCAGACAATGGCTGAATGTCATCAAGGATTCCCTCCTCCTCTTCCTCCTCATCAACATTGGCTGCAGACGCCTGCTCCTTAAGGTGCGTCAAAGTTTGCATGAGCAGACGCATAAGTGGGATGCTCATGCTTAGGATGGCGTCGTCTGCGCTTACCAGCCGTGTGCATTCCTCAAAACACTGAAGGACTTTACAGAGGTCTTTCAGCTTCGACCACTGCACACCTGTCAACTCCATGTCTGCTCTCAAAGTGCCTGGCCGTGTATCCTCCCACAAATGCATTATGGCCTGCCTCTGCTCGCACAGCCGCTCCACCATGTGCAGGGTGGAGTTCCACCTTGTTGCAATGTCGATAATGAGGCGGTGGTTGGGAAGGTGGAGCAATCGCTGCAGCTTCTGCATACGAACGGAGTGTACAGGCGACAGGCGGATGTGCGTGCACAGTCTTCGCACCTTCTGGAGCAGGGCTGTTAACTCCGGATAATTTTTGAGGAAGCACTGCACCACCAGGTTCAAGGTGTGAGCCAAGCAAGGTATGTGGCTGAGTTTTGAATGGGCTATGGCTGCCACAAAATTACGGCCGTTATCACTAACTACCTTGCCTGCCTCAAGACGTACACTGCCCAGCCATGACTCAGTTTGTCGCTTCAAGTACTCGGCCAGCACCTCGGCGGTGTGTCTGTTGCCCAAACACACCATCTGCAACACAGCCTGCTGACGCTTTCCACTAGCTGCTCGATAGGGGGACACATCGTGTGCAACAGTGGCAGCTGCAGATGGAGTGCTCTTACGACTGCGCTCTGTGGACGAGCTTTCGCTTCTGGAGGAGGAGGAGGAGGGTCGAACGCCTACAGCCAACTGTTTCCTATACCGTGGGCTAGGCAGCACTGTCCCACCACCGCTGTCCCCTGTGGACCCTGCATCCACCACATTAACCCAGTGCGCAGTGATGGACACGTAACGGCCCTGGCCATGCCGACTGGACCATGCATCAGTTGTGAGGTGCACCTTTCCGCTCACTGACTGCTTGAGTGCATGGACAATGCGGTCTTTCACATGATGGTGGAGGGCTGGGATGGCTTTGCGAGAGAAGAAGTGGCGACTGGGTAGGTCATAGCGTGGTACTGCATAGGCCATGAGTTCGCGGAAAGCTGTGCTTTCCACCAACCGAAAGGGCATCATCTCAAACGAGATTAGTTTGGCAATGTGGGCGTTCAAACCCAGTGTATGCGGATGAGAGACTGAGTACTTTCTTGACCTACTCATAGTGTCTGGGAGGGTGAGCTGGACTTGAGAGCTGCATATGGTGGAAGTAGCGGTGGACAGGGCGGACTGAGAGAGGGTTGATGATGGTGATGGAGTTGGTGTTCTTTCTGATGGCCTAGAATCAGTCTTTCGTTGATATAACAGTGGGATTCCCTGACTGCT
Organism: Dendrobates tinctorius; assembly: GCF_039654945.1. Taxonomy (NCBI): domain Eukaryota; kingdom Metazoa; phylum Chordata; class Amphibia; order Anura; family Dendrobatidae; genus Dendrobates; species Dendrobates tinctorius. The sequence goes on from NW_027361968.1 coordinate 1,381,661, forward strand.
GTGGCCTTGCAACGACACCTCAACATTTGCTGCTGTGCTAACCGGTGGGCTTACAGTGGGGGAAACAATGTAGCGTTGCTGACTACTTTCGTTGTGATCAGTTGCACATGTGGCACTTGAGGTTTGGTGTTGTGTCCACGCTTGCAAGTGCATGCTGGTTAAATGTCTAAGCATGCAACTGGTATTCAAATTTTTCAGATTTTTCCCTCAGCTAAAGGTCTTTGCGCACTTCTTACAGATAACCTTGGCCTGATCATGAGGATTTTGTTCAAAAAAGTGCCACACTGCACTCTTCCTACTTTGGCAGACATTTTGCGGCCTAGCACGCTGTGACCTTTTGACCCTCTGGACAAGCTGTCCAGCAACTCTTTTGATTTTTGGAACCTGTCTTTGGAGTGCTCCGGGCCTGCCAGATAACAGCTGTTGCGATGTCGATGTCGCTGTTGATGCTCCTCATCTGAGCTATTGGAAGCAGCACCCTCTTCCCCCAATGGATGCCAATCTGGGTCAACAACTGGGTCATCCATCACCTCCTCTTCTATGTCATGTGCACCTTCCTCTGTGTCACCGTGTATGGTGGTATAGGGTGCGGGAAGGGGCACCTGAGTCTCATCAGGGTCAGAATCTGGCTCTGTACACTGCGAGGACAATGTAGTGCTCTGAGTGAATGTACCAGCAGAATCATCCATCAGCGGCTGTGCATCAGTGCACTCCATGTCAGATTCATCTTGGCCTGGGTAATTCACCATTTGACTTGATAATCCAGGCATGGTATGTGAAAACAGCTCCATGGAGTAATCAGTACTATGGCCTGCGTCATCCTTCAATCTTGGTTGGGGTGAAGGACACAAGGAAAGGTGTGGTTCATGAACATGAGCCTCCAATGACGACTCAGTGCTTTTACTTTTTACAACTGAAGAAGAGGAGGCGATAGAGCTGGAGGCTGAGTCAGCAATGTAAGACAAAACTTTTTCCTGATGCTCTGGCTTTAAAAGCGGTTTGCCAACTCCTAGAAAACTAAGCGTTCGAGGCCTTATGTAGCCAGACGATGACGCAGGCTCAACACCTCCTGCATTCGGTCCTATTTTGCTCTTGCCACTACCATCAGATCCACCACCAACACCATCATTACCAGCTGCCAACCCCCGCCCAATTCCATGGCCTCTTCCACCAGCCTTCCTCATTTTTGGTAGAAATGTAGACAAAATCCAACAAACTATATAGTAATGTAAAACAAGGTACAAGGTGTCTATAGGACAGGGGAGATTTTTAATTTCTGCACACACTTGTGGACACTGGACACTTTTGGATTGTGTGAGACCCACTGAGTATCTGAGCGCTCTGTCACAGGCTCGATGGCAGAGCTGTGACCAAAGTGACTAGAGGATAAGGGAGATTTTTAATTTCTACACACACTTGTGGACACTGGACACTTATGGATTTTGTGAGGCCCACTGAGTATCTGAGCGCTCTGTCACAGGCTCGATGGCAGAGCTGTGACCAAAGTGACTAGAGGATAAGCGAGATTTTTAATTTCTGCACACACTTGTGGACACTGGACACTTATGGATTGTGTGAGGCCCACTGAGTATCTGAGCGCTCTGTCACAGGCTCGATGGCAGAGCTGTGACCAAAGTGACTAGAGGATAATGGAGATTTTTAATTTCTGCACACACTTGTGGACACTGGACACTTATGGATTTTGTGAGGCCCACTGAGTATCTGAGCGCTCTGTCACAGGCTCGATGGCAGAGCTGTGACCAAAGTGACTAGAGGATAAGGGAGATTTTTAATTTCTGCACACACTTGTGGACACTGGACACTTATGGATTGTGTGAGGCCCACTGAGTATCTGAGCGCTCTGTCACAGGCTCGATGGCAGAGCTGTGACCAAAGTGACTAGAGGATAAGGGAGATTTTTAATTTCTACACACACTTGTGGACACTGGACACTTATGGATTTTGTGAGGCCCACTGAGTATCTGAGCGCTCTGTCACAGGCTCGATGGCAGAGCTGTGACCAAAGTGACTAGAGGATAAGGGAGATTTTTAATTTCTGCACACACTTGTGGACACTGGACACTTATGGATTGTGTGAGGCCCACTGAGTATCTGAGCGCTCTGTCACAGGCTCGATGGCAGAGCTGTGACCAAAGTGACTAGAGGATAAGGGAGATTTTTAATTTCTGCACACACTTGTGGACACTGGACACTTATGGATTTTGTGAGGCCCACTGAGTATCTGAGCGCTCTGTCACAGGCTCGATGGCAGAGCTGTGACCAAAGTGACTAGAGGATAAGGGAGATTTTTAATTTCTGCACACACTTGTGGACACTGGACACTTATGGATTGTGTGAGGCCCACTGAGTATCTGAGCGCTCTGTCACAGGCTCGATGGCAGAGCTGTGACCAAAGTGACTAGAGGATAAGGGAGATTTTTAATTTCTGCACACACTTGTGGACACTGGACACTTATGGATTGTGTGAGGCCCACTGAGTATCTGAGCGCTCTGTCACAGGCTCGAGGCAGAGCTGTGACCAAAGTGACTAGAGGATAAGGGAGATTTTTAATTTCTGCACACACTTGTGGACACTGGACACTTATGGATTGTGTGAGGCCCACTGAGTATCTGAGCGCTCTGTCACAGGCTCGATGGCAGAGCTGTGACCAAAGTGACTAGAAGATAAGGGAGATTTTTAATTTCTGCACACACTTGTGGACACTGGACACTTATGGATTGTGTGAGGCCCACTGAGTATCTGAGCGCTCTGTCACAGGCTCGATGGCAGAGCTGTGACCAAAGTGACTAGAGGATAAGGGAGATTTTTAATTTCTGCACACACTTGTGGACACTGGACACTTATGGATTGTGTGAGGCCCACTGAGTATCTGAGCGCTCTGTCACGGGCTCGATGGCAGAGCTGTGACCAAAGTGACTAGAGGATAAGGGAGATTTTTAATTTCTGCACACACTTGTGGACACTGGACACTTATGGATTTTGTGAGGCCCACTGAGTATCTGACCGCTCTGTCACAGGCTCGATGGCAGAGCTGTGACCAAAGTGACTAGAGGATAAGGGAGATTTTTAATTTCTGCACACACTTGTGGACACTGGACACTTATGGATTGTGTGAGGCCCACTGAGTATCTGAGCGCTCTGTCACAGGCTCGATGGCAGAGCTGTGACCAAAGTGACTAGAGGATAAGGGAGATTTTTAATTTCTGCACACACTTGTGGACACTGGACACTTATGGATTTTGTGAGGCCCACTGAGTATCTGAGCGCTCTGTCACAGGCTCGATGGCAGAGCTGTGACCAAAGTGACTAGAGGATAAGGGAGATTTTTAATTTCTGCACACACTTGTGGACACTGGACACTTATGGATTGTGTGAGGCCCACTGAGTATCTGAGCGCTCTGTCACAGGCTCGATGGCAGAGCTGTGACCAAAGTGACTAGAGGATAAGGGAGATTTTTAATTTCTGCACACACTTGTGGACACTGGACACTTATGGATTGTGTGAGGCCCACTGAGTATCTGAGCGCTCTGTCACAGGCTCGATGGCAGAGCTGTGACCAAAGTGACTAGAGGATAAGGGAGATTTTTAATTTCTGCACACACTTGTGGACACTGGACACTTATGGTTTGTGTGAGGCCCACTGAGTATCTGAGCGCTCTGTCACAGGCTCGATGGCAGAGCTGTGACCAAAGTGACTAGAGGATAAGGGAGATTTTTAATTTCTGCACACACTTGTGGACACTGGACACTTATGGATTGTGTGAGGCCCACTGAGTATCTGAGCGCTATGTCACAGGCAGAAATTGGCTAGTGTATCACAAACTACAAGGTGTATGTAGAATTGGGCAGAGTAGGAATCTCCCTAGAGTGCAGGTCTGTAAGAACGGAACATGTCCTCGACTTATTCTCACAGAGTGACACAGATAGCTTCACTGTGGCTGTGATAACAGCCATTACACGGTACTGTGTGAGGAGCGTACACCGCTGTATGGTGTGAAAAAATGCACGCTCAGTACCTCAGCAGGACAAAAAAAAAAATTGTGATTGCTTTTAAAAAAGCAGTTTGCGGAGCAGTGGGTAAACAGCAATGCAGGAATGTCAGGAAGCCTTAGAAGGCAGCCCAACAACCAACACCACTGATACACCACTATATAGCCTCCCCTTGCACTGCACAGTGACTGGTGTGTTGTACAGGCAAAATCGCTAGCAGCAGAAGCAGTTTTTGGTGTCTTCTTCCCTGCCTAACGCTCTCCCTACAAAATCAGCAGCAGCAGCAGCTCTCCCTATTCTTAGATCAGCATGAGTAACATGGAGGTCGGCGTGCACGCCCTTTTATACCCCCTGTGACGCCCCCCAAAGCAAGCCAATCACTTGCATGCCCTTCTGAAAGATGGTGGTGACCCGTGCCTATGTCATCACGTTGCCCACAGTGACCGTGGATCCTGATTGGCTGAAAAAGAGCGCAAAACAAACTTTTGAAACGCGACTTTGGCGCGTAAGTCGCCGACCTCGTGGCCGACCTCATCCTAGGGTCGGGTTTCGTTTCATGAAACCCGACTTTGCCAAAAGTCGGCGACTTTTGAATTTTTTCGACCCGTTTCGCTCAACTCTAATTTTGAACATTTGCATCTTGGTTGGTAGTGCGAAAAATCTGAGGACCGGACAAAAACCAAATCCTACTGATATAATCCACCTTGTCATAGCAGCGGTGAACATCGCTCTCCAGTGTTTGCTCAGCTTCCAGGGTCCATCATCTATTTTCTTCATTCCTTTACTGTTTATTAGGGAGGTCTATGTCCTAACCATCGTGGACATGATGACTCTCTTGTATCTAACCTACTGGCTCACTGCCTGGCTATGTAACTATTACTGTGTCACCACCTCTACCTTCAGTCATCCATTTTTTTGTCTGGTCCAAGAGGAACATCTCAATGTATCTACCACGACTTCTTCTTCTGTCAGCAGCCGGCTGTTTCTTCATTAGTCTGCTCACAATCTGGACAGCAACTGTGCAAATCACTTTACAATCTCCTGTGAATAGCATCCAGGATCCCACATTTATCAGTAGGTCTTTCCATCTTCAGCCTTTTCACATACAAACTGCGTCTTTTGTAGTACGTTGCATGCCATTTATACTTATGATGGTCTCTATCACATCGACAAACTCTTCGCTTTTAAGGCATCTACAGAACATGAGGCAGAAGTATTCCACACCATGCTGTTGTCTCACTTTGTCTGGATGTATGGGAATTGCCTGAAGCAGGGCAGAGTCAATGCTGATCGGCTGCAGGGAACGCGTTGACTTAACAATGTCACACGATCCCCGAAAGCCACTGCTAACACCAGAGGAACTGTACTGGCATCGGAGGTCTGTTATTATTTTACGAGTGGGAAACATAGGAGTAAAGAAGGGGATGTGTGAGATCTGGACAACCGCTTTAACAGTAGAGATTTCTGACATGAGTAATGTCTGAACCGGGGAGCACATAAGTTATGGGAGATGATTAGTCCTTGTTGTCTCAGTCACAGATCTTGATTCATTGCATCATGGAATCATGTAAATGAGTAACGAAAGCTCGATGAATATTTGCATCTCTCCAGTCTTATAATTGGCTACTCGCTTTTGATAAGGCACAGAACTCTTGGTGCTATGGCGTCTGCAGAAGTGATCGGTGTGGCTGCTGCTGAAATCCTTGAATATGTGGTGGGCATAGCCTTAAACCTGTACATCCTGGTCATTTACAAAGGAAACCTGAAAACTGGCCTCTCTCTGGGCCCATCCGATATGATTCACTTCACCAAGGCTCTGGTTAATGTCTCTATGCTAATAGTGATGATGTTACAAAGTGTAATATATTTTTGGCCTTTTCTGTTTTATGCAAAGGGAGTTTTTTTCTTTTTTATGTTCAGTAACTTGTTCGTAGTTACCTATAATTCTTGGCTGACGGCCCTTCTCTGTGTCTACTACTGCACCAATATCATCTCATGGGGTCACCACGTTTTTGCTTGGCTGAAGAAAAGCCTCTCGTCTTACCTGCTCCACATCCTTCTTGTATCAGGACTTTGCTCAGCTGCTATATGTTCTCCGGTATTTTGGCTTACTGGCACAGAATCTGCCGGGAACAGAACACATCCATCCATGGTTTCCCAAGAAACAATCCATCTACATACAACATACAGAATAATTTCCACCACCCTGGGCTCCATCTTACCCTTCTCTATATCTTTCATCTCCACCATGTTGACATCGTGGTCTCTTATAAATCACATGTGGAGAATGAAGCAGAATAATTCTCATTTTAAATTACAAACCCAGATTAATGCCACCAGAACCATGATCCTGTTTCTCCTCAGTTCTGTAATCTACAATGTAACGCTCTATTTTTTCTTCACTGTCACACCCGGGACCTTCAGTGTTGATGCAATAATCATCTGGTTTGTTATTATGTCCTACCTAATATCAGAAGCCATCATCATCATCCAAAGTAGCGTCAAGCTTAGGAGGACTCTTGTAGGGAAGTTCTTTGTAAGGGCGAGTAGTAACCGAGAGGCTGGGACGTAACAGATGGAGGCGATGCAATTATCATGAAGGGTCTAATACATTTCTCAAAGCCAAATTTAGATTATAACTTAATAAAAATTAGCAATTATCTTTATTAATATTTTCAACTTGTGACAGTGAACCTGAACAATTTATTGTCTGATTTGGGTTGTCATCCACTTTATAATAGGGGAGAGCATAAAAGTGTTTAAGGTGACCAGGTGATGAGATTTGAGACCAGTGATCATTTTCTGTTATAGTTGTAATGATTATTTCAGAACCATGTAATGTGGCGGACAATTTATACAAATGAATAGGGCACATTTTATCTTTGTACTAATTTAACTTTTGATTTATTGTTCTGTCTCTGACATCTAATTGTTATCTGATTGTTTGTTTGCATAATTTTGTAGTTTCATATAGGAAATTTGTATATTTAAGAGTTTAACAAGCTTTATTTGTCTGCAGTGTTTTGGCTCCCTCTAGTGGCCAGAGTCATGTTCACAGTCCTATTTTCTGTTTTTCTTTCCATTTTCTATGTCTGAATCTTCTCCCTTCTTTTGCAATGCATTATGGTTAGCTCAGCCTCCATCTCCCTCCACTTTCCTCCATTTTCCTTCAACCTGTATCTAAGAAGGAGCTCATCCATTGATGTCCCTTTGCGATTGCATTGCCGATATGTACTTATGCCTTCTGTAGGCAATTTCTGTCCTAATGTTAGCATAGCATAGTCAGTTGCTCCCTGGTCAGTCCTAGCTTGTAACCTTCATGCACTATGTATAACATGTATAATGTGTACATCTGCTGTACCCTGTACTGATTGTATGTATTATGATTGTTAACAGTTTCACCGCGCCAATGTACTATCAAGTTCAATAAAGGCACAGACTCAACCACAATCTTCTTATTGGACCCGATATAGTGGTTTAGCTGTCTGTATAAGCTGCAATGAGTCTGCCTCATTTAGTGAGGACAGAACATTTATGTTTATCAAATCGAGAAAACTCCACATTCATTTTTACATGATCAGATCTATTCACTCTATTTTACACAAGAAATAATTTTGTTTTTCATCTCTGTCTCACTAACTCGGAGATTTCATTTTTGTATCTAAGTCTTTCAACCACATTATATATTTTTACAGTATTGGGCAAAAGTAAAAATTAGTACAAAAGTATGTAAGGTAGCGCTTGTCATTAAGGTAGGGGATACTCGCTAGGCAGCCAAATAACCAGGTTCGGCACGGGTTTCTCATATAACTCCAACAGTCCATGCGGTTTATTAGGCATCATAAACCATGAACAGCAACAGAAAGTTCATATAAAACAGCATAGCGTCCATGACAGAGCTCTGCTCTATTATCCCTGTGGTCACACAGGCTTTGTTATGTCCAGTACGCAGGCTCTCTAGCCTCACAGTTATATCCCCTGTCCGGGTTACCTCATAGCTGCTTCTCAGTGCAGATGTTCATTCCCCCTCCTGGGAACTCTCAGACACATGCAGCCATGATAGACAGCATCCCCACGTGCACTCAGGAAGGCAGACACATCTCCCTGCACTAGACCTTCCATACGGACCAATCGGGTCCAAGCATTCACTCATGTGACCTACCCTGGTCACCTTATATGGTCCGTAGCCACGCCCACCGAATGACATGGCTATGACCTCATCACAGGTCCTACAGCCATTCACACACATATACTTTACTATGGGCGTTTTAGACACCCGTCCCTAGGTGGGTTTATAGGTGATTGATCCCACCCATCTCACCAAACACCTGAAGGCTTCTCCCTAACACATTGGAACAATACATCAGCTCTGCTGATCAGCACATAATCAAGCCTTCATCCCAAGGCCACCCACCTTGAGATACATACCGGTCATTTAGGACCCTGCTCCTATTACCACCCTGGATATGGCTATACGCCCATCCTGGAACACCCACACAGTGCCCCCTAGCGGACACAGTGGTCACTACACCACAAGTACCATTATTAATAGTTTGTATCAATCAACGGATTGCAAAGAGACTGAAGAAAAGAAAAATCTGAATCACATTAATATTTTTTATTCTGTTTGTCTAGTAGAGATGAGTAATTCACTTTTAATTTTACCAAATATTTGGATTTGCCCTTTGGATTTATTTGAGCAAATGCTTACAAATGGTGCCCTTCTGCTATACTGCTGGCTTGAAAAGGGGTATAAAGGGGTTAAAATAAAATTAATACTCAACCGGCACTTACATATCACCTTCAGTCTGATCACCACTGCTCCATTCTTAGAGTTTTACAGTGTTGGAAATGTTTGGTTTGTCCTGTCCGTGATGTCACAATTTACTCTGCAGTCTGTTGAGCGCAGAAGGCGTTAAATATCAAAGGTCTCATAAACCACTGATGACCCATGGAAGACTGTGCCAGAAGACTGTAAGGAATTAGGTAAGGGAAGTATAAATGTAACTTTTTTTTCTTTTCTTTCTCTTTCTTAAAAAAAAAAAAATATCAGTTTATTATTGTGCAGAATCTGCAGTGACCTCAGAGCATAAGAAAGAACATTGGATTTGCAGCAATGAGATTTATGGAAACTGAATTTCTTGGCCAAATTTGAGCCAAAGGGCAAATTCTAATTCTGGCAAATTTACTCTTCACTATATTTACATACACAAAATACCGTATATACTCGTGTATAAGCCGAGATTTTCAGCACACTTTTTTGGGCTGAAAACGCCCCCCTTGGCTTATACACGAGTCATTGTCCCATGGGGTTGGCAGGAGAGGGGAAACGGCAGGAGCCGGCAGCTGTCACATCGTACTCACCCACTCCTCGCGCCATTGCTGCAAGTCCTCCCTGCATCTCTCTGTTGTCTCACTTCAATGAGGGGTACCACGTGACCGCTGAACACAGGAAGATGCTGCCTCGCCGGGTCTACAGAGAGATGCAGGGAGGACTTGCAGCAATGGCGCGAGGAGTGGGTGAGTATGACAAGGGGGAGGATGAGGAGAGCCGAGCTATGCATACAACAGGGGGAGGATGGAAGAGCCATGCATACAACAGGGGGAAGACGGAGGAGCCATGTATACAACAGGGGGAGGATGGAGGAGCCATGCATACAACAGGGGGAGGATGGAGGAGCCATGCATACAACAGGGGGAGGACGGAGGAGCCATGTATACAACAGGGAGAGGACGGAGGAGCCATGTATACAACAGGGGGAGGACAGAGGAGTCATGCATACAACAGGGGGAGGACAGAGGAGTCATGCATACAACAGGGGGAGGACGGAGGAGCCATGTATACAACAGGGGGAGGACAGAGGAGCCATGCATACAACAGGGGGAGGATGGAGGAGCCATGCATACAACAGGGGGAGGACGGAGGAGCCATGTATACAACAGGGGGAGGACAGAGGAGTCATGCATACAACAGGGGGAGGATGGAGGAGCCATGCATACAACAGGGGGAGGACAGAGGAGCCATGCATACAACAGGGGGAAGACGGAGGAGCCATGCATACAACAGGGGGAGGACGGAGGAGCCATGTATACAACAGGGGGAAGACGGAGGAGCCATGCATACAACAGGGGGAAGACGGAGGAGCCATGCATACAACAGGGGGAGGACGGAGGAGCCATGCATACAACAGGGGGAGGACGGAGGAGCCATGTATACAACAGGGGGAAGACGGAGGAGCCATGCATACAACAGGGGGAGGACAGAGGAGCCATGTATACAACAGGGGGAGGACGGAGGAGCCATGTATACAACAGGGGGAGGATGGAGGAGCCATGCATACAACGGGGAGGACGGAGGAGCCATGCATACAACAGGGGGAGGACGGAGGAGCCATGCATACAACAGGGGGAGGACGGAGGAGCCATGCATACAACAGGGGGAGGACAGAGGAGCCATGTATACAACAGGGGGAGGACGGAGGAGCCATGTATACAACAGGGGGAAGACAGAGGAGCCATGCATACAACAGGGGGAGGACAGAGGAGCCATGCATATAACAGGGGGAGGACGGAGGAGCCATGTATACAACAGGGGGAGGACGGAGGAGCCATGTATACAACAGGGGGAGGACGGAGGAGCCATGTATACAACAGGGGGAGGACGGAGGAGCCATGCATACAACAGGGGGAGGACAGAGGAGCCATGCATACAACAGGGGGAGGATGGAGGAGCCATGTATACAACAGGGGGAGGACAGAGGAGCCATGTATACAACAGGGGGAGGACGGAGGAGCCATGTATACAACAGGGGGAAGAAAAGAGGAGCCATGTATACAACAGGGGGAGGATGGAGGAGCCATGCATACAACAGGGGGAGGACGGAGGAGCCATGTATACAACAGGGGTAGGATTGAGGAGCCATGTATACAACAGGGGGAAGACGGAGGAGCCATGCATACAACAGGGGGAGGATGGAGGAGTCATGTATACAACAGGGGTAGGATTGAGGAGCCATGTATACAACAGGGGGAGGACAGAGGAGCCATGCATACAACAGGGGGAGGATGGAGGAGCCATGCATACAACAGGGGGAGGATGGAGGAGCCGTGCATACAACAGGGGGAGGACAGAGGAGCCATGTATACAACAGGGGGAAGACGGAGGAGCCATGTATACAACAGGGGGAAGAAAAGAGGAGCCATGTATACAACAGGGGGAGGACGGAGGAGCCATGCATACAACAGGGGGAGGATGGAGGAGCCATGCATACAACAGGGGGAGGATGGAGGAGCCATGTATACAACAGGGGGAGGATGGAGGAGCCATGCATACAACAGGGGGAGGATGGAGGAGCCATGCATACAACAGGGGGAGGACAGAGGAGCCATGCATACAACAGGGGGAGGACGGAGGAGCCATGTATACAACAGGGGGAGGACGGAGGAGACATGTATACAACAGGGGGAGGACGGAGGAGCCATGTATACAACAGGGGGAGGACGGAGGAGCCATGCATACAACAGGGGGAAGACGGAGGAGCCATGCATACAACAGGGGGAGGACGGAGGAGCCATGCATATAACAGGGGGAGGACGGAGGAGCCATGTATACAACAGGGGGAGGACGGAGGAGCCATGTATACAACAGGGGGAGGATGGAGGAGCCATGTATACAACAGGGGGAGGATTGAGGAGCCATGCATACAACAGGGGGAGGATTGAGGAGCCATGCATACAACAGGGGGAGGACGGAGGAGCCATGTATACAACAGGGGGAGGATGGAGGAGCCATGTATACAACAGGGGGAGGATGGAGGAGCCATGTATACAACAGGGGGAGGATGGAGGAGCCATGTATACAACGGGGAGGACGGAGGAGCCATGTATACAACAGGGGGAGGACGGAGGAGCCATGCATACAACAGGGGGAGGATGGAGGAGCCATGCATAAAACAGGGAGACGACGGAGGAGCCATGTATACAACAGGGGGAGGACGGAGGAGCCAAGTATAAAACAGGGGGAAGACGGAGGAGCCATGCATACAACAGGGGGAGGACGGAGGAGCCATGTATACAACAGGGGGAGGATGGAGGAGCCATGTATACAACAGGGGGAGGATGGAGGAGCCATGCATATAACAGGGGGAGGATGGAGGAGCCATGCATACAACAGGGGGAGGACGGAGGAGCCATGTATACAACAGGGGGAGGATGGAGGAGCCATGTATACAACAGGGGGAGGATGGAGGAGCCATGCATATAACAGGGGGAGGATGGAGGAGCCATGCATACAACAGGGGGAGGACGGAGGAGCCATGTATACAACAGGGGGAGGACGGAGGAGCCATGCATACAACAGGGGGAGGATGGAGGAGCCATGTATACAACAGGGGGAGGACGGAGGAGCCATGTATACAACAGGGGGAGGATGGAGGAGCCATGCATACAACAGGGGGAGGACGGAGGAGCCATGCATACAACAGGGGGAGGACGGAGGAGCCAAGTATAAAACAGGGGGAAGACGGAGGAGCCATGCATACAACAGGGGGAGGACGGAGAAGCCATGTATACAACAGGGGGAGGACGGAGGAGCCATGTATACAACAGGGGGAGGACGGAGGAGCCATGCATACAACAGGGGGAGGACGGAGGAGCCATGCATACAACAGGGGGAGGACGGAGGAGCCATGTATACAACAGGGGGAGGACGGAGGAGCCATGTATACAACAGGGGGAGGATGGAGGAGCTATGCATACAACAGGGGGAGGACGGAGGAGCCATGCATACAACAGGGGGAGGACGGAGGAGCCATGCATACAACAGGGGGAGGACGGAGGAGCCATGCATATAACAGGGGGAGGACAGAGGAGCCATGCATATAACAGGGGGAGGACAGAGGAGCCATGTATACAACAGGGGAAGGATGGAGGAGCCATGTATACAACAGGGGGAGTATTGAGGAGCCATGCATACAACAGGGGGAGGATGGAGGAGCCATGTATACAACGGGGAGGACGGAGGAGCCATGTATACAACAGGGGGAGGATTGAGGAGCCATGCATACAACAGGGGGAGGACGGAGGAGCCATGCATACAACAGGGGAAGGATGGAGGAGCCATGCATACAACAGGGGGAGGATGGAGGAGCCATGCATACAACAGGGGGAGGACGGAGGAGCCATGCATACAACAGGGGGAGGACGGAGGAGCCATGCATATAACAGGGGGAGGACAGAGGAGCCATGTATACAACAGGGGAAGGATGGAGGAGCCATGTATACAACAGGGGGAGGATTGAGGAGCCATGCATACAACAGGGGGAGGATTGAGGAGCCATGCATACAACAGGGGGAGGACGGAGGAGCCATGTATACAACAGGGGGAGGATGGAGGAGCCATGTATACAACAGGGGGAGGACGGAGGAACCATGTATACAAGAGGGAGAGCCACACATACCAGGACAGGGATGAGGGGACAATGCATACCAGGACAGGGATGAGGGGACAATGCATACCAGGACAGGGATGAGGGGACAATGCATACCAGGACAGGGATGAGGGGACAATGCATGCCCGGCTTATACCTGAGTCAATAAGCTTACCCAGTTTTCCGTGGCAAAACTAGGTGCCTCGGCTTATATGTGGGTCGGCTTATACTTGAGTATATACAGTACTGGAAAAAAAAACAATCCAATAACCTAATGAAACAGTGACTTTTCTTTATAAAAAATGTTAAATCTTACCAAAGACACTTTGATAGATCCATTGTAATTATAATGTGTGGACTTCCAGACATTAATCTACAGTATAGGGTGTAATGTGTGCAGAGCACTGACCTCACTATGGAGGAGCTCATGTGGTCTGTCGGTGGATCAAGTCACTGACTGACACGAATGTGAATTATTGTCTGCACCAATGGAGCTGGACCAAATGACTGAATATAAGGAACACGGCCACTAAATATTCACGAGAAATCGATCACTTGTTCTTTTAGATTACAAGCAAACAGGTCACAGGTGAGGAGGAGTGATGAGCGAGTACACATTTGGATGCTTTGGGTTGTCATTATGACTATAAAGAGAAAGCACAGTAGTCTGACAATAAATGGCTTCACCCAACCACTGACCATGAGTGGAGGAGAAGGTTTGGTGCTATCATTCACATTCTCTGAAAAAAGGCCAAGAAAGCAAAAATTCTGCCGGGGTATGTAAACTTTTGAGCACAACTGTAGCTTCTGCATATAAACTGAAGGGAAATGCTAATCGGATGCAGCCTTGTCTGACGCCTCCCTTCAATCTTAACCACGCCGTGTTACCGTGCTCCATTCAGACTGTTGTTTCTTCGTTGATGTGAAGGCTTCTAATGAGGCTGATCCTTCACAGTATTCCAAAATTCCTGATGATTAGTGTTGAGCATTCCGATACCGCAAGTATCGGGTATCGGCCGATACTTGCTGTATCGGAATTCCGATACCGACTTCCGATATTTTTTCAATATCGGAAGTCGGCATTGGAATCGGAAGTTCAAAGTTGATTGACAGCCTGACGTCATCATGATGCGCGGTGTGTGCGCATCATGATGCGCCGTCATTTCGGGCCTTCCGGGGGTCTCTGCCGGCCTGCCGGGGGGCTGTGTGGACTGCCCGGGGTCTGTACCGGCCTGCCGGGGGGCTGTGCCGGCCTGCCGGTGGTCTGTGCACCCTGTGGGGGTCTGTACCGGCCTGCCGGGGGGCTGTGCCGGCCTGCCGGTGGTCTGTGCACCCTGTGGGGGTCTGTACCGGCCTGCCGGGGGGCTGTGCTGATGTCCGGGGGTCTGTGCAAGCATCGTCCGATGGGACTACAAGTCCCATCTGGCGATGCCTGCTACCATGACAGTGATTGACACATTAGCCAATGATGGGACAGTAGTAGTCCCATCATCCGGCTAATGTGTTAAATGTTAAAAAAAAAAATACTACATACATACTACATGCATGCTACATACATACTACATGCTACATACATACCACATACATACTACATACATACTACATACATACCACATATATACTACATGCATGCTACATACATACTTCATGCTACATATATACTACATACATACTACATACATACATACTACATATATACTACATGCTACATACATACTACATATATACTACATGCATACTACATACTACATATATACTACATGCATACTACATACATACATACTACATATATACTACATGCATGCTACATACATACTACATGCTACATACATACTACATATATACTACATGCATACTACATACTACATATATACTACATGCATACTACATACATACATACTACATATATACTACATGCATGCTACATACATACTACATGCTACATACATACTACATATATACTACATGCATACTACATACATACTACATGCTACATACATACCACATACATAATACATACTACATACATACTACATGCATGCTACATACATACTACATGCTACATACATACTACATATATACTACATGCATGCTACATACATACTACATGCTACATACATACTACATATATACTACATACATGCTACATACATACTACATGCTACATACATACTACATATATACTACATACATACTACATATATACTACATGCATGCTACATACATACTGCATGCTACATGCATGCTACATGCTACATACATACTGCATGCTACATACATACTACATGCTACATACATACTACATATATACTACATACATACTACATATATACTACATGCATGCTACATACATACTGCATGCTACATGCATGCTACATACATACTACATACATGCTACATGCATGCTACATACATACTACATATATACTACATGCATGCTACATACATACTACATACATACTACATGCTACATACATACCACATATATACTACATACATACAATACATTCATACAATACATACATAGACATACAGTACATATAACATAGAGTAACATACTTACCAATACTTGTCACATTGTTCCCCGAAGCCATTGGCTTTTCCGGAATAAATATTAACATAACAAACCACAAAAATACTCACCCACGATCCGAAGCAGTCCACGAGTGTGTCCCACGACGATCTTGGGTAGAGAACTGCAGCATCAGCTGTTGCTGCCGTTCTCTACGGGCTGCAGGAATCCAATGACGGAAGGTAGGTATCCTTCCGCACTGTATTCCTCCGCCACTTAAAAAAAAAAAAGTCCCTAGTCTCACTTTATGCCATTGCTGTGTGGGAATTTCCCATATGTATGTAGTATGTAGTATGAATGTAGTATATATGTAGTATGCATGTAGTATATATGTAGTATGTATGTAGCATGTATGTAGTATGTATGTATGTAGCATGTATGTAGCATGTAATTTTTTTTTTTTTTTTTTTTTTTTACATTCAACACATTAGCCGGATGATGGGACTACTACTGTCCCATCATTGGCTAATGTGTCAATCACTGTCATGGTAGCAGGCATCGCCCGATGGGACTTGTAGTCCCATCGGACGATGCCTGCACAGACCCCCGAAGCCTGCACAGACCACCGGCAGGCCGGCACAGCCCCCCGAAAGGCCCGTACAGACCCCAGAGAGGCTGTACAAGGGAAAAACAGGATTTTTCTTATTCCGATACCGGAAGTCCCATAGACTTGAATGGGACTTCCGGTATCGGAATCGGCGATACCGATACTTTTTTTTAAGATCGGCCGATCCATTCCGATCCGATACTTTGAAGTATCGGACGGTATCGCTCAACTCTACTGATGATCAACACAGTGAACAGTTTTGCAGAAGTTGTTGAAGCAAAAGTCGATCACCTTGTTTTATTAGTTGGCCTTTTCCACTACCTATCTAATGCTCCTCTGCCTTTTCTGCTGGTTCCTCTGGCAGCTCTTTGTCAAAGTAAGGCTGCAGCCTTTTTTGTAGGATCTTCAGTAGTATTTTGCTGGCATGCGGTATGTGTCCAATAGTTCCCAGTCTTTGGGCTATTTGCCAGTTGCACGGCTGTGTGGTGACATCAACTGCTGCTTCATCACACTTTATTAGCCCTTTTAGAATATTGTCACATGCCGGCGCTTTGTTGTTGGGTAGAAGCTTTATGGCAGCAATGACTTCGTCTTTCAGGATGTTCGGCTCGCCACCATTTCCCGTCTCAGCTTCTTCCCGTAACACTGAGTCATTCTTGCAGAGCTGCTTCATGTCTCCTCCTTTCCATCTTTCTCTGGTCTGCTCAGTTTCCGTCAGTATGTTCTCAGTATGTTCCCTCTTTCGTCTTTCAGCATGCCTACTCTTGAAGTTACTGATTTATTATTGTGTTATATATATGTCCAAAGGAACCGACAGGAGTAAAATCTGAACCAGTAAGTGCAGAAATGGTGACAGATGTTTAGTCCTTGTTGTCCCAGTCACAGATCTGGTTTGATTGTATGTAAATCTATGTATATAAAAATGAGTGAATGAGTGTGTGCCAAGCCACGCTGTCATGGTGACTATGATCTCATAAAGGTTGCCATGGTGAAGATGATGTCATAATGGCTGCCATGGCGACGATAATATCAAAATAAGTTGCAATGGTGACGGTTATCTCATAATCGTAGACATGGTGATGATGATGTCATAATAGGTTGCTCATGGCGACGATGATTTCAGAATGGTTGCCATGGCGAAGATGATGTCATAATAGGTTGCCATGTTGTTGATGATGTCATAATGGATGCCATGGTGACAATGATGTCATAAAGGTTACCATGGCAAGGATGATATCATAAAGGTTGCCATGGCGAAGATGTCATAATGGTTGCCATGGCGGTAATGATGTCATAATAGGTTGCAAAGGTGATGGTTATGTCATAATGGTTGCCATGGCGACGATGCCTGGTTTGTTTAAACTTATTTACACAGCTACAACTAATGCCACTCTAAATTAGTCCTTTACAATTTCTAACTAAATGGTATTACACTCAGGGGGTGGAGTTGCCGCACAGAAATCCTCTGTGCTGCAGGGACCCTGCGCCTCCACTGTGTACACACAGGAGGGCCTGGAGATGACATACAGGTATATACTATATACAGGGGAGATGACACACAGGTATATACTATATACAGGAGGAGATGACATACAGGTATATACTATATACAGGGGAGATGACACACAGGTATATACTATATTCAGGGGAAGATGACATATAGGTATATACTATATAAAGGGGAGATGACATACAGGTATATACTATATACAGGGGAAGATGACATATAGGTATATACTATATACAGAGGAGATGACATACAGGTATATTCTATATACAGGGGAAGATGACACACAGGTATACACTATATACATGGGAGATGACATACAGGTATTTACTATATACAGGGGAGATGCCACACAAGAAATATACTATATACAGGGGGACATGACATACAGGTATATACTATAAACAGGGGAGATGACATACAGGTATATACTATATACAGGGGAGATGACACACAGGTATATCTAATATACAAAGCTCAAGTGTGTGTATGTATACAGGTATATACTATATACAGGGGGATATGACATACAGGTATATACTATATACAGGGGAGATGACATACAGGTATTTACTATATACAGGGGAGATGCCACACAGGTATATACTATATACAGGGGGACATGACATACAGGTATATACTATATACAGGGGAGATGACACACAGGTATATACTATATACAGGGGAGATGACACACAGGTATATCTAATATACAAAGCTCAAGTGTGTGTATGTATACAGGTATATACTATATACAGGGGGATATGACATACAGGTATATACTATATACATGGGAGATGACATACAGGTATTTACTATATACAGGGGAGATGCCACACAGGTATATACTATATACAGGGGGATATGACATACAGGTATATACTATATACAGGGGAGATGACATACAGGTATTTACTATATACAGGGGAGATGCCACACAGGTATATACTATATACAGGGGGACATGACATACAGGTATATACTATAAACAGGGGAGATGACATACAGGTATATACTATATACAGGGGAGATGACACACAGGTATATCTAATATACAAAGCTCAAGTGTGTGTATGTATACAGGTATATACTATATACAGGGGGATATGACATACAGGTATATACTATATACATGGGAGATGACATACAGGTATTTACTATATACAGGGGAGATGCCACACAGGTATATACTATATACAGGGGGACATGACATACAGGTATATACTATAAACAGGGGAGATGACATACAGGTATATACTATATACAGGGGAGATGACACACAGGTATATCTAATATACAAAGCTCAAGTGTGTGTATGTATACAGGTATATACTATATACAGGGGGATATGACATACAGGTATATACTATATACAGGGAAGATGACATACAGGTGTATACTATATACAGGGGGAGATGACATACAGGTATATACTATATACAGGGGGAGATGACACACAGGTATACATATACAGGAGATGACATTCAGGTGTATACTATATTTAGAGGGAGATGACCTACATTTATATACTATATACAGGGGAAGATGACATACAGGTATATACTATATACAGGAGGAGATGACATACAGGTATATACTATATACAGGGGAGATGACACACAGGTATATACTATATACAGGGGAAGATGACATATAGGTATATACTATATAAAGGGGAGATGACATACAGGTATATACTATATACAGGGGAAGATGACATATAGGTATATACTATATACAGAGGAGATGACATACAGGTATATTCTATATACAGGGGAAGATGACACACAGGTATACACTATATACATGGGAGATGACATACAGGTATTTACTATATACAGGGGAGATGCCACACAGGTATATACTATATACAGGGGGACATGACATACAGGTATATACTATAAACAGGGGAGATGACATACAGGTATATACTATATACAGGGGGAGATGACACACAGGTATACATATACAGGAGATGACATTCAGGTGTATACTATATTTAGAGGGAGATGACCTACATTTATATACTATATACAGGGGAGATGACACACAGGTATATACTATATACAGGAGGAGATGACATACAGGTATATACTATATACAGGGGAGATGACACACAGGTATATACTATATACAGGGGAAGATGACATATAGGTATATACTATATAAAGGGGAGATGACATACAGGTATATACTATATACAGGGGAAGATGACATATAGGTATATACTATATACAGAGGAGATGACATACAGGTATATTCTATATACAGGGGAAGATGACACACAGGTATACACTATATACATGGGAGATGACATACAGGTATTTACTATATACAGGGGAGATGCCACACAGGTATATACTATATACAGGGGGACATGACATACAGGTATATACTATAAACAGGGGAGATGACATACAGGTATATACTATATACAGGGGAGATGACACACAGGTATATCTAATATACAAAGCTCAAGTGTGTGTATGTATACAGGTATATACTATATACAGGGGGATATGACATACAGGTATATACTATATACAGGGAAGATGACATACAGGTATATACTATATACAGGGGGAGATGACATACAGGTATATATTATATACAGGAGGAGATGACACACAGGTATACATATACAGGAGATGACATTCAGGTGTATACTATATTTAGAGGGAGATGACCTACATTTATATACTATATACAGGGGAAGATGACATACAGGTATATACTATATACAGGGGAGATGACACACAGGTATATACTATATACAGGGAAGATGACATATAGGTATGTACTATATACAGGGGGAGATGACATACAGGTACATACTATATACAGGAGGAGATGACACACAGGTATATATTATATACAGGGGAAGATGGCACACAGGTATATACTATATACAGGAGGAGATGACACAAAGGTATACACTCTATACAGGAGGAGATGACATACAGGTATATACTATATACAGGGAAGATGACATTCAGGTGTATACTATATTTAGGGGGAGATGACCTACAGGTATATACTATATACAGGAGGAGATGACATACAGGTATACACTCTATACAGGAGGAGATGACATACAGGTATATACTATATACAGGAGGAGATGACACACAGGTGTATACTATATACAGGAGGAGAAGACAGACAGGTATATACTATATACAGGAGGAGATGACATACAGGTATATACTATATACAGGAGGAGATGACATACAGGTATATACTATATTACTATATACAGGAGGAGATGACATACAGGTATATACTATATAAAGCAGAGATGACATACAGGTATATACTATATACAGGGGAGATGACATACAGGTATATACTATATACAGGGCAGATGACACACAGGTATACATTATATTCAGGGGAGATGACATACAAATTTACACTAAATACTGAGGATATGATACACAAGTATACTCTATATACAGGACATACAGGTATATACTATATATATAGTAGGAGATGACATACAGGTATATACTATATACAGGGGAAGATGACATGGCATACAGGTATATACTATATACAGGAGGAGATGACATACAGGTATATACTATATACAGGGGGAGATGACACACAGGTATACACTCTATACAGGAGGAGATGACACACATGTATATACTATATTACTATATACAGGGCAGATGACATACAGGTATATACTATATACAGGTGGAGATGACATAGAGGTATATACTATATACAGGGGAGATGACACACAGGTATACATTATATTCAGGGGAGATGACATACAAATTTACACTATATACTGAGGATATGATACACAATATACTCTATATACAGTACATATGTACTATATATGGGGAGATTACATACAAGTATATACTATATAAAGTTGAGATTACATACAGATATACACTATATAAAGCAGAGATCACATACAGATATACACTATATAAAGCAGAGATGACATACAGGTATATACTATATACAGGGGAGATGACATACAGGTATATACTATATAAAGGGGAAATGACATACAGGTATATACTATATACAGGGGAGATGACATACAGGTATATACTATATAAAGGGAGAGCTGACATGACATACAGGTATATAGTTTATACAGGGGAGATGACATACAGGTATATAGTTTATACAGGGGAGATGACATACAGGTATATACTATATACAGGAGGAGATGACATACAGGTATATACTATATACAGGGGAGATGACATACAGGTATATAGTTTATACAGGGGAGATGACACACAGGTATATACTATATACAGGGGAGATGACTTACAGGTATATACTATATACAGGGGAGATGACATACAGGTATATACTATATACATGAGGAGATGACATACAGGTATATACTATATACAGGAGGAGATGACACACAGGTATATACTATATACAGGGGAGATGACATACAGGTATATAGTTTATACAGGGGAGATAACATACAGGTATATACTATATACAGGGGGAGATGACATACAGGTATATATTATATACAGGAGTAGATGACACACAGGTATATACTATATACAGGGGAGATGACATACAGGTATATAGTTTATACAGGGGAGATGACATACAGGTATATACTATATACAGGAGGAGAAGACATACAGGTATATACTCAATACAGGGGAGATGACAAACAGGTATATACTATATACAGGGTGAGATGACATACAGGTATATACTATATACAGGGGAGATGACATACAGGTATATAGTTTATACAGGGGAGATGACATACAGGTATATACTATATACAGGAGGAGATGACACACAGGTATATACTATATACAGGAGGAGAAGACAGACAGGTATATACTATATACAGGAGGAGATGACATACAGGTATATACTATATACAGGAGGAGATGACATACAGGTATATACTCTATACTGGGGAGATGACAGACAGGTATATACTATATACAGGAGGAGATGACATACAGGTATATACTATATACAGGGGAGATGACATACATGTATATACTATATACAGGGGAGATGACATACAGGTATATACTATATTCAGGAGGAGATGACATACAGGTATATACTATATACAGGGAAGATGACACACAGGTATATACTATATACAGGAGGAGATGACAGACAGGTATATACTCTATACTGGGGAGATGACAGACAGGTATATACTATATACAGGGGAGATGACATACAGGTATATACTCTATACTGGGGAGATGACAGACAGGTATATACTATATACAGGAGGAGATGACATA